>NW_024704757.1:8582756-9089372 GCF_018977255.1 Callorhinchus milii
AAATGAAAACCAACAGAGGCTGGGGAAGTGCTACTTTGTCAGAGATGCTATCCTGTTCATGGTTCTATCTGTCTGTTCAGGTGGACCTTAAAGATTCCATGGCATTATTTGAAAAGAGAGTTTCTCTCTGTCTTGTCCAACCCAGATAAAATTGATCATTCCTTTTTTGTTGTCTTTGAGACATTGCTGTGTGTACCACATTTGCCTACAAGTAGACAGTCTCTACACTTTACAATAAATCCTGCAAAGCTCTTTGAGATGTCATCCCGACATGAAAGGTGCTATATCAAATGGACGAAAATATTATTATTTATTACTTGGCCATAATTGAATGTGGCCTGGGAAGAATAGGAAAGGGAAAAAAATTGAAAGAGAGGGTTTTGTGTCCCCGCGAAAAAAAAAACTACGCAATTATCTTTGGGATCTTCGACCGTTGAACGATTTTGAACAAAATGATTTGAAACTACGTACGATTCCGAAGATCTGTGGTCAGAATATGCTTGGCTGCAATTAACAATTCCTTTCGTAGATGAGCAGTTTCTGAAGGACAGTTCGTCAACAGTTGTAACATTCCTTTTACCATCTGCTGTGAATATTTTCCAACCGACTCCTACAGAAAGGCAGTAAACAAAATATGTACATTTTCAGAACCAATATTTCCATTCAGGAAACTCCCACCCCATCACAATATAAAAATAACTTTGCCAGTCAATCTCCTCAGGAATTTTCCTTCAATTTACTATAAAATCTAAAGCAAAATAAATAGTATTTTTACTATTATTTCAGCATTCTCTGACAAAGAAACTAGATTGATCAATTCAATTTATAATTTAATAATTTCTAACACAATTAGAAAAAGTAAAGCTTTAGTATGTTAAGCCAAAATATATTCATTCTGCCCTACAAAACTCAAAGCACAGTCATTAAAATGGACCTACCTGATAGATTCTTATGATATAGGCAAGAAAGGACAGTGTTTTTATCTGGGCAGCAATGAAGTCAGCATACAGTTCTTTGTTGTAAAGTTTATTTTGCCTGCAAATGTTTTTAGAAATTCAATTTACATGCTAAAAAAATACAGGTTTCTAAATACAAGTGTTTATAATTTAATAAATAAGAAAATAAGACCAAGTAGATAAATACTAAACAACAGAGCTCTTCATAAAGACATAAACATAAATTTTCCAAAGGGTGGGAAATACCACATTGTAAGACAGCTACATTTTTAAAACCAGATTAAATGTTAACAATTTCCAATAGCACTAATTTCTAGAAGAAGTTGTTCCTGGTGCAGAAATGTTTATCCACTCGCAGAAACGGGTACTGCATCAGTCTGCCCAATATCTAGATAATAATAATCCTTGCGTTTGATATAGTGCCTTTTCACGTCTTCAAGACGTCTCAAAGCGCTTCACAGAATATATCGTAGAGTGAATTGACTGTATATATTTTGTGGACGAAATACATCAGCCAATTGCGCACACCAGTGTCCCACAAACAGTCATGGATTGAAGTGACCCATTTATTATTTTATTTGAAGGAATTATTACCCCCGGAAAAGCAATCTGCCGATCGACTAACAACCGGTTCCTACATACTGCTTGGTAAACAGAGGCGTATGGAGTAAGGAATCTTGCCCAAAATTTCACCCTGATGGGAATCGAACCCAGGTTTCTTACTTGCGAAGCGAATGCTCTAACCACTGAGCTACAGGACTCCGCAGGTTTAGATATGGCTAATCAAACAACGTACATAGTTTGTGTAATCAAATTCAGGCTGTATGCTTACCACAAGCCATCTCACACGATTTCCTAAAAGGAGTTACACAATGGATCTGTGTACAGTATGGCATTAATTTAGCAAGGTCTTGTGATGCACTCAATGACAGCTGTGTGTTAAGTGCAGAATACAATGAGTTTGGTCTGTCCTTGCAGTCAGTAAAGTGATGCAGCATCCCAGCACAACGACTAGGAATGTATTGAAACTTGACTGTTCCCTTGATGGTACAACAGATAAATCTACAATCAATTTAGTCTCATCCCTGCAGTTAATCCAATATATAAAGCTTTACATGTAAATCAACTGTAACTGAGCTAAGTGACTTCTTGACCAAACTTGTTTATTCAACCATTATCTACACAATGCAAACAAGATGGTTAGTCATTGGTCATGGTACTACTATTCTGCTACTACTGTGCTACTCTTCAAAAGGTTGAGGTTGAAGAGGGGAGAAGCATAGTTTTAGAGGACAGAGAGAGGAAGAGAGGCACCAGCCCATAGGAATGGAAGGAAAAGTGTCATGGACATAGGAAAGGTAGGAGAGATATAGGACAGGTGGGGGGAGGCAAAACTAAATACTGTTTAGTCAAGAGAAAATAGTATAACCTTTGACCAAAAGTCTCAAAGTCTCCCTTGCTTGCCTTTTATGCAGGGAGCGTTTCGAAGCATTAACAGTGGTGTGGCTTGATGCTGAGTTGGAGAGGGAAGAGAATTGGCCAAAGGCACCGTCTACGTGACCCTATCACCCCCAACCTTGCCCAACTCCACTGGTTTGCCATTACACAGAGGATACAACAACAACTACAACATTCCATACAGTTCAAGATCCTGGTCCTGGTTCAAAATCCTGGTCCTTACCTTCAAAGCCCTCCAAGGTCTTGCTCCCGCTTACCTCTCCGACCTCCTTACTCCCTATCACCCTGTTCGCTCCGTCCGCTCAGCAGGCTCTGGTCTGCTTCACGTCCCCCGCCTCGCTCACCCCACTATTGGCGGGCGGGCCTTCCGCCACTCTGCACCCGCCCTCTGGAACTCCATCCCACAGTCCCTCCATCTCGCCCCCTCCCTCGCTACCTTCAAGACCCACCTCAAGACCCTCCTCTACAACCGTGCTTTCAATCTCCTGCTTCACCCCCTGCCCTCCCGCTCCCCCACCCCGACCCCAGCTCGGGTCCGTAACTCTGTCTGTCCGGCACCTTGGGACGTCCTTCCGACATGAAAGGCGCTATACAAATGTAATTTTGTTGTTGTTGTTAACACGGCCTGTTTAAATTAAATCTGTCCGACCCTTAATTCTACTGAGCCTATAGCACCACCTGCAGGAATACTGCTTACCTTGCTTGAAGTGTAACCTGAAGCATGATCGTGCTCATTATCAAGGGCACAAAATCACCTACAATGCTGTGTATGTTCTGTTTGTACAGCTGAAAGAAAGCAGAATTCTCGTCAGTTTTATGTCGAACTACCAATGTTAAGCATTAATTGTCACTTTCATTTTTTAATGTTCTTAAGTAATCCTATTTGTTTCATTTGCAGAACATTACAGTGCATTGATTCAATACATGCAACACTCATGTAAAGGTCATAGATTCATCATTGCAATTCCCCGTGCACCAAACTCTCAAACCTCAGGTATACCTTCGGGATAAAGGATACCTCCCACACTTACTCACTGCCCACACAGAGGTCGAGGACAAAAAAAAGAACAATGACAAAGACAACAATTATTTGGGGAGGACAAGTTTGCGGGGCTACGGAGAGATTGGGGGAGTGGGATTGATTTGGATAGCTCTTTTCAAAGAGCCGGCACAGACACAGAGGTGATTGTAGTAACAGTGACACTAGGTTATTAGAGAGAGCACAAGGCAGCAACAAGGGGTGGGGGGGGGGGGGGGGGGCAGCAGACAAAGAACACACAAGCGTGATAAATTTAAGAAACAAATCGAAAGAGAGAATACACCACAGAGTCCTTGGGGAGAAGAAAAGAAAATAAGTTCCCACAAGGTATCACATCCTGGCGAAAAAAGTTCTGCAGGCCTCAAAAGTCTTCAGAGAATAAATCTAGAACAATATCAATTGGTCCATTACAAACATTACAATCTCAGCCATCAAGCTGAAACGGGTTTCTCCCACCAATAATAATGAAAGCTGACAGGTACCTGATACATTAATACAACAATAATCGGGAGTTCAGCCAACACCTTCAGTGAGAGGGAGCCTCTGGGAATTATCGTATGCTGAAAGACACAAATATTTCAAAAAACTGAAGGTCTTTCATTGATACAGTCAACTATTGCAGTACTGAAACATAAATAATAATATAAACAAGAGCAGCAGTGTCCACATGAATTCTTTGGGCAAAAGCCACTAACTGTTACAATTAACAATCAGCTTCTTTCCAAGCCTGAAACCTTGTTTTTTTAAAATATATATATATCTATACTAATAAAGATAAAATGTCTGTGTGTCTCTCTGTCTGTCAAGCCAATAACGCAATAACCGATCGACGTAGAGACATGATTTCTGTCACTACTTTGCTGCAGAATATATTAGGATAAATATATCTCTAAAATGGTGTAATTTCCTCTGTCGCCTCCTTGTTGCAGAATACCGTGCATACCTCATATTTTGGGGCTTAATTCAATATTTTTTTAAATATAGCTCATCAACTTCTTCAAAAGGAAAAGCACCATGAATTGCAATGCTAACAAATCTGTCAACAATCTATTCAAGATCTTGTGTGAAACAAACCAGGTATATATGGACAAGTTGATCTCTTTTTGGTCAAAATTATGCTCTAAGTACTGACATTTAATTTGTTCATTTTGGAGCATTATACATTTTTACCCATCTCTCTCCATTTTCTGACTACCAGGTCTCTCATAACAAAAATGTTCGCATTTGATACAGAATCTCATGTCACAACATTTTATACAACACACTTTTGAAATATGTGATAGCCAATAATTCTCCAGATAAAAGTGGTCGTTGTTTGTGAAACGTTGCTGTGCACAAACTGATTTCCATGTCTGCAATTAGCAATTCCAAATAAAAAGCTCCCTTAATTTTAAAAACTATTGCTAAACAGTACAGAATTCCATAGTAAACTGCAATTTAGATTTATACGAAGGTTTGAACACAAACCCGTTTATGTAGTATCACAATACTGGTCCCTGGACTCCAGAGTTTTACAAAATAATTTTAAAAGAGGAACTAATGACGAAGATCAAATGACTTATTAACCATGCCGTCAGATCAAAAAATGTTTTGGTCACTAATATGAGGGATATCATTGCTATGCAACTGAATACTGTTACCAGTCACTTTCAAGTAATCGAAAATGGTATAAAAGTTAGATGAAAGCAACAATCTCACTGTGTACTTCAATTCAACCTCAGAAGAGAACCTCAAATCCACCAGACCATTCTTGAGTCCTCAGAGAATGAATTCCTGCAAACTTATGAGCAACCTGGGTTAAAATTGCACAACACCTTGTCATACTGGACTCTTACAGTGAGAAGTGGGGAGACTTTTAACCCACCAGTCTAGGCTATGTTTCAGTTCCCTGATGTGAAAAGCCACCATCCATACATTACATTTCCGTGCTTCAACTTACAGTTCTTGATTCACTGTCCCCTCGCTCTGGATTGGTTTTAACTACAACCTGAGTGACCATGCCAACCATCTCTGGGGAAGGAATAGTGTTCTCCGGGATCACCTGGGGGCTCTCAAAGTATCGGGTCTACAAGAAACCAAACAAAAATGCATTAATTTCAAAACAAATGGAAGGGATAATCTTATAGAAGGATTAATCCTCAACACAAAACATACCACAACTTTAATGAGGTCTTTGTAAATCTGTTTCACAAAATCAAGAAAGTGGTGAATCTGTAAACAAACCAAAAATGTATGAGTAAAGTAATGCCATTTTTACAGCAGACATCATTTGAAATGCCACCACAAAAATCAAGGCTTTCTACTCCAAAAATCTTTCTATTCCAAAAATCAAGGCTAAAGGTCTTAAACTAGATTTTTTTTACATCTCATTTTGCTCATAAAATCTGAATAGTCTCCACTGAACAGTTATTGCAATAAATCAAAAATACTGCATAAACTAGTTTATTCCTGACATCCGTTTCGCCCACAAAATATAGTCAATTCATTTTACAGTATATTCTGTGAAGCGCTGAGACGTCTTGAAGATGTGATAAGGCACTATATCAAATGCAAGGATTATTATTATTATCCTACATTTTCATAATGTTTAGACTATGAGGCTACTTACTTCTTGTGTAATCGGTGGTCTGAACTGTTTATGTAATTCAATGATGATCCGCAGACATATTAGCACATTCTCTTCATTCTCAACCTGAAACAAGTTAATAGCTTAAATGTAACATCACATCAATCACTTACCATTGGTACTGACTAAAACTAACACTTCGGAGGCATAAAAAAATTCATGCTCCTAGTCTTAACACTCCTGTTTGAAAATGTAAGATCGTACAGAAATGTGAAAAATTCAATCATAAATTGGCCCTTTTTAAGAATTTTAACAGTTCTTTGAAAAGCACTGAAGAAAACTGGCTTCCAAATTGAGACTTAATTTAAGAATTTTCCACAAATTTTGCAGTCTCAAATTTAAAAAAATAATTTTAAGGCCACAGTTCTTAATTCCATGACAATGAATTCTTAATTAGTCACATTTCCACACACTTTCCAAATTTTAGTATTGTTTAGTTTGGGCAAAGCCAAAGGTTTTCGTGATTATTCGTAATTATTTCTTTGTTATATTTTTTTCATTCAGATCAGTCAAGATTTCAGTATAGATTTATATTGCAGAGGGAATAACAGATCCACCAATAGTAACAACTTTGGATATCCAAAGTTGTGAATTTGAACACACAAAGTGGAAAGATTATGACTAACCAGCTGTCAATAATAGCGGTGATTAGAAATTCTCTTTAATTACAGACATTAATTTAATGCTGCAGGCAAAGATTTAAAAACACAAAATAGAAAAGAACATGACGACTGCATACCTCCAAAACATACTGAAACTTACCTCTAAAAATCGAAACATCAGAGATAGAATATTCTTTGTGTGAGAACGCAAATGCTCATTTGTTGGAATTCTATGGATGATCTCAAGAACAAGCTTCCGAACTTGCTGCAAATAGTTTTTTTTAAAAGATTGGATCAGTAGATTTATCAAAATGCTAGTGCTGTTACACAGTACAATAAAGAGCCATTCACAGAAATCATAAATATTACAGCAAGTCCTTGCACTACAATTTTTTTTACATGCAAATGGCAAATATACAAAAGCTCTGATAAAATTATGTGACAATATCAGAGGATCCAGTTCAAGATCCTGGGCCTCACCTACAAAGCCGTCCATGGCCTCGCCCTACCCTACCTTTGCGACCTCCTAACCCCCTACCAACCTGCCTGTTCCCACCGCTCCCACCGGCCTGCTCCACGTCCCTCGCCCCACCCCCGCCTTCAGCCTCTCTGCCCCCAACCTCTGGAATTCCATCCCCCAATCACTCCGCCTCGTCCCCTCCTTAGCCTCCTTCAAGTCCCACCTCAAGACCCTCCTCTTCGACCATGCCATCGGCCACCCCTCTTCCCTTCCCTTCTCTCCCCCCCGACCCCAGCTCGGGTCTGAAATGCTGTACACTGTCCAGCGCCTTGGGACGTCCTCCCGATGTGAAAGGCGCTATACACGTGTAATTTTGTTGTTGTTGTTGTTTTGTAGCTCTGCCTTTCCCTTCGTTGCTGGTTGTTCTGGCCCACGCTGGACTGGTGTGTATTATCATCTGAACCAGCAGGGAGCACTAAACCTCTGTGTTCTTCGGGAAACATCTTTACAAGGAAATTGCGAAGGGGAAAAATCCACTTCTGAAACACAATCGAGAAAGCTCTTTATTGATTTTTCTCACCTTTTCAGGTTCCAACGCTTCCCTCATCTGCTCACTTTTCTTAAGCGATCTTTTCCACATGTTAAGACATCTAAGCCACACATCGTGATGTCGAATACATCGTCTACTCCGATACTCTAACGCAGGGCTGAGGGAGCTCCACGCTCCAATACATTGTTGGAGGTGCTGTCCTTCAGATGAGATGTTAAACTGAGGCTGGTCAGATGGACGTAACAATCCCAAGGCACTATTCAAAAAGAGAAGGGAGTTTCTTCTGGTGTCCTGGTCAACCCTACCACCAGAATAAACTCTCTCATTCACTTCATGGCGGTTTGAGGAGATTGTTGGGCAAAAATTGGCTGTCACACTAGCTTACAAAATACACAGTTGTTGCACTTTTCAGTAAATCTTGCGAAGCGCTTTGAGGTGTTCTTTCAATGCAAAAGATACTGTATCAAATGTAAGTATTATCATTATAGGAGGAGTCAATTCACTTTACAGTATGTTCTGTGAAGCACTTTGAGACATGTTGAAGACATAATAAGGCTCTATATCAAATGCAAGGGTTATTATTATTATTATTAGGCAGGGTAGAGTGGGCATTCTGCAAGGAATACATCAAATGAGTAGAAGAGTGTTTTGGAAACTCTCGTGATCATGAACAAGTGATCTGATCTGAGGGGAGAAAAGAGGAAATGATTCTGAGGATTCATTTCCATTTTGAAATCTTGTAAATGTTACTTTGTCACTGGAGGAGGGGTCTCCCATGTCGTTTGGGGAAGAAAAGTGTGGGTGAGGGTTTGGCTACACAGCTTAACCAGGAGGCTGCGACATTTGACAGATTGGAAATTACGGTAGAAGGAAGAGTGTGTGTGGCATCAGCTTGTATATTGGGCAAGGAGAGCGTGATAGAGCAGTGACACCTCCACACGCAGACAGACGATGGATCCTCAGTGCATTGGAGCCTTGCTTCTTCTCGCGATCGGCTTAAATCAAGCAAGTGCATCAGGTGAGGACAACTCTGAACCCCCTTCTCTCATTATTCACCAAGCCAAGACACTTCCCAAGAGTCCTGTAATAAAGTGGCAGTGCTCAACAGGAGCAAAAGCATCCTGGCAAGCTCATCCATCTGGTAAATTTGCAGTCTTTTGTGGTTTATCTGATTCTTCTGAAAAAGTAGGAGAGAAACGGACAGATTGATTGACAGTAATTAGGGCCATTGCTTTTATTTTTCAAAGAATCTTACTTGCACAGAAGAAGGCCGTTCAGCCCACCCTGCCTGCTCTCATTTAAGGGGAGTGTGTGGAGTGGACTTCACGCACTTTTATTTTGCCTTTTTCTGTCCAGGTACCTGTGTGTAGACAAACATGCAGTGGAAACAACAACACAACAAAATTACATTTGTATAGCGCCTTTCATGTCAAGAGGATGTTGTTATAATGTGGTAGTTGGGTTCCTTTTGTTGAAAAATAGAAGTTGGGTTTTTTTTAACAATAAAAGCACGGTCACTGATCATTGTCAACCTGTCCATTTCTCTCCTATATTTTCAAAGGAATTAAAAATGAAATATAAAAGTTAATTGGGTGCTTATAAGCAAACTAGGGTTCCAAGGGGCACCTTATAACAGCACTTTACTGTATTTACAGCGAATCGGTTGAATTATTTCCTGAAGGTTACTACAGATGGCCCCATCACCAGTGGAGCCCAGGCTACAATCAGCGCCAGGCTGATGGTAAGGAACGGGAGCCAGATGCATCCAGCTCAACCCAACGCTTTCCACTTCCACTGGAAACTGCAGCACACTCTTTCCATTAAGTGGCGATCAGAAGATAGTTCTTCCATCAGTGTGCTGGCACCTTTGGCAAACATCTACGACCTTCAGGTTTGGGTGACACATGCGGATTGCTGGATATGCCTACCAGTGGCAATTGGCTTTGCCACGCTTCATGTCACAGGTTAGAATTTTATTGTTTTTATGTTAGACATGCCTTCTCCTTCAAGGTCCTATCTGCCTGTCCTCAGATGGGAAGTAAAGATCCCTTAAGACTGTTGGAAAAGAGAACGGAGTTTCTCCTGTTGTACTGGCTGATAATCCTTCAAATATAAACTGGTCATTCATTTTATAACATGCCCTGTTCTAACATGTAGTCTGTGGTTATGGACTCAAACCTTCACTTTATAACAAGGGTCGGCCTGGAATTGTCAGCATTCCTCTGTAGTAAAAGAAGAAGCACCAGAACTGTGCAATTTAAAAAAAACTTTTTTGCAAACACCTCTGTTTATCTAGCAGTAAGCAGGAACACAGTTGTTAGTCGATTGGCGGATCGCATTCTGGGGGTAATAATCCCTCCATTAAAAAAATATTGTCACTCAATCCACGACTGTTTGCGGGGCATTGCTGTGTGTAATTGGTTGTTGCATTTCGCACACAAAATACATAGTCGATGCCCTTTACAATATATTCTGTGAAGCGCTTTGAATCGTATCAACGACATGATAAAGCACTATATCAAATGCAAGGATTATTATTATCATTACTTACGTCAGCGCTCGGGACTTAACTCCTGAATACCATCTTCCTGTTTCATCATAGAGGTTTTATTGAAACTAGGAAGTAAAGCGCACAAACCTTTAAAGTTTATCATTTATAATCATTTCTAATCCTCTAAATCCCTCTCCAGAATGGATGGCATACAATTCCACAATTATTAATTTGGAGGAAGTGTTTCCTTCCTCTCCCAAAAAACAACTTTTCCCGTGTTTAACCAATAACCATTATTTGTGGTCTCTGTAGCTCAGCTCCTCACATAGTAAAACTTATTGAGGAGCTCAGTTCCCTATTTGTAGGGTCTTATGAATAAATCCGTTTTATTGGTACAATCTTACTCAGCAGACGTTGCTACTTTGCTGTTTTTCAGGAAGTTCCTTATGTTATTGGCCCTCATAACATAACATAGAATACTTTGCTTATATTTTTGCTCTCTTCTAATGGAGAAGCATTTACTATCTTTTAAAGGGACTGCAAGTGGGATAAGGGAGAACTCGTGAATCCAGATAGTTTCCTTCTCGCTTGTGACAGATTAGCTCAAGTCATTTGTTGTTAATATTGTGGTTATATCATCACCACTGTCCTCTCATAGATTTGAAGTAGTTGTGTGCATTCATTTTTTTTTGTCACAGTTAAAGAGCAGAACAAGTTCAGCACAAGTGTTTTGTTAATACTGCAGTACCAGTAAGCTGGGTGAAATATCTTGGTGGCAAAAACATTGAAATGACAGAATTGGAAATCATTCCATCCATCGAGTCTATGATAGTACAGGCTCTTCACTGGAACCAGCTACTCTCGCTATTCTGGCTATTCTAGTCCCAATTTCCTGCTCTTGCCTTGTACACTTTTATATTGTTCCTCTTGAAATACTTAAATTCAATTTAAAGTATCTCATTGTATTCACTTCAGTAATAATAATAATCCTTGAATTTCATATAGAGCCTTATTATGTCTTCAAGATGTCTCCAGTTGCTTCACAGTATATTCTGTGGCTGTGTGTGTTTTGGGGTGAAACGCGGCAGCAAATTGCACACAGCAGTGTCCTACAAACAGTTGTGGTTTCAGTGATCACATTTCTCTTTCTTTCTTTCTTTCTTTCTTTCTTTCTTTCTTTCTTTCTTTCTTTCTTTCTTTCTTTCTTTCTTTCTTTCTTTCTTTCTTTCTTTCTTTCTTTCTTTCTTTCTTTCTTTCTTTCTTTCTTTCTTTCCTCTTCTTTTCTTTCTTTCTTTCTTTCTTTCTTTCTTTCTTTCTTTCTTTCTTTCTTTCTTGTATTTATTTATTTGAAGAGATTATTCCGTGAGCTAATAATGCTCTCCTTGAAAATAACCATCTTCTAACCTCCTCTTTGACTCTTCCAGGGACAATCTTGAGGTTCTGCCAACATTATGTTTTTTTTTGGGGGGGGAACAGTCAGTCAATCAGTCTTACGTCAATGCGAAGATGGTCGTCAGGTTATAATAATAAAATAATAATCCTTGCAAGGACGTCATGGAGACGTCTCAAAGCTCTTCACAGAATATACTGAGTGGTAAATGGATGCAATATGCAATTTCAAGCCTTGCTCTGTTTCTCACTGTAGACTCTGTGGTGGGACATGTTTCATTGATGCAGTCAAATAGTAGCATTGACCCTGAGGCTGGAAGTTATCAACTGGCTACCAACACCTCAACCAAGATCTCCTTCATTCTTTATGATCCCAGTAATTACTTCAGCACAGCTTCATTCCTCTACATTTGGAGATTTGGAGATGGGTAAGTACTTCAGTAACAAATTAACTACACTAATAGAAATTTACAACCCACTTTGAGGTGGCAGGAAATCACACTGAGGCGACCCAATCTAATGAAAAATCAATAGGACACCAGAGTGGTGGGATCCATTTTCCAATGCTTGCTATAACTTTCTGATCTCAGTGTCAACTTGGATGTGTTGTCAATGCCCTCACCTCTGGGTCAGAAGGCTGTCAAGCTCCACATTAGGGTTTTGAACTCATAGTTCAGGCAGGGTGACACTTCAGTAACAGCAATTCTCGAACAGCGTTGTCAGGTTGTTAAACCGAAGTCCTCAAAGATTCCACTATTCAAAGTGAGAAGGAAGTTTCTCCCCATGTCCTGGTCCACGATCCTTCAGATAAATGCGTCGTTCACTTCATGTCTATTTATGGAACGTTGCTGTAAGTATATGTTACTGTGTGTGTTCAGAAATAGTCATTTCACTTTACAGAATTCTTTTTAAAAATTGGCTAGCCAAGTGTCTGACACGCATGGAAACCCACCCATCACCATGTTTAAGAGAACAAACGTACTGAGAGTTCCACATATGTATGCCACCAACACATGGAAATTTCCCTGCGTCTGGAATGGGATGTGTACTCTCTCCCCTGGAGGGACGGATCCCACTAATCCCGGAGCATAATTCTTTGTGAAGCACTTTGAGATGTGTCAGTGTTATAGGCGTACCAAATGCGTCAATTATTATTGCATGTATTAACTTCTTTGTGACGGGGTGGGAGGGGGTAAGTAGAGGTCAGATGTTTCCTCATGGGGACGGCGCCTAGTTTCCTGCATTGCTCATTGGGAGATTTCCAGTGACCAACGCACAGCAACATTGGCCAATACTGCAGCAACAACAACAACAACTTGCATTTACATAGTGCCCTTCACGCCAGACAGCATCCCGGAGCACTTGCAAGTATCGTGTTCACATCCCTGGGTCACAGTCCAACAAAATTGCAGTCCTGATGCAGTTTTAGGCAAAGCGTTTGAAATGACGTAATTTTAAACCAAGCTAGGAATTAAACAGCCCTTTTTTGAGATCACTGAAATAATCAGTACACAGCAGTGGAGTAGAGGACACACATTTCCTGATGGCAACGGCGCCCAGTTTCCTCCATTGCTCATTAGTCATTAGGACTTTCTAGTGACCAACGCAATGCAGAGACTGTATCTGTATAGAATGTTACTACACAGAAAAAGGACACGAGATGCATCAAGCATGATTTTTCAACACATAAGTCACCTAATCTATTCCCACTCTCTTGTTCCCTCCCTCATAAACAGACAACAAAATAACAAATATGCAATAATTAGGAGACTTATTGGCTGGTTCCAACTTCTTAACGAGTGTTATCCTTCAAATCAACTTGTACCCACGGCTTTGCAGAAATCCAGTGGATTTTGCTTGGAAGTTTATCAGTGCAAAGGTTAGGTTTCTTTATGAGAACGTATCTGTTATTTTCTGTCCCTGTATTGTATCGTATTGTTTTGCACAGGAGTAAAATGGTCACAAACGAATCCTATGTATCATATATCTTTCACACCCGCGGGGTTTACCACCTGAGAGTTGAAGTTCTTGCTCATCTGAATGCTTTCCAGCGAAAAAATGGAGTCTACACAGCCACACTGAATCTACTAGGTAACCAGTTTCTCTCAGCACTTACATTATGTCACAGGTTACAACAACAACAACAACAAAATTACATTTGTAAAACGCCTTTCACGTCGGGAGGACGTGCCAAGGTTCTGAACAGTCAGGGATCAGGACCCGAGTGTGGGGGGGCAGGGTTGGGATGGAATTCAAGCCTGAACAACCCACTAAGTGAAGAAATCTATTCTAACCTCACCACCAATCCTTCTGCTTGCAATCCTAAGACTGTGTCCCCTTGTCACCGATCTCCTAATCAGTCGTTTTTCCCCTTCCATCTCATCACGTTAAAGATCTCTACCATATCATACGGAACTGTAATGACTTGTGAAGTGCTTTGAGATGGTTTGATGTGAGAAGGAGTTATGTCAGACAAGCCCTACCTCCGGAGCAAAGATTAGCACATTAGCAAAGATTTGGTTTCCCAATCGACACTCAAACCCAGAGATGTTCATTGCTCCAATATGAACACAGTTGAGTTGAAGTTTGCACATAATTCCTGTTCCTGCAAGATTTGGAGACAGAGCAATAGATACGGTTCATTCTCCTAATACTAACTTGTTCTGTAGACCCAGTCCGAGCAATTGAGATCACCAGTAACCAAGACAACCGGGTCGACCATAGAATGGACTTTTTGTTGTATATCAACGGCAGGTAAGAGATTTTAGATTTGTTCTTGATAAATTACAGTTCCCAAGAACTCATTCTGTTCCATTTCATTCATATGAGGAATGTTGATGCAGATTCGCTCCAAATTCTCAATCAATGTGAAATAATCATCCTGCTCACACTGGAAGGAAAGAGGTTGTCACTGGATTTTTCCAATGTCCTGCTCAGCAGCCTTTCCAGCTCAACTCTCCGCAAGCTATAGATCAACCAAACCTCTGCAGCCTATAATTGCTTTTGTACCAAGCTCAGAAGCCCACCATCACTTATTGCCAGTTTCCAGTGGCTCTCTATTCAACAGGGTATTGACTTTAACATCCTTATCCAAACTTTCAAATGCCTCCGTGCCCAATCTGTTATCTCCTGTGGTCCTATTCTCTTGTCCGCTCCCTGTCAACTCTGGCAAGCAATGGCAAGCGATGACCTTGACCCTTCTCTCTGAAACTCTCTCTCTATATCCCTGTGCTCTGCATCCATCTGGTTTCAAAACCCTTCTAAAAGCTTTCCTTCTTGACTACGCTTTTGGTCAGCTCCTCCCGGGTTTCTTAAATTTCCTTGGGCTTCTGTGAAACTGACTCTTATCAACAATTAAACTTTGTTACCAGGTACAGACCCTGTGTGCAGTGGCAAATAAACATTGCCTGCTGTCAAATGCTGCTTTTCTATGTTTTATAAGATTACCCTCCAGAGCTGCGGTTATATAACAGATTAAACTGGAGCAGTGAGTGCGACTGTAAAAGCATTTTAAGACAAGCAACATCCCACCATTTTCAGTTAGTGTTATTTCAGTACATTTGGGAAGTTCTAGTGTAAAGGGTTAGCCTCCCAGAGTGTCAGGTTTCTTTCACTGTTACATTGCATTGGAACCAAGCGTGGAATAAAAGTGGAAATAACATTATGGGATATAGTGCATAGGTAGTTTGGGGACAAATGTGCATGCGACCGGCAGGAGGATGGAAGGCAAACTATATTAACTTTGGGCTTTTTTTGTCTAGCATTTCTTCCGTTCTTCTGTTAAAGTGGGACATTTAATTTAGGAAACCTAGCATGCCCTCCTGTCACAGTCCACAAAAGCCTGGATTGATATGGGGATCACCTCAACAACTTTCGTACGCTGAGAGAAATCTCACCCTGAACCCTAAAGCCGATCAAGCAAAAATCCAAAACTTTCTTCTACTGGGCCTTCCTTCCATACTCTATCCTCCACAACCTGTTCATCTTTTCAGCACATCAAGCCCCAGCTAGTTTGGCACCAACAGTAGCCCCAACGTACACTCTTGGGTCCCCAAGCCTCTTGCCAACCTGCACCTAATACTCTTGAGAATCGGATAAGTAGGATGCATCCCTCTAGAAAGAGTGTGCGTTCCATCCGAACAATTTTTGCCCACAAAGTGTACAGTCAATTCACTTTACAGTATATTCTGTAAAGCGCTTTGAGATGTCACAAAGACGTGATAAGGTGCTATATCAAATGGTGGATTATTCAACTTTCTTCAGTTGAACGTCAACAAGATCGAGCCTCTCCTGATTGATGTCCATCAGTGCCTCCTCACCTCAGGCGCTGACAGCATCACAATCCAAGGATGCACACTCCACCGTGCTAAGCCAGTGGGGAACCTTGGGATCTTGTTTGACCCTCAACTATCCTTTCTACCCTACATCCGTGCCATGATCCGCTCTGCCTTCCCCCACCTCTGCAACATCGCCCGGCTCCACCACTGTCTCACACCGCAGACCACTGAAACCCACGTAGATACATTCCTTACATCGAGGCTTGACTGCAAATTCCTTATTTGTCGACCTCCCCAACTCCTCCCTCCATCGGCTGCAGATCATCCAGAACTCCTGCAGCCCATGTTCACTCCCACACAGCAAAGTACTCTAATTCCAATTCATAGAATCATAGAATTATACAGCACAGAAGAAGGCCATTTGGCCCATCTTGTCTGTGTCGGCTCTTTGAAAAGAGCTATCCAAATCAATCCCAATTCCCCGTGCTCTCCCCGCAGCCCTGCAAACTTATTCTCCCCAAATAATTATCTACTTCTCTCTCAAAAGTTGTTATCGAATCGGCTTCCACCACCTTTTCAGGCAATGCATTCCAGATCCGAACAACTCGCTGTGTGAAAATATTTCTCCTCACCTCTCCTGTTTCTTTTAACAACTATTTTAAGTCAGCGTCCTCGGGTTACCGACCCTCCCACCAATGGAAATAGTTTCTCCTATCGAATCCCCTCATAAATTTAAAAACTTCTATTAAGTCTCCTCTTAACCTTCTCTGCTCCAAGGAGAATAATCCTGGCTTCTCTCGCCTCTCCTGATAACTGAAGTCTCTCATTCCTGGTACCATCCTGGTAAATCTCCTTTGCACCCTCTCCAATACCTTGACATCCTTCCTAAAATGTGATGCCCAGAACTGAACACAGTCTCTAGCTGAAACTGAGTGTTTTATAAAAGTTCATCATAACTTCCCGACTTTTGTATTCTATGTCTCTGTTTATAAAGCCTAGTATCCCATGTGCTTTTTGAACAGTGGCTGGGAGCAAAATTCCCAGCCCTTTCCTTTCCCCAGCTCGTTTTATACGCTTCCTCTTCCAACATTTATCCAGTTCCGTTTCAAGTGCCTTGAGAAGTATTGGTTCAGTTCAGTTATGATAAGCAATGGAATATGAGCCTGTGATGTCCTGTGGCTTGTTTGCAGCCCGCCGCTGAGCCTGTGCTGGTTGATCTCTCCGGACTGCATCCCAGACCCTGGACATGAGTGTCACTCAGTGTCGCTAAAGAGGACATCACACTACAATCTCAGCTACACCTCGAGTGAACCGGGCCCTTACACTCTCAGCGTCCGAGCCCAGAATGACATCAGCGCCTTTCACACATGCTATACAGTAAACACTTGGCAAACAGGTGAGTGAGGGAGAGATTCCCCATGAGTCTGCGTGACATACTTCCTGAATGAAGGAATCTTGTTTAAAATCGCAATTGATTAGACCCAAAGTTTGCTTAACGTGGTCAAAAATGATCTAAAACCAAACAACAACAAATTACATGTGTAATGGTGCCTTTCACTTCAGGAGGTCACCCCAAGGCGCTGGAACAATGGGGCAAAAAAGAAAGTTAGCGCAACTAACAACTGTTTCTCTGACACATTCTTTCCCCTGATTCATCCATGGCATTTCAGAAGCTTCCCCTCTCCCTGACCACTAAGCTTATACGGTAGTATAAATTCCCATGTGCCACCATATCAAAAGGGCTTTAACTTAGCTGAGTTGGTAGCATACAAAGTTTAAGCTCCAGGTCAGTATTTGACCCCAGTCAGGCTGACTCTCCAGTGCAGTACTGGAGATGTGCTGCGTTATTAGAAACTGCTGTATTTTCGGGTAAGATGTTAAACTGTTTGCATATTCAGGTGAATGTTAAAAATCCCATCTCACTATTCGAATAGATAAGGGTGCTTCTCCCGGTGTCTTGGCCAATAATCCAGCAAAAAATTGGTTCATGGCTTGCATGGCTGTTCCTGTATACAAATTGGCTGTTGTGTTTGTGTACAAAATACAGTAACTATGCTTAACAGCAATCACTTGTGAAGTGCTTTGAGTTGTTTCGATGTTAAAAATAATTCTTATCATAAAAGTTTCACTAAAATCTAAATCACTTGTACACAAAAGGTCCCTCAAGTTGATTTGTCTGCAAGTTTTGTTTTTTCTTCAGTAAACTTAACTCAGGCACGAGGAACAGATGCCAACCAATTCAGGGAAGTTGTGCAAGTGTTGAGCAATACTGGAGCCCCTTGTGACTGAATAAGATCCTTCCTCTCTTGGCTGTACATTTCTTACAGTTAGAAGTCATAGCGCTCCAGGGTTTAAGTTCAATGGTCCGAGAGAATATTAGGAGGGGAGTACAATACAAATACAATACAATTCACATCTATTTTTCATATCGGGAAAACATCTCAAAGCGCTTCCCAATGTGTACTTTTACGGGTAACTGCCATCAAGTGTAGTGACTGTGCAGCGAATAACTTGGGATAATAATAACCTAGAACAGGGATAATGGAGCTTTAGATAAAACACGGTGTCCCTGGAGTTTTGAAGGAGTGAGAGGAAGCAAGGCACAGAGAGTTTGGAAGTGAGCGAGTTCAGATAAGTCCATCCTTTGTAGAAGATAAAATTAGTTACCCACATCCTTTGTCCAGACAAAGAGTTCAAGTGGCAAAAATGAAGGTACAGTTAGAAGGACAGACATACTTCTTGGGGAGAGGGGAGGTTGGCATTGCTTATTTTATGGATCTCAAGGCTGAACGGTCCCAACGGAATATAAAGCCAAAACCTTTCAGTCCCCAATCCAGTGGTCAACTTGTTGATCTTACCCAGGGAGAACCATCTCCTCGATCTCCTGAGAGAAGTGTGTGATTAAATGTGTCCTGCAGTAAGTATATGTGTCCTGCAGTACACAGCCAACTTCCAGTCTCTACCATTGGACAGACAACAACAGATACATTCTTGAAACAAACTAAAGAATCAAAACAATGTCCCTGTTTTGAATCCATATGTGTCAGTGTTTTTTTACAAGGATTACAGAGCCTCAGGGAGTCCATGCAAATTATGCTCATTTACAAAAGGAATCCGATCAAAACGGCTGCTTCTCACGCACTGCCGCAGAGCAGAAAAAGTAGAGCATTTCCCGAGAGTCGGGAGACAAGTGGAGAATGGATGAGAAGAAGGAGGTTCCTAATGGGGGGGCGGGAGGTGGGGTGTGGGGTGGGGGGAGGTTTTGCATGTTGCAGGCTCACATTAGGCCATGTCAGGCAGTGGTTAAAGCACTCACCTCGCAAGCGAGAGGCCCTGCGTTCGTTTCCCTGCAGGGCAAATTTCCTTTCTCCACACGCCTCTGTTTATCTAGCAGCAAGTAGGAACCAGGTTGTTAGTCGATTGGCGGATTCCTTTTCCGGGGATAATAATCCCTTCAAAAAATAAACGTTAACAATTTGGTCACTCAATCTACAACTGCTTTTGAGACACTGCTGTGTGCAATTGGCTGTTGCATTTCGCCCACAAAATATATAGTCAATTCACTTTACAGTATATTCTGTGAAGCGCTTTGGGACGTCTCAACGATGTGATAAGGCGCTATATTAAGTGCAAGGATTATTATTATGATGTCTACAGTGTAAATAGTAACCCTTGCCTTTGATATAACGCCATATCACGTCTTTGAGACATCTAAAAGCACTTCACAGTGTTTTGTGGGTGAAACGCGGCAGCCAATTGTGCACAACACTGTCCCACAAACAGTCAGGTAAGAGAGCGCGAGCAAGGCAGAGGGATGGAGGGAGGAGGGAAAGGCGTGAGAGAGAGGGTCTTGTGACAATCTTTGGACTTGTACCCAATACAACTCTAAAAATGGAATATGTGTCATATTTATAGGCAGCGAGTTTCTCCCTCCTCTGCCCATTGGAGTCGCAAGTTGTCTGATTTTTACCCTTTTTCCCTCAACTAGGTGTCCACCAAGTCTGGTTCATCATCCCATGCATCGCTCTCTTAACTCTGATTCTAATTTTCATACTTTCCGTCACCATCAGAAACAGCTCGGGACAGAAGGACCTCGTGGAGGTGAGTTCACTTTGCAGATACCATCAAAGAGGCTGCTGCTCACAACCGATTGACAGTGCGTCACTCTCAGTAATATTATTATATAGTAGTATTAATATTACTTCAAATAAATATTTTGTAAGCAAATTCGGCAGTCAATTTGCACACAGCAATGTCTCATATAATAATAATAATAATAATCCTTGCATTTGATATAGCGCTTTTCACGTCGGGAGGACGTCCCAAAGCGCTTCACAGAACACACTGTAAAGTGAATTGACTGTATATTTGTGGGCGAACGCGGTAGCCAATTGCGCACAGCAATGTCCCACAAACAGTCGTAGATTGAAAATGACCAATTTATTATTGTTTTTGGTTTTTTTGGAGGGATTATTATTAGGCTCTGTGTGGAGTAAGGAAACTTGCCCAAGGTTTCGCCCTCTGCCGGGAATTGAACTCAGGTCTCTCACTTGCAAAGCGAGTGCTCTAACCACTGAGCTACAGGACTCCATATACAGTCATGAATAACAGTAATAATAATGATAATAACCCTTTGCATTCGATACAGCAGATTGTTAGCCAGGACACCGGGAGAAACTCCCTTCTCTATTTTCAGTAGGTGCGTGGGATTTTTAACATTCACCTGAACAGACGGACAATACTTTGGTATAACATTTCATCTGAAGGCTAGCGCCTTTGACGATGCAACCCTCCCCCAGCACCGCGTTAGACAGTCAGCCTCGACTATATGAGCTCTAAGTCCCCAACGCGGAGTTTGAAACCGCACCCAGCCATCTTACTGAGGAGGCGAGCGGGTTATCGACTGACAACCCACAAAGGGGGGAATAGCAAAATGAGTCCACGGGAGGGCGCCACATCACACAAGACAAGCAGTCGGGACGTTGACGAGTTATTAAGCTCCCAAATAGCCTTTTGTGTTCAGAGCTTTTCATTCCACCTTTGTGCCCTGTGTTCTTCTCGAAAAGGTGGCAGATTTCGATTTCTCTCCAGCCACGACCAAACAGGCGGCAGCAGACCGGGCTCCACCCCGCAGCCGCGATCAACCGTGGTGTTGCTTTCCAACAGCAGACGAAGAAGACGAAGGAGAGAAAGAGGACCAGCCACTCCTGAAGCCCACCCGCCCGGCACCCCCGAATTACACCCACCCGTAGGGCACCCCCGAATTACAGCCACCCGCCCGGCACCCCCCGAATTACACCCACCCGCCCAGGATGTGAACTGCACCCCAAGTCACCTTCACAGCACTGCGTCCTCGACTCTGCCGCTCTTCCCATTCTGCAGCAAACCCTGGCCTTTTATACAAAGTGCAGCACACGCTGGGTCGGCAGCGCTCCGGGACACTATCCCGCCTGAAGGGCGCTATATAAATGCAAGTTGTTGTTGTCACACCCTCCAGCAGTGAGGGCCAATGTCCATAGCCTTGTGAGCCAGAGCCTTACATAGATAGGGCGGCCTTAGCGCTGCACTGCAGTTACTAATTCCCTTCCACAAGCCATTAACTTGTGCAGGGAAACTGTACATTATCTGATCTCTGCTCCTAACCTCGTTAAAGGCACGGTTCAAAATGTACCTCCTTGACCACTGCTTTCAATCATCTTTCTTCTTCCCAACACACTCAGCTTCCAACCCCTAGCGTTCAGGTGTCCATGCAGTATTGTCAAGCACTTTGAAACGTCCTCCCAAGTGAAAGGTGCTGTATAAATGTAAATTGTATTGTATCTTATTCCTAGTTATTACCTTTCGTCTGAACCATAAAAACAGCTGCCCATCACCATGCTTAAGAGTCTGCATTTATGTAGTTTGCATTTTTATGGGATGGAGCATGTTTTCTCTCTTTGGAAAGACATATCCTGCTTGCTTAACTGGAGCACATCAGCAAAGGTTGACAAGATCAACAGCTTGGGGACCTCAGAGTGTCAGTTTGGGTACTGGTGGAGGTTAACCTGCTGAAGCATGCAGCTTGCCATTGGATTCCCATGGCTTGTCCAGGGCTTTGGATCTTGGGATTAACAGGAGCCAAATGTTAAATTCCAGCCCTCAGTGACTGGTCTCCTTCTTCAGACTCTGACCCATCAACTCGATTCCAATCTTCCATTGGCTCTCAGCCACTGAGAGACTCCTTAGCCCCACTTAATTGTGACTTCTTATTAATGACTCCCAGACACAGACATCCACCCTCTAGAGACAGATCACACTCTAGGTCAAGAGTGGGCAGAGCAAGTTACGCATTAATTTAGCCAGAACATATTATGGTAAGTTTGATTATTTTTTATTTGATTGCTGTTGCTAATATGGACGTGTAGCATATCGGATCTAATATTAATAATAATACTCACATTTGATTTAGCATCTTTCTTCTCGTGAGTATGTTGCAAAGCGCTTCAAAGCCTGCTGGGAGCCCGAGCTGGGGGTTTAGGGAGCTAAGGAAGGAGGATGGATGACCAAAAAGGCGGTCAAAAAGAAAGGTCTTAAGGTGGTGTTTAAATAGAGGAGATGATGTCAAAAATACGACAGCATTTAACAAATCTGGCCACTCTGAGATACTAATAAATGGAATAAATCTAGACACATGTCATGTGTCTCCAGACTGCGAGAGATGGGAACTTGGCCAGTCTATCAGAGCAGCAGCTCTCTCTTACATGATGTGGTTGGAAAATGACATGTTTCATTTAACAGTCTTACCCCTTCAAACCCAGTTTTATAAACCCTGTTCCTCATCATGGTGTGGGGCTGGGGGAGAGGAAGAAAAGAGAGGAAATAGTCACCTTTACCTCCAAAAAGCGTCAAGAATCTCAGAAATCCCCATTACATTGAACGTTACATCAATATCGTTTCAAAAGTTCTTTTTTTAACCCAAAGGCCAACTTCAGTCACAGAAAATCTGAGTCCACAATATCAAACAAGCTGTGAGCATCAAGGATGTGAGTTCACTGAAGAGATGGAATATCTGTCTGAACCACTTCATATTTTGGACATGATTTGCTTTTGAAAAGATGTCTCTTTTTTCCCCCGTAGATCAGTATTTATTCCACCTCTGCCACATTGCCCGCCTCTGACTGTACCTTACCCCAAATGCAGACAAAACGTTTGTCACCTCCCGCTTAGATTATCCCAACGCACTCCTCGCCGGTCTCCTCAGCTCCACCATTCACAAGATCCAACTCATTCAGACCTCTGCCGCCCGCATACTGACCTGAACCAAACTCTGTAACCCTATCTCATCAGTTCTGGTCAGGCTCCAATGGCTCCCCATCACTGAAAGGATTGACTTCAAGATCCTCACACTCGTGTTCAAAACCCTTCACTTTCTCCCTAACTCTCCAACCTCCTCACTCCCCAGTGCACCTCCCGGCGCCTCCGCTCGACTGGCATCAGCCTCCTGCTCGTCCCTCACACCCTCCGCCCCACCGTTGGAGATCGCCCTTTCAGCAGCTATGCCCCAAAACTCTGGAATACTTCTTTAATCCCTCAACTCCTGCGTGAAAACCGTCCTGTTCGACCCGTGCCTACAGCCACTTCAAAACCCCCCGCCCACCCCGGTTTGCAGTCAGGCTCCGCCACTGTTAAACACTCTGAGACTCTACCCTGCGTGGAGGGGGCTATGTAAGTGCAAGTTGTTGTATTAATCTGTTAGTATGTTACACAGGCTTTTGTGTCCAAAGTGAAATCATTTTATCCACTGCATTTTATACCTTCAGAAACACTGACGTTAAGGTTTGTTCCTCCCCGCCTTTCCTCCCCCCCTTACACTCCTACCTCTCCTTTGCTATCAAAAAGACATTTGCTTTTTTGGATGTATCTTTCACTAAAGACAGCACCCAGATGGGTCTGCACCACCCGAGAAACGTATGAGAGCAATTCAGCACACATCATGTTGGTGCCATCATTTAGTTGAGCCAGATGGTGTCCTTTCTTCAGCTGCCCCCTCACCCCCACCGCCGTCCCATATCAGAACAGGCACACCTCAATAAAGCAATTTAGGACACCCTCCCAAAGTGAAAGGCATTAGATAAATTTAAACTGTATTATATAATCTCTCTGGTTCTCTGTCAGCACTGTGTGAGAATCAGTCGATTGCATTCATTATGATCGTAATAAAAAACATGCGTTCTACTCCTGCACAAATAAAAAGTAGCTTAAATATATTTCCTTAAAAAAATCTATCTCTTCCCCCGCCCTTTAATATATGTTACACAGTGACTCTCTAAATGCGTATTGCACATTCTAAAGACTGGCAAATCACTGCAATGGACAGACAGTAAGTGTGAAACGTCTGAAAGACCAGTTATATACTTGGGTGTGCTCGAGAAGCCAGGATTATTCTCCTTGGAGCAGAGAAGTTCTATAGAAGTTTTCAAAATTAAGAGGGGTTCGATAGGGTGAACAAGGAGAAATTATTTCCACTGGCGGGTGGGTTGGTAACCCAAGGACACCGATTTAAAGTAGTTGTTAAAAGAAACAGAGGGGAGGTGAGGAGAAATATTTTCATACAGCAAGTTGTCCAGATCTGGAATGCATTGCGTAAAAGGGTGATGGAAGCCAATTCGATAACAACTTTTAAGAGAGAAGCAGACAATTATTTGGGGAGTACAAGTTTGCAGGGTTCTGTGGAGAGAGCAGAAGAGTGGGATTAATTTGGATAGCTCTTAAAAGAACCGACGCAGGTACGATGGGCTGAATGGCCTCCTTCTGTGATGTATAATTCTATGAAAAGATTAATATTTGAGAATTGAATATAGATGGGTACTTCATAGAGTCATTTAAAATTTTAGAAAAAGTAATTCAGGATGCGACAAGGCAATAGAACAAGAAGATGTAGGTCTAGATTTGCAAAGGGCAATATCAGGAAAGACACCTGTTTCTCACCCACAACCTTCTGCATGTGTCAAACACTCGGTTAAAGACAAAAAAAATTGAGGTTATTTCGTTAACATTTCAGAGTGTGCAGAATTTGGTGAATTTACTTTTAACTTTGGAGTGTTCTGTTACTAGAGTAGATCTTGGCTCAGGCGGAATTTCCACAGGTGAGAATAGGATCACCTTTGGATTCCCTATCGTTGAACAGACTGTTTGTGGTATAAATGCTGTCCCAACCCGCCACCACTACCACACTTGCACTGATTCAGAATGAAGCCAAACAGAGAGAGTTCGCATTCAATTCGGGCGATAACAATAATAATCCTTGCATTTGACATAACGTCTAACATCACAATTCGTGGGATATACTGTAAAGTGCGGTGACTGTGTGCTTGTGTGGCCAACCGTGGTAGACAAGTTGCATAAAGGAATGATTCAGCTTATCAATAGTATAGCCGCTTTCACTGGCCTTGCTCACTTTGCAGCTGAAAAGAACACAAACAAAAGAGAGTTTAGCAGGCGAGTCACCTTCAGATTGTTCCATTCTTGCAGTCACTGTACAGTATCTGGCAACACGCTTTCATCAAACGTACACAAAAGGTTTATTGATAGAATTGGGCATCTGCTTTTGCAAGAGTCTCTTTATTTCTACATTTCTCACATCAGCTCGATCATAATGTTCTACAAATTGTAACACGATTACAAATTGGACATTTAATTAAAACGTTTTTTTAAAAAAAACAAAGCACAAAACATAAACAGGAGAAAGTGGATCAGGCAGTAGGGGAGCCGGCTGATTTAAGGATGAAAGATGGATCCTATTCTTTGTTCTTGCAGTTTTCCTATCTTCTTTCTTTCATTGCCGGCTTGCCGAATTTTGGACCTTGGACACGTTTGTGCATACTCGATACACGTGTATCAGAGAACTCACCACGTTGGAGAGGCGACAACAGTCAAAGTGAGTGTTAAAACACAAACACACATCGGTGCGAGGCTGTGAAATGCATTGATCTGGAGAAGCACAAATTCATGAGAGGTGGTTGGAAAGACCAGTTCCGATAAAAGGGCAGAAACATGAGTCAAGTTGGCAAGAGAATAAAAGCATATTCCGTATCAACGTGAGCAGAAAAACTCAATTTGTCATCCCATATCCAACTAAATCCTTGTTTTTTGGTTACTTTCATCTATGATGTATCACAGGGTATTGAACCATACCTCTCCTTTTGTTTTGATTTTCTGATCTAGTTGAAGGGCTTCAAGTGCCTCTTTGTAGCTGAGAGTGGGAGGACAACTCATTGTTGCAATTCATCACTGGTTCATTTAAGCTGCCCTGTTGCCAGGGAATCAGTCATACTCTAGATCTGAAGTAAGATGAATTGGGGGAATATATGAAAAGGCACAAGTTGGTTCATTAGAATCTTCTTCCTTCCAAAGAACTTCCACAGAGTGGACAACCTGTGACTAATACACAGCAATAAGGCTCTTCCTTCCCATTTTCTCATTCTCTCCCAAAGCACTGAGCTGTTCTGCTCAGTATACCTCAATGTTCCCTCATACATCACCTAAGTATCCTTGCTTCATGTGTAGACACCTATGAAAGTGCATCAAAGCCAAACTCATTCCTTTACTCACCGCAGGATTCATATCCCTGCATTTTCTAACTGGAGTCCCTGATTAGTAACACTTGACTTCATTGTAATTATATGAAATACACTGGTGCCTCTTGTTAAAAACCTTCCATAATTTTATATTCCTTGAAAGCCAATGTTATTTGTGACACCATGGAGGGCGATGTATTCCTAAATATTTGATGGCACAACAAAAAGGATCCTAAATGTTAATATCAGAAACTCCATTAGAAATTATTCCAGATATTCTACCATTCAATAGGAATGATTGAAACAGTCTACTCAACATTGCAGTCCTGAAATTCCACCTAGGGTTAGCGGACAAGACTATTTTATCTTAAAAGAGAATATAGGATTGTGGAAATTCTTAAATCCAATCATAATTTGAAAGAGAGGTTTCCCACAGTTCTTAAAAAAAACAGCTTTCAAAGTAATTAACACTGAATTTAGGATCGACTTCAAGATCCTCACCCTTGTCTTCAAATCCCTCCACTCCTCTGCAACCCCCTACCTCTCTGACCTCCTCCCTCCTCAAAACAGTGCCCGTTGCCTTCGTTCCACTGGGTTTGGCCTCCTCCTTGTTCCCCAAGTCCTCCACTCCACCCTTGGTGGCCGTACTTTCAGCCACTATGCCCCGAGGCTCTGGAACTCCCTTCCTCACTCCCTTCGTCTCGCCCCCTCTCTTCCTATTTTCTAACTGGAAAAATTCAGAGATGAATATTCCCAAAGCAAATAAACTCTTTATTCAGAAACAGGAAACTGTGGGAATGAGGGGAAAGAAAAGCACGAATACTGCAACTGATCCAATAAACTATGGAATCACTGGAGGCCGTCGTATTGACACACAAGGAACTGAAGGTCTCATCACAGAGATAGATGGAGAATGAGAATTAAGTGTTGAAATGAATTCAAGTGAGAGATGAGATAGCTGCAGCATTGACTGATAATTCCATTTACAACCATGGTGTCAGAGCAGTGCGCACTACAATCTCATCCTCACACTTTATTACCGTCACTTCTGACAATGGAGCATCATCCACTGAAAGAAGCAAATTAGAAAACATAGACACCTCTCTCTCTCTTCCTCCTCTTTTCTTTTGATCAATCGGATGTCTTGACACACACAGAAATCCATTACCCTGCTTCCAGAAACGGCAAGCCAAACTAGTGAGGGTTCCAAATACAGTACGCATGAACATTTTCTTTTGTCTGGAATAGAATGCACTCTCTCCCAGGAGGATGCATCCCGCTCATTCCTTTTGAAATGTCATGGTCTTAAGAGCAACTTGTAACAAAACTTTGTATGTTCTGATAATAATTTGCATAGAATTTCTTTTTCTAACCTCCTCAAACTCTTCCAGTGACAAACCCGAGCACATACCCCCAGTTTTAGATACATGTAATCATCTTTCCCTTTGATGTGTATTTATCAGTAAACACGGTCAAAAACACTTTACAGTATATCCTGCAAAGCTCTTTGAGACGTCTCAACAATGTGATAAGGCGCTATATCAAATGCAAGGATTTTTACCCAGCATGATAGCGGTGCCACAGGACTTTTAACACCTTAGCAGGCAAATAGAATTTTGGTTTAAAATATCAAGCACACAGCATGTCCAACAAATTAGTGCCTTCAGCACTGCATTGGAGTGTCAGCCTGAACCAAGGGCTCAAATTCCCAATTCAGGGCTTGAACCCACCACCTTCTGACTCAGAGGTGAGAGTGCTACCAACTGAGCCAGGCTGACATTTATAGTAATACATGAGCATACCTGAAACACACATGCACAACTCAGAAATTTTAGCCCATCCCTGACATTCCAATGGCATTGTCCGAGTCTGATTATACAAATCTCCCGTGGTAAATTAATCCGATTTCCTGGTAAATTAGATTTGTATTTTTTCCACTGTTTGATTTCAGATTAACTTGAAATCGACAGCAGTTTTTTTCCCCATTGTTAATTCTGCAGACTGGAAATTACATTTGCGAATGGATTTCAGTCAGATTTGACTGACAGCTGGTGGCTAAAGGGTATTTTGGGACAAAGAGAACAATCATAACTGACTGCAATTAACTTTAGTAATTTAAGGGGGAACCAAATTAAATTCAGATCATTTCATGCAGTTATACCTTGAGATGTTATACTCTTGCGCTCAATACGAAAGATGTCAACACTGGGGAATGGAGAACAAAAATCCTTGTATTTAATATAACGCCTTATAATGTTGAACTGTCTCAAAGTGTTTCATAGGAAATTTCTGTAAAATGTAGTGACTGCAAATTGTATTTGTAGTCAAATGTTGCACAAAGCAATATCCTACAAGGTGAATGTCACATTTATTTATGGAGAAGCCCCCTTCCCTTTTCAATAGAGACACAGGATCTTCAACTTCCACCTCAACAGATAGACGTGACCTTCATTTAATGTCTCATCCAAAGGAAGGTACATCCAACAATGCAGCGTTCCCCCAGCATGGCACTGGAGTGTCAGCCTAGATTATGAGTTCAAAGTCCCAAAGTGAGACTTGCTTTTGAATCATCCAACCTTCTGACTCAGGGGTAAGAATGCAACTAAACTGAGCCAGACTGACACCTTTAAGATCACTTTTTCCAATTCGATTCTCTCACTGTGGCTGGAATAAAGCACCTTCTATAGATTCCCCTTAATAAGGGTCAAATCTTTCAGCCCCCATTCTTCTCAAGGTTAAGCATTCCAGAAGCATTTAGCCTCACAGCAGCAAATAAAGATGTGCTCAGTTCGGTGCAGCCAGAACCGTGTCACAGATCTAGCTAAGTACCAGCGCACAAACAATGGAGATCTTGCTTTTATTATAATGGAATGGACATATACAAATGCAAATCCTAGAGGATACACACACTATGGGAGTGACTGTCACAATAAGAGTCTAGAACCAATGTGCCAAAATTGTAATTTAGTTTTTGCCTCAGGAAGGTTAGCTATGAGGAAATTTACCCCTATTGTTCTAATGAATCATTTGCTCATTTAAACCAATTAATTCAAACACTGGCTTGAATGCTTAGGTGGTCATTTATCATCTTGTAAACTTAAACAGACGTACCAATGTTCACAGGGAAAACCGAGACACTCAGATCTTCAAAAACAAATAGTATTTATGAATCACCCATTACACATCAATCTATTTCTGCCACATGCTCCCGGACTTGTGAACATTGTGGTATCGCTTTGATTCAAACTCTCCTGTATTCAAGTTTGAAAATTCCAACAAAAGATAATTTTTTTATGTATTTGTTTTTTTTTTGGTCAGTCGGGTGTCCGACACACAAGGAAACCCATCGCCTGTGCTTAAGAGTATCCAAACTAAACTGAGAATTCCACTCATCCCACCTCCACATGGAAATTCTGAAGATAGATTGTTGGAATGGAGTGAGCACTCTCTCCCTGGAGGGAACTCATCCTGTTTACCTAATCCTGGAAAGTATTAAGCGCAGATTGGCAAGAGTGGCTATTTTCAGGTGGACGTGACAGATCCCATTGACCTATTCCTAAAAGAGAAGGGAGCTACTCCCAGTGCTCTGGGCAACACTGTTCCAGAGGAATTGGTTTTTCGCCTCATTGCTGTTGTGACATTTTGCTGTGTGCAAATTGGCTGTTGTGTTTGCTTGTAAAAACAGTCACTGGACTTGACATTCCAGTAATTACTTATGAGGCACTTTGTGACATTTAAGTATGATAAAACACTATAAAAGTACAAGGTCTTCCTTTCTAGCAACCCTGAATCCTTTCAGCTGACTGGGACTTGTCTTGTTTCTCTTAAACTCTTTGTAGTTCCTCTGCTCTGGTACTCTGTTCCATGCATCCATCACCTTTCCATTAAAGTAATACCTCCCGTATTTCCCATTGGCTTTTGCTGTCCTTGTTCTGAATATATGAAACAGAATTTTCTATGCAATACAAGTGAGAGAATCAATAGCTCAGTGGCTGCAAAGCCTTGAGCGAATATTTCATTAGTGAGAATAAAATAGCTCAGTTTTCATTTCTCTCAAGTCTGGTCCAATACTTGTGTGACATTACAAGGAAACAATTTCAACTTTAATTTTTGTTTTCATTTAGCAGTAATCCCGATTGTTTAAAATACAGATGACACTTTAATATTGCCCGATGGATTTCCGAAGATTGGTCGGCTGTCTTCAAGTTTCTTAAAAGGGAGAATTAAGCTTTATTTTACATTTTACAATTTATTATTATGGAATTACACTGGACGTTGTTTAGTTAATTTCTGCTTCATTACTTAATTACACAGAGAACACAACAGATTCCTTCAGATTGCATTGCTGAAAATGAAAAAAGCCATTTGTGACAACACTCATAAGCACATAAGAATTTACTACACGAAAGAAAACCAAGGTCCACCGAGGTGGCCTTCCACCATCCTGGCAGTCACTTGACATGTGTTGTCCCAAACTATATATTGTATCCCAAGATATTATTTTCCAGCAGAAATCTATAATTTATTCTTGAAACAAAAACACTTTCTGCTTCCACCGTCTACCTAGCGAGAATGTTCCATAAGTTTATTACTTGCTCACTGAAGTAGTATCTCCTAAGATTTGTGCTGAATTTACCCTCCTTCAATTGCAGGACATGTCCTCTGGTTCTACTGTTCAGTACAAAATAAAACAGCTTATCATGGTCTACATTATCTATTCCCTTCAGAATCTTAAAGACCACAATCATATTGTATACATTCAGTGTAATATAATTAGGATGACTGAGACCCAGTGCCTGCGAGAGGTGAATATCAAAGCAGGACACAGAGAGCAAGAAGGAGACCAGAATTGGCATAAACCAGGAAAGTGAGTGAGAGAGAACAACATGTGCAACAACAAGACACAGAGCTGAAGATTAAATTTACAGAGTAAAGCCAAGACATAAATGATGATAGGTATGGACTGGAATTCTTAACTAGGAACAAAATGTCTGTTGCAAATGCAATTCAGAACAAAGCTCCAGGCACTGACAGTCCCTACTTCACTAAAAACGGGCAGCTCCACTGATTTGCCAATCTGACATTCACACGTCTGCAGGTTCAATCTGCTTCACCTCCGCAGAGCGTTTCTAAAGCTTGTGCTCAGTCCCACATTCTGTAGGGGACTACTGGCATTTAAAGGCTATATCCACACCAGATCTATTTATTTCTGTACAAACAGATGTTTAAGGACCGAGAAAGGAAATGGTGGCATCATGAGACATATTTCAGCCCCGCTATGCAATTAGTCTATTGGGACAAAGCATCTCGGAGACGATATTAACATTCTATCACTCAACCCCCAGTGTGTGCTGAGGGCAAGCAATCATCTGAAATTAAAAAGCCTCCACAAAGTAATCTGTCCAAAAGCAGGTGACTACATCGTCTCATCGTCTCAATAGGTTTAGGGTGAAAGTCCAAAGCTGCTTAAAAGGGATTTCTGAAAAAAAACAATGGAGGTTGTGCAACTCGTGTGGATTTACTATATTTACGGTTCCTCGCTCACAAGCCAACTCTCAGAGGTACTATTCAAATTCCTATATCGTGCTGTAGTTTGTTACCGTAGCTGCCTTGGGAGTCATGCAAAGCAAATTAGCACAATCTCAGAGAGGCATGTAGCTTCTGCAACATGAGTCCTGTTAGAATAACCTGAGCAACTGGCTCACAAAGTACTGCAGCTGCTGGAAATCTGAAAACAAAAACGTTGACTCACTTTCCTTTCACCATCTGACCTGCTGAGTGTTCCCAGAGACTTCTGTTTTTGAAAGCAACTGGCTTCCCACTTAATGCTGTTCTGTTCATTGATTTAATTGTTATTCCTACTGCATGACTTCCACAACAGCTAATCACTCACTACCCAATAAGAGATCCTAGACATCAGAGGCAGAATTTCGCTGAAATCCAACTTGGTCTAAAAAATTTAGATGGTGCAGAATTGTGGGAAAATTCTTGAATTCAGTCTTAATTTGGAGGCTGGCTCTTTTTAAGAACTAAAGTAAACTGGCTTCCAAATTAAGACTGACAAGGGGTTCGGCTAAGTTGGGCGTGAGGTATGGTCGGAGGCAGCCAATGTGATGGAGATGGAGGAAAGTGATCCTGGTCAGGGATTGGATGTGGGATAGGAAGGAAAGCTGGGGATCCACCCTGACATCCAGGCGATGCACAGGTTCGTTAAGTCTTAGGGCTAGGCCGGGCAGATTGAGGAGGTCAGAGCCGCAGGAGAGAAGATAATAATAATAATTCTTGCATTTGATATAGTGCCTTATCACCTCTTCTAGGCATCTCAAAGTGCTTCAAAACAAAAGATGTTGACGAGAGGCTTCTGTCTTGTTGACATTCAACTGCAAGAAGTTTGCAGAAACAGGAAGTTCTAAAGCACCGATCTGTGATGGGAGCCGAGCGAAATAAAATACTGAATATCTTGAGAATTGATCAAACAAATTCAATAAAAAAGACACTTGCAACATGCCACAGCCAGGTATGCCAACTGAATAGATAATAAAGGATTAGCAAAGATGTTCCTCATTAGACTAGGGAATTGAAAACAGAACAAAAAATAAATTCAAAATTGGAAAATAGAGAAAGCAATTTATTTTTAAATGACGCAGTAACTAATCCGGGAATAAAGAGCATTTTAGAAAGGGATTTTAGAAGATGAGTAAGTGAGTCAATGATAGTCCAGTGAAATAAGCCAAGTCTTACTGATGCTTAAGGTTTGATTTCTCTGAAATACTGAGAGATTTTCATGCTGAAATAAGAGGCATTTCTTCCTTGTGAAATTCAGCACGAGCAAAATGTTGTTCTCCAACAGTTACCAACGTGAAAAATATGTTTCAATCAATACTTAAAACAGGGCTGGAAGGGTTGAGATTCACTCAATACAAGGGAAGGGGAGAGGATGAGAGAGAGAGAGGGAGAGAGAGAGAGAGAGAGAGATGTGAATCATATAAAATATCTTTTCGACCAAGAACAGGACGGGGTTGCATTTGAGCAGAGACTGGTGGTGATCTTAGAGGGTAATTCAGTTGTGAGCTTCAGCTCTTCAGAATCTTAAAAGACCTGGATGAGAGGATTGCAGCGAGAATTTTCGAGCTTTCAGGTAGGAGTAAACTGTGGTACGACAACGTAGATTGATGGAAACAATCCTGGATTACCCTAAAAAACTTAGCAGTTCGACAAAGGATCAGTAAACGGCATTTGGAAGAAGCATGCAAAATAATGCTCCCTGAAGACAAAACACGTATAAAATACATATGTTACACAATATAAGTCTCTCTTGGATTATGCGAATACACACACACACACACATGTTCACAGCATTGGGGTGAACGTGAGAAAAGATACAACTTGCATTGATATAATGCCCTTCATATGGGGTAGCGTCTCACGCAGATAAATTGTCTTTTTTTAACACCGTCTTCACCAGGTGAGTTGGTAATGTGCTGATAATATTGCAGGTCTGCCCACAACACCAGCACAGTGATGGCAGACTCCTGGATGACTGAAAAAAAGGTCCTCAAAGTCAGCAAGGTAGAGAGATTCCCTTCTGCCTTATTTGTTGGCTATGGGCAGCTCATGCATGCAACTAGGAAGGAAAATCAGCAGCCAGGAAATAGAGTCTCTATTTTTCCTCCAGGGAAACATTTCCACTTCCTCGAGAGAGAGAGAGAGAGAGAGAGAGACTGTGCAGCTAAATATCACGTGTGAAGTTTTTTTACTTTGTATGGTGGGTTGGAAAAGAAATCCATCTTTCTGTTTTAAAATGAAACATCTATACACAATTCTACGCAGACATATTTTGAAAGGTGATCTGCAAAGGTTGACAGTTTTTATATAACCAGGTCACCGTTAAGGGCCTTGCCCATGTATTTGGCTGTAAATATCCACACAGCCACTCAAAAGTGCTTGGATGCAGTTGCTCTATTGTAACAATGGTAGTCATGTCAGTCTTTGCTGAAATGCTGCATTTTCTAACCAAAGCACTTTGCATTTCCTCAAACCTATTGATTTTAATTTTCCCTTGCTTGAAGTATTAGAGTAGTTATATAATGGTGAAGGAGAACTGCAAGCGCACAAAATGCATTAATCTAAAAGCCCATCGCTAAAAGCTCCTTAATTCCTTGCTTAGTAAAACGTATTGCTGTGGCTCTATTGCTGTCTCTGTTTTTGTCCCCAGTCTTTGTAGCAGAACTCGCTGAGGCAAGTGATACAAGGAGACGAGGGTGACACAATTGTCTTCAATTATCCTTGGTTAGAGATGAAACATTTTAGTTTGTTTGCCTGCTCCTCATCACTAACTATTCATGGTCTCAGATGAAGAATAAGCCAAAATACCAGAGGGTGCCTGGGACCAGTGAATCACATATAGTTTGGGACATGTCGTGTCCCAAATTATATGTAGTTGGGACACGACATGTCATACGACTGCCAGGATGATGGACCTTAGTCTTCTTTCGCCAGCAAATCCTTATGTTCTTGTGTGCATATAAGAACATATAGGTTATATATGTATAATTCTTATGTTCTTATATACTAGCAGAGGTAATATTGTTCGAGCAGAGGGGAGCAGAATGGAGAGTTGGTAGGAGGGCTTTTCCACTCCCCCTTCTTTCCCCAAAATCCCATTGCTTCATTCACAGAAGTGATTCCACCACCCGGAAGAGAAATAGATCTGATCACAAGAGCAGTTGATTAAGAATGGCCAATTTGATCTCATCTTTCCAGAAGACTCACCTGACTGTCCTCCATTTCTACAAATGAATCTGATATCCTGGTCTCAACTACTTTCCTCCATCTATAATAATAATAATCTCCGCCACATTGCTCGCCTCCAACTATACCTCACACCCAACACAGCCGAAACCTTTATCCATGCGTTTGACATCTCCCACCTCGACTTTTCCAATGCCCTCCTTGCTGGTCTCCCCAATTCCACCAAACTACGTCAATGGCACTATATAAATGGAAGTTATCGTCATTGTTGTACCCTTCTGGGTACCCCTCTGGAGTCATTAATTACTCACTAGGCAAAGCAATACCTTGTGAACCTGTGCCCTCTGGTTCTGCTGCCTTAGCACAACAAAGAAACACAGAGGGATACAAAAATGACAAATTGAGCTCAGTGTGTAGGGAGAGAAAACAGGAGCTGAGATTTTAAGATCAGAATTTTTTAAAAAAAAAACAGGACAGGGACATACAGAGAAGCGTTTAGGTCACCAGAAGCTTTTTTAAGATGAAATACATTTCTTACAGGACTACGTTTCTTCCTCTTGATAAAATGCCTGCAATTATGAAATCTTCCCACTGTAGTATCTTCAGGGGATAATGGGTCACTATGACTGCAAAGATTATCATTGTTCCAGCTACGAAGCAAATAACCAGTCTCCTGGGGACAGGCTTAAATAATAAAAACGATAATCTTAGTACAGAATTTTATTACCTACAACAGATTGAGTTTAATAAACATGCCACAACTCGTCATTTGGTTTACTTCATTCGCAAGAGATGCAAATTAGTATTTGCAATATATATATATCTAGAGAGAGAGAGAGAAAAACTTCTTAAAAGTTAGCGTCAATAGGGATTTAATTAAAACCATTTTGATTTTTGGGGGGATAATCTGGATTGAAGATGCTTCCGAATTACAATCAGCTTGTTAGAAATATTCATTATGATGAATTAATTTGCAGTTGGAATGTGTAAGGTTGCAAATTAGCAAATTCATAACTTCCCTGCCCTAAGCCATTTGCTGCAAGCATTTTACAATCCACTTATATCTGTCTCACACGCTGTCATTGGATTTTCATGACTCAAGGCAGTAAAGGATGTTTTTGGCAGGTTTAGCTTTGAAGATGGGGTGCTCTGTTCCTATGGCATCTGATGGACATATTGACACACTGGAATGTCATGCTGCCTCACTGACAGAGGGGAGGGAAAAACAATGAATCTCTATTTCCAACTATATCTCACACCCAAGTCAGATGCTCAGGGAAAGAGGGAGAACATCTAGGAGTCACACAAAACACAGAAAAGTCCCTCCCTACTGAAGCCCACATGCGCATTTATAATTCTCCCCAATCATCCATTATTCAATCCTTATTGGTGAATACAACAGTTACTGGAAATGCAGAGAGACATGGATTACTTTAATGCACTGAAGCTCTCAATTGTTCAATTTTCTGAAAACTCTTAATCTGTATGTAATTGATGTGGTCCATTGAACAAGGACAAAGATTGTGAATATTTGAAAGCAATCGCTTGCTATCCCTACATTGATACTATCCCTAGATGCATTGCCCCTCCAACAGCTAAACATTCTCTCCGAATGTCAAACCTTTCCCTTAGGAAGAAGCACATCAGCATTTTTTCTTATATAATAAAGTAGGTTACATGTCACTGCAAGCAAATATACTGCTTACCATGTTAGTGTCATGTGTCAATCTGCTCATGTGCTAACAGGATTAAGCCATTGAAATTGATGGATGAATGGGTCAAGAAAGGCATTTCTTAAGAAAAGACTGTGGTTCGAAGGGTCAGCGAAAGACAATTGAAAGATATAATTGTAGCAATATTATTCCAGATTTGCACTAACATGTGAATTTGTTCAGGAACTTCCAGAGTGAATACAAGCTCCAGTTCAAAACCCTTAACAAGTTACAGATTTGAAATGAACCGCACAGTACATTGTGGAGTCCTGTAGCTCAGTGGTTAGAGCACTCGCCTGGCAAGCGAGAGACCTGGGTTTGATTCCCGGCAGGGTGAAACCTCGGGCACGTTTCCTTACTCCACACGCCTGATAATAATCCCTCAAGAAAAAAAGCAATAATAAATTCATTTTACAGTATATTCTGTGAAGCGCTTTGAGACGTCTAGAAGACGTGAAAAGCACTGTATCCAATGCAAGGATTATTTTTATTATTATTACATGACGCACACTATTCCTCATGAAGAAGTATAGATTGGAGATATTTCTTTTTAATTGCCTCAGGCTTCATGTCTTACAATGAAATGAAGTCTCTGTGGAGGATGGAGACTTTCTGATACTCTTAGGTTTCATGTACATTTCTTGCCACTTCACACACCAAAGCTATCTACACCCTCCAGAGGATTACAAAAAATATTGCTCATTCTTTAAACTTTACATGGGGTTTATATACAGTGATAAGACATAAAAACAGGTCATTCGGCCCAATTGGTCCACGATGAAGGCTGTGACAACACATTAGATGATACACTAGATAATTCACCTACAAAGTACACATTCACTGCATTTTTAGTGTATCCTACGAAACGCTTTGAAACAAATGTACCGACATGAAAGTCAGTCCATCAAATGGATTATTACAATACAAATTTACATTTATATAGTACCTTTTCCATCAGAAGGATGTCTCAAGACTATGAATAATCCAGGGTTTGCACCAGAGTTGGGGTGGGGGACGAGGGGGCTGGGGGCAAAGAGGAAGGTCTTGAAGGAAGAAGAAAGTCTAGAAATAATACAATTACTATCCAATTTACATCCATGTAGTGTCTTTCAAGTTAGGGGGCATCTCAAAACATCTATTCCTCTCTTGAATAGAGAATAGGGAAGAAATTATAATTTCAGTTAAGGTGCCATCCACCCATCCAAAATCCCACAAGATTCATTCAAAGCTTTAATCTAGTTGGTCATTTGACAATCCACAAGCACAGATTTGAACCCTCACTAGATGGATAGCAGGTATCACAGGAGCTCCCTACAAGGCTTCCTGCTGAGCATCCATCTGTACATCAAATAGCTCTTAATCCATCAAATTCACAAAAACTGGTCCAGTTGCAGTTTATGCTTTCTGCCCCACTACCTGTGCTGGCAGTTTGCTCCACAACACATTACCAGGTCAGTAGAAGACTCTCACATTTCCTCTTCTGTTCTCAATTTTTGAAGATATGAAAGCATTTTTATTCGCTATCAAGAAGTCAATAGCTCACCTCAACAAAGTGGTCCTTTTTCTTTGAAGATAATGGATTTCTTGGTGTTATGATACACAGCATGGGATGGTCATTCTGAGTGAAACATGCTTGAAGATGAAGTTTCCTACTTTGAGAATAAATGAGACAATGGGTTTGCAAATTTTTTTTGCTTGTAAAATTTATACACACTAAGAAATCATTGCCTCGGGGGCCTTGAGAATCTGGTTTACAGTGTGAAGTAGTCAATCAATCATATTCTTCCATGATAAAACACAGCTCTCAGTTCGAGACAAAAGAGTCTTAAATCTTGCATTCTTACAAGAGATTCTTATGTGCTAGATAAGAGTTCCTCTCCCACCCATGCCCCATTCCCAAACCTATACACTGGGTTAATGACAAATAAAGAGGAATTCCACCTTGAATTCTGAGTCGAATTCTGAGTCGATTTGAAGGGATTCCCCTGTAAGATTGTATTTGTGATGTTTAATGTTTTTAAGGCTTTTAATTAATCTGTATATACGTTTAGAATGCAACCTACCCATAATCCTTTAACGAGGTTTGGTTGATTTAATGACTAGGGGTTTGCTGAATCACAGAAAGAAAAGGCTGCAACCTCAGACACCTGCCTATCTCAAGGCTGAGAAACAAGCAGGATGTGGAAGGCTGCCCAGGAGTTGTCCATATCTCTCTCTCTGCAAAGCAGCTTGCAAAGAGTGGGGGTTATCTCTGTGACAAGGGGAGAAAAAGTTGGAGACACATAAAAGAAAGATGTAACTTTGGAACAGTTGGAATCATAGAAGGAGGAATAGTTGTGAGTCAGCTGGTGGTCAGCAACTTCCCTAGTGGAATTGGGTAAAATATTGGTTTCGTTGAATCTTACTGCTTTAATATAACTTAGCGATATAATAATTGTGTATGTTGAAGCATTAACCTTTGAATTCTATATGATATTAAAAGATTTGTAATCCACACCCTTGTATTCGATAAAGTCTCTTTCTGGCGAATCTTACACCCACTCCCGAAATATATGGCCTTTGCAACAAGACATTGCAAAGTAACTAGCCATATAGCTTCTATACCATTATCTTGCCTTGCTTAAAATATAAAGCTGTAACAGACCAGACTATATATATATATATTGTATAAATATAGAGAGAGTCTATTACTGGCTGCTCTAAAAGTAAGCAGTAACTAGCCTTTGTGTGCAGAGGTTAGAAGCATGATTATTTCCCATTGCTACTCTTTTGTCCCAGTCATAATGTATAAAACACCCTTTGCTGGTTGTTACCCCTCAAGGGTACTATCACCCTCAACCTCAATTTGAAGAACTGCAGACTTCCATATTAAGGCTATATTCAAGAATTTTCCACATCCTGTGTGAATTCGAAAACAACATGATCTTTTCAGGCTGACTAAATGGTCAACTTACATAATAAAAATAATAATCCTTGCATTTGATTTAGCCTCTTATAGTGTGGCTGAGATGTCTCAAAGCGCTTCAAAGAATAGGTACAGGCACAATGGGCTGAATGGCCTCCTTCTGTGCTGTCAGATTCTATGAATCTATGAATCTAAGATTCTGGAAAATTTTCCGGAAGCTCATAATGAAGTTATGAATCTTGTTGTTGTTGTTTGGGATAATCTATTACTGAATAATGAAATGAACATCCCCAAGTTGAGAATAACCAATTAGTTATGGGCTAGCTGACTTAATTTCTCAGGAACTACCTTTCTAAAATCCAGTTGTCTGCAAAATAAATTCCTATCCTATTAATCCATACTCTATTTAGAACACCTAAAAATCCATGGGGTTAGGCATATATTACAATAGGTTTAATACCACCTCCACCATAAGCCTTTAATAAGTCTATTATCTGAACACCTTTAACCCTGAGGTCCATCATGAAGAAATCTGAGAGTTAACTGGCTCAGCTAACTCACACACAATAAGAGCTAAGAATTATCTTGCAAGTGTTACTTTGTCATTCACCCGTGGCTCAGGGCTAAATCCTTAATAGGGTAAAATGTAAGGGAAGAGCATTGACAAGAGTCAGCCACCTCACATCTGAGATTGACCACCTTAAAATTTAGACCCATACAATTGCTGGAATCAATCCCTCATTTTGGTTTAAAAACTCTGTACTTTGTGAAAGGTGTCACTCTTTAAAACAGAGCTGTTCAGAATCATTCTGGAGTCATTGTTTTTTGAATCAATGAGCATTAGGTGCACACTCATTCTCAACAGCTCCAAAATGCTGTGCAGGCAAACATTTAAATTGTCATCCATTCATATCCAGTGGTGGGGAAACTTCTATAGACGATAATCCGGGACAAAATAAATTTTCACTTAGAAACATGTGGGTTAATAAAGGGCACCCAACATGGATTTGTTATAGGCAACTCGTGTCTGACAAACCTGATAGAGTTATTTGCTGAAGTAACAGAGAGGGTGGATGAAGGTAGTGCAGTTGATGTTGTTTATGTGGATTTTCAAAAGGTGTTTGATAAAGTGCCACATAAGAGACTTGTAAGCAAAATAGAAGCCCACGGTATTAAAGGGACAGTGGCAGCATTGATCCAGAAGTGAACAGGAGACAGAAAGCAGAGAGTGGTGTTTTTTCTGACCAGAGGGAAGTGTGCAGTGGTATTCCCCCAGGGGTAGGTATTGGGACCACTGCTCTTTCTTTGCTCTTCTTCTGAGGCAGACAAGGAAGGAATTTGCGTAGTTAAGCCTCGATGTTATGAATGCGTGTATGAGGCCTTCAGTGGCCTGCGGTGTGAGTGGCGGAGCTGGGCAATGTTGCAGAGGTGAGGAAAGGCAGAGTGAGTCATGGCACGGATGTGGGGTAGAAAGGATAGCTGAGGGTCAAACAAGACGTCAAGGTTCTGGACTGGCTTACCAAGGTGGAGTGTGTATCCTTGGATGGTGATGCTGTCAGTGCCTGAGGTGTGGAGGCGCTGACGGGAGCCAATCAGGAGAGCCTCGATCTTGTTGAGGTTCAACTGAAGAAAGTTAGCTCTCAGCCACGACTTGATATCTGACAGACATTCTGTCAGGACAGCAGTGGTCCTGGAGTCAAGGGTGGAGGCAGAAAGGTAGAGTTGGGTGTCATCCGCATACATGTGGAAGTTGACCTCGTGTTTGTGGATGATGTCACCAAGAGGGAGCACATAGATATTGAAGAGGAGGGGACCAAGGACAGAGCCCTGAGGAATGGTGTGGGGGCTGGAGGAGAAACCGTCTGTGGAGCTGAAGTGGAGGCGGTGTGAGAGGTATGATCTGAACCAGTCAAGGACAGAGCCGTGAAGGTTGAGTCGAGAGGGGAGGCGGTGGCTGAGCAAAGAGCTGTTAATGGTGTCAAAGGTAGCAGATAGCTGTTATAAATGCAAGTTGTTATATATTGTTGAAAATACAGAGTCTGGATGCAGTAACCTTTTTCCGCTGGTGTAAAAGGCCAACACTTAAACCCCGACACTGGTTTGCTTCTGAATATACAGTAGCTTATAAAACACATACAAATACCTGTTATTTTCACAGTGTGCACACACATTTTTTTAAAAAAAACACAGGTGCTCATTTGATATTAGGATCAGGGGTATTTCCTCGGCTTCAACCAGCTTTGCACCTTTGTGGTTTATGCTGCTCACTGATCTCATGGAACGGAAGGACATTTACCAATCTCAAATAGCTTAAATCAATCCTCGGAAGGATTTTGAAAACGAGATAATAAAATATTGTTAATCTGCTCTATCTTTGTCTGCTGTAACCATTCAGGTCCTTTCAATGAAACGTGTAGGTTTGAATCTTGGCCTATTTTACGGGATCATCCAGCACCGCTCAATTACAACAGCTCAAAAACAAGGCATTTAAATTGTTGGTCATTCATAACCTATGTATTGTTGAAAATACAGAGTCACATTTCTCTGCTATTGTAAAAAGCCAACACTTAAAGATCAACGCTAGTTTGCTTCTGAATATACAGTACCTTGTGTATATTGATCCCTGGCAATAATAATAATAATCCTTGCATTTCATATAGCGCCTTTTCATGTCTTCTAGACGTCTCAAAGCGCTTCACAGAATATACTGTAAAGTGAAGTGACTATGTTTTGTGGGTGAAATAAAGCAGCCAATTACTCACAGCACTGTCTCACAAACAGTCATGGATTAAGTGACCAAATTATTCTTATTTTTTTTGAAGGAATTATTCCCTCCAGAATAATGATCCGCTTAATTGACTAGCAACCAGGTTCCTACTTACTACTAGGTATACGGAGGTGTGTGGAGTAAGGAAATTTGCCCAATGTTTCGCCCTGCTGGGAAATGAACCCAGGCCATCCCGTTTGCGAGGCGAGTGTTTTAACCACTGAGCTACAGGACTCCACAAGATAAGAAAGATAAGAAAGATGGGATAGATGGGAAAATAAGAAGAAGATAAAAAAGAAGGTAAGAAAGAAGATAAGAAAATGCATGCACTAAGCAATGTGCTTTTCAAGACACAACCACTCCAGCATAATGCTTGCATTTGTTATAGCATCTTATCATATCTTCAAAACGTCTCAAAGCCCTTCACATAATATATTGTAAAGTGAATTGACTGTATATTTTGTGGGCGAAACGTCATCACCATTACATCTTGCTTCAATTTTGCTCTTTCCTGGAGAAATCGTTTTTCTTGATCTTACACATAGATCAGGTACTAAGTGGACTTTCTGAGTTTGAGAAACTTTGAACTATAATTAATAAAAATTTGTAGATGATCAATCCACAAAATTGTTTCATGTGCCGCAGGAGACCAGATATGTGAGGCGACATATTTTTCAAATGCACTGCAAGATCTATTGCTTTGCTCCCATAGAACCATAGAAATTTCCGTCACAGAAGAATGAAATTCAGTGCATTGTGTCTGCTCCGGCTGTTCTTAAAGAAGGATTATTTCTGTCCTATTTACCTCCCCTTTCCCTCTACCTCTGGAATGTATTCCTTTATAGATATCGATCTAGTTCCCTTTGAAAGCTAAGATGGATTCTGCCTTAGCCACTGTTCTTGGCAGCGTATACCATATCCTAACCACTTATACATGAAGAATATTCGCACAAGGAACACAGTCCCATTCAAATTCTGTTTTCATTGTTTACTTGCTGTAAACAAATGAAGAGAGCTATCACATGAAGAAAGCTACTCTACTCACTTCAATGTATGCTAAGAACTAATTCTGAAATCACAGTAGCTTTAGCAGCTGTTAGTTAATATAAATTTTAAAATGGATCCCAATTCTGCTTTATTCCCCCTAGTAAGAATGGTTCAAATATACCGTCCGTTTAGGATTTGGAGACTTAAAGAATTATTCCATCTGCTTTGTGGATTCTGAACATTCAAGTAAAGCGGTTTTAAAATCAATTGCACAAGTGACCAACGTATCAACAGATTCAGAGATACTTTCACTAAAACCAAACATGTTTACAGCTGCCAACAATCATGCGAATACAATTCTATTTTCAGTATCTACCAGGAGTGTGATTCAATTGCCCTCACAAATTTGTCATAGAGTGTTGCACTGCTTTTAGATAACAACTGGACAAGGGGTCGCAGATTCAGGTTTGTGAAGGGCAAACCAAACACGTTACCAGTAAGGGTGATAGTGGTCAAGACACTGGATGCAATCAAGAAACATCTTGTTGCTGTAATAGGAGAAACTCGGTGGCTAATTTACTCTCGCCAAAGTTGGGAACATGGCCAAGATAAGGGCTGCCACCGATGTGACAACAGAAAGGACAGTTTTCCACTGAGAAATTACTGTTCTGAAGAGCATACAAATTAAACCCAAGGTATTGTACATGATTTTTATTATATTAATCCTGGAATTTATGGGGGAGGAAATCCTATGTACTATACATTGAACGGAAAGTAAATCAAAGTTTCTATTTATATGGCAAGAGAGTCTATATTTTATCACAATACCTGTGTTCCAATTTGTTATTTCAATTTTAGATGTTAACCATTGATTGAAGAGAAAATATTTGGTTACAACAGCAACCCCCTGAGATTAGCTCGATGTTGTAGATAGTGCATTTTATGAATGAGGAGATTCTTATTAAATGGTTAGCATTGTAGTGCGGTCCACAGATATGTGAGATGCATCGTTGGCAGGCTATAATAGTAATCCTTGCATTTGATACAGCGCCTTATTCATTAAGATGTCTCAAAGTGCTTCACAGAATACACTGTCAAGTGAATTGCCTATGATTTTGTGGGCAAAATGAAGTCATGAGCCCTCCTCCCATCACAATGTCAGCATAGAATTCTGACAGGTATATGCATGTGTTGCTGAATATCTAATAATGCAACGTTTTTTCTAGCCCTCTCCCTATTGAGATGAAAATATTCCCACAACAACATTCCTATTATAAAACATTCTCACCAGGTCTACTGAAGCAATAAAGAGGCTGAATGCATTTGGATGACCTATTTAAATGTTCTATTGATGTTTTAATATAAGCATACATTTTTATAGCCATGTACACAGCAATCATTTGTATTACTTGCGAACAGATGTTGAGTGTTTAAAGATTATAGGGTTCACTTTGGGACAAGCATTTCAACACTGCCTTAATGAGATCAGAATAGCCTTTGAAGCAGATTATTGACATGAACTCAATTGCTTGCAGTCACCGGAAAGTCTGGTGTGTGTAATTCTGTTTAGTCTTCATACATTTAATCTCTTATCTCACAACCAGCCTTGGAAGGGACCCCTTTAAAAGCAAAAGGATTTTCCAGTGTGGGTGGACTAAAAGAAAGCAATTGGTTACAATCACTATCACTCTGAGAAAATCCTCATTGATTCCTTCTCTTATTTACTGCTGGCATCCGATCCTACTCCCAATGAGCAGCTCTTTTGTCTGTAACTAAAGCGATGCTCAATTTCCTTCCCAAATTAATTTCCTCCTTTGAAAGTTGAAACAGTTTCTGCCAAGCGAAAATATAGGATCAGTGTGAATTCAAAGGGGAGAACAAAAAGATGGTGGGTTTTTCCTTGACTCGAGTGGTACGTAATTCAATTCTAACGTAGATTTATTAGAACAAAGGAACTTAAAGTAGTTGGTCTCTGCTGTGTTATCTAACCAAATAAAAGATACTATAATAAAAAGAGATTATTATACTATAATCTCTGGGTCGTCCTCCCGACGTGAAAGGCGCTTTGCAAATGTAATCTTGTTGTTCTTGTTGTATAATATTCTCCAGTACTGTGTTTGGTGGAATGTTGCATTGCTGGATTTACCATCCTCTTAGATAAGACTTTCAATCTTAAATGTCCCATTTACCTGTTCAGGTGGATGTTAAAGATCCACTATCCGAAAAGTGCAGAAAGTTTCTCCCAGTGTCCTGGACGACAATCCTACAGATAAATCAATCATATAATTTATGTTTTTTGCAGGCCTTTCGCCCTGTACTGATGTTTCTCTATCTAATTCATATTAATCTAGTCTCGCTCACTTACTCGACCACTTCAAAATATATATTTTTAAATATCTATCCAATTCCCTCTTAAAATAATGCTCCACTAAAACAACAATCTGTGGCAGAAAATTCCTCATTTCGTTCCAGCTGTTGTGCAAAGACTATTCTTGCCTTTAATTATTTTTGTGAGTTCAACAAGAAAGGCTGTTTTGGATTTACTCTGTGGTAATAGTTTTCATTTATTCTGCACCCAATGAAGCACAGCACACTGTAAATGTGAGCAAAATCCGACAGAACAAATAGCATCTATTACTGAAAGGAGGATGCCAAAATATTTGACCAGGCTGGGCTCTAATGAAGACAGGTAAACAGGTGGGAACCCCACTTTTACAACTAGTTTCAGTTGTGTGGAATGAATCAAACATAGCAGCTCTATGCAAGTTGAGTTACATGTGTTATTATCCAGTCTGCTAGGCTATATTCCTTACTCCAAGGCAGATGGTCAGGCATTGACCATTTCTTTTGCAGCAGCTATTATTGCTTAGGGTTTGCTACGTGCTTGTCCCATTCCCCATCCTGCCCTATATGCACTTGATTAGAAGAGGAATTTGAAACTAACGATAACTCAATCCAGGAACAAGCTAGCACAAAGGGTTGTGAGAATGTATAATGTACTGATCTCAGAAGTAATTAACATGTTTAAAAGATAGATCAGTATTTTGAGAAGTAAAGGTACACAGAGAAAAGGTGTGGAAATAGGATTGAAAGATCTGCCGTGATCTAATAAACTGTCAGGACATTGAAAGCGTTGCCTTTGGTAATCAGTCATTCTGTCACATTGAACTCAGTCTTGGCTGACACTTCAATACAGTGCTGAGGGTGCACTGTATTGTTAGAGGCACTGTCCTTCGGATGGGATGTTAAACCGACTGCCTGTTCAGGTAGACATTAAAGATGCCAAGGCACTATTCAAAAATAGAAAGGAATTTCTCCTGATGTATCGGCCAACAATTCCCCCAGATAAAAATGGTCATTCGCTTCGCAGATGTTTGTGGGACGTTGCTGTCATAAATTGGTTACCTTGTTCATCTACAGCAAGTTACTACACTTTATAGTGAATCCGATGAAGCACTTTGAGACATCCTCCCAATATCGAAGGCCCGATATCAAATGAAAGGATTACTATTCCTCTGAAGTTAAATCAGAAATGAGATGCACACCCTCCAGCCCCTGAACACATATCGAAGTGTTTACTCATGCACAAAGTTTGGGTTAAAAGCTTTTGAACAGACCTGATTGTGAAGGTTCATATTCGTCTCTCCCCATTCTTTACTCCCTCGTCCTCACAAGAAACAATGCACTGAAGCCTCCAATAAAGAAGCAGTTTTCTCTGCCTGCCACACTAGTGAATGATACCGAGATTTATAACAACAATCCCTGCATTTGATATTGCCCTGTCTCGTCAAAATGTCTGAAAACACTTCACAGGTGTATTTGAAGGCAAACTCAGCAGCTAATTTGTGCATGATTATTTGACTCCATGGTTCTATCTTAACACAGCTCAAGTGTGATACCCTCCAAGATTGAGCAGACTGCCAACGATCAATGCCAGACTAACACATAACACATAGAGAAGGGTCAAAGCAAAGTAACCCTAGCACTGTATCTCAGCATGAGTTAACAATTTGAGATGAGCGGTAATTGGCAGTTTTTTTTAAACACAGAGTATTCCATAACTTTGTGCCTGCTTATTTCATCGAAATGAAGGAACGTGGACATGTGGGTTAAAACATCAGGTACTAATTTAACATTCCCATCTTTATTCTGTTTGTGTGTGTTTTTCAAAGATATGACAACTATTTGAATGCAAAAACATCAAAATGAGGATATGTGTACAGTATACACACTCAATGGAGTGAAACATCACAAAATACAAATTAGAAACTAAAAATCTGTTTTTTTATGAACAATACAAGGTTCACAGCAGGGTATACGGGGCAACATTTGTTGGGTTCATTGTCACATTCCTTGTGTTAAAACAAGGAACAGATTATGGAATAACTGCAGAGATTATCCCCAAAGTGTGCGGTGCAGCCACAGCACAAAATAATTGCATGATAACATTTTCACAAAGAAAATAAATGAAACAAACCAGCACAAACGAAGAGAGGAAAGTGCTTTTAGGAACCCTTCAAGAAAAAAAGGAAACGAGGAACTGAGGCTTAAAACCATTTAACGAATTCAAACAAAACATGTCTGCTTTGAGCTCACATTAACTGTACATCACATCAGCTTTATTTATTTTATACAGAAACACGCACAGAATTTTTAATAACTTTTAAAAATCTTCCTCTCCTCTCCCACCGATGATATGTTGTACTACGTTTCAGCATGCATTGTTGTCCTTGTTTTGTCCAATTCCCATTGCTTTTTGCAGAACAGATAGAATTAAATGATCTGGGGGGGGGGAAATATTGCACAAAATGGGTGGGGGGGGAAATATTGCACAAAATGGGGGGGGGAAATTTTGCACAAAATATTGCGCAAAATATACAAGTGCTCGGGATGGACCCTGGTTGGAAAACAAACCTATACAATCAGATGTGTGCAAACCACCAGGCTTTAGATCTTAAGTCAATCTGGAATGCATCCATCTCCGATCTGTGACAGCATCACCTGGTAATGGTTACAAATAGTGAGGATTAACTTCCAGCCACAGTCTACTTGAAGAAAGGGTGAAACCAGGTCTGGTAATTAAAAGAATCGGATTATTCTTACACCTTGCAAATGGTGCAAGCAAAGCGCTGTAGTTTGGATCCATTAAGTCAGCGGCTGTGGTTTAAACGGTGCGTCAAAAGAAGAGAATTCATTGAAAGAGAGAGCAACCAAATTAACTTCTAGTTTTTACAGGCTTCCTGGCTCGTCATTTTCTAATGCTGAATTGTGAAAGTTTTTCTTAAAAACAAAATAGTGATTACTTTAGGCCGATTTCCACTTGCCAAGACAGACAAGTGTCAGGGGCACCAGACATCTGTCGTTAACGCAGACCTACTTAAACCCAATCGCATGACATCAAGATCCACTCAACCAAACAATCTGATTCCTAAATCCTTGGCGACATTGCTCGGCTGGAAAAATGTAAGATGTGAAATATTACCCTAGCCCAGTTTTCCCTTTCGTTCCATGCACGCTTGCAACTTGACAGTGCTGGGTAAGTGTCACTCGCTCATCAAATTCTGCCTTGTTTCAGGCGATCAACTCGTTTAAATTAATTTGCAATAGTCTTTCTCACTGGGCAAAGAATTCCCTCTCCTCCTCTGATCCAGTCAACTACATTTCAAGAAATGCAATAGACACTTTTCAGTCTGAAACTCTATCATACTCATATACCTGTCTCTGCATTATTCCCCAGTCTCAATATTTCAAATAGATTTTAAAGGTGTTTTGTCAACTTTAGACGGTTATAATATATCATTATATATTATTATAAATTATAACTGAGAGGCTGAATGGGGGGAGGGGTGTTCTGTGATTTCCTATGGGTTAAGTGTGAAGTATTTTGGATTACTGTTACAATAATCTGCAATTCTCCCAGGTACACTGACAAGACTTATTGTGCAATGAACACAGAACAGAATTGGCCATTTGTGATTGATCGACTAAAATCATTAAATTACAGGACTGGAGGGAGGTCCAGCCTGAAACATTGCTACCTTGTCCACTGGAGCTAAATATTCTGCCAAAACTTTGCTCATTCCTCTTACCCATCTATTTTCCTGTTCTAATCATCCTTTTTTGCCTCACCAAAAGAACAAGAGATTGGTGAAAGACAGATGACACCCTTATCCAGATACGTTTTAAAAGCTTTTGTCACAAAGATGGATTAAAAAAAGGACTTTTGGTACTAAGTGCTCAATAAGGCCATTCATCCAGTCAAATAAATAAATCATTCCCAACTCTTCCTAATTTGTAATATTTAAAAGTGATACACTTTAATCTAAGAAAAAAAGGTCCACTTCAAATTCTCACCCCCGTTTTAACACACAAATAAGCCATATTTGCTATTTGTGAGCAGTGGTTGGAGCACTCGCCTCACAAGCGAGAGACCTGGGTTCAATTCCCGGCAGGGCGAAACCTTGGGCAAGTTTCCTTACTCCACACACCTGATAATAATCCCTCAAGAAACAAAATAAAATAATAATTTGGTCACTCAATCCACGACTGTTTGTGGGACACTGCTGTGCACAATTGGCTGCCGCGTTTCGCCCACAAATATACAATCAATTTACTTTACAGAACATTCTGTGAAGCGCTTTGAGACGCCTAGAAGACGTGAAAAGCGCTATATCAAATACAAGGATTATTATTATTTATTACTATTTTGATGAGATTTACGTTTCAAATATTCAAATACATTCACGAAATGTTAACAAATGATTGAAGCTAAACAGAACACTCTTCCTTCAACATGTCACTAAATGGTTGCCTGAAAATGTTTTGTTTTATTTTAAATGGCCTAAGAAGATACTGTGCGAGAAAGTGAATGTAATAGCATAGAAACGGATCATTTGGCCCAGCACGTCTGCACTGGTGTTTTTTTTCTCCTAACCTAAATCCCATTTAAGATGCTTCTTACTGCAAGAATGTTTCTGCAGAATCTTTACCCCAGATGAACTGTTGTCTGCAATTATTACAAATTCATATGGAAAGCAAATATTTCTAACCAGCAAAAAAATTGAAAGCAAATGTTAACTTCCAAGGGATACAGGGTATGACCGCCAGCTTCCCGGATGCTTGCGTGTTTAAGCATGATTTCCAATGATCTCCCCAAAATAAAAAAGGAACCTACACTGATTGCTCCCTCAAAGGGGCTGGAGAATCACCTGGGGAACAAGGTACTCGATGACGCATTTAATCTCTGAAGAGAAAGTCGTCTCTGCAAAAATGGGGCACTTATGTGAATTCTGACAGTGATCACGAGCTGCTTAAGCGCTCTTGGCAAGTCTCCAGTGGCAGCTTGGCTGCTCCACCAAACACATCGATGTTGTTGTCGACCCATGGAATGATGTTGCCGGCCAGGTTGGCAGAGCAGTTGGCAATGCTCATGATATCCTCTGAGCTCAGGATCCGATCCCATATATTGAAATGACTGAGTTCACCCACAAAAGCTTGAGTGGCATCGAATCTCCCACCTATGGTGTCCTGTATAAATAAATTACATGCAAATGATTAATTACTATCATTTGAGTAGTATGTATCATCAATTTACAAATCTCTTCTTCTTGCATTCTTATTGCATTAAAATCAAGAGTCATAATTTTCTCCTACTCTTTCTTTCTCAGGACCTCCCTTAGCCTTCTCTTCCCTCTACCATCTACGGGCTTTTATTTTTTGGTCAGAGGGTGCAGAAACCCATCGCCCATTAAGAGTATCCGAGCCAAACTGAGAATTCCGTGCATTTCACCCACATATGGAAATTCCAGAGATCGGTTGTTGGAATGGAATGTGCACTCTTTCCCCAGAGGGACTTTTAAAAAACAACCTTGCTTGTTAATTTAATTCTCTCTCCAACTCTTGTCAAGCACGGTAATGTATTGTACTATAGGCCTCATCCCTTTATTTAGGTATCACTATAAAAATAATGTAATCATGAATTATTGGCCGACAGCTAAAAGCTATGAGAAACAAGAAATGCACTTTGGGATGTCTACTTTCTGCTCCGGTGAATAACTATTGTAAAATGTCTTAAAATTATTAAGCAATGCAAATATAAATCTTGTTTCTAAAATGCAAGTCAGATGGTTTGTCCCTGAAGCTCTTTACTGTGATAAAGCATTGGCATTTATGTCAATTTCGTTTCATCATTCCTCCCCATCAACAGATATTGATATTTCTGGCATAAGCAATATCCAGGAGAAATAACAAAACTGCTAATTTTACAACCCTGGTGAGATGTTGATGAAACAAAGAAATCCATGCTTGTCTGTTAAATCTATAGGAGTCCACCCCAGAGCATACTGTAACAGGTAGTATGTTGTGTGGTTCTGACGATTGTTGCTGTTTTGGTCAAAGCACAAACAGAGATGTGAGCAAAACATCAAAGTGTTAAGAATTGTTTTAGACGATTAAAAAATAATAATAATCGTTTCATTTGATGAATGTCTTATCGCATTGTTGAGACATCTCAAAGCGCTTCACGGGATATACTGAAAAGTAGATCGATTGTGTATTTTGTGGGCCAAACATTGATGTAAGCTTGATGTTTCTCTGCTTGTCTGTATTGCAGACCTCAGTTTATCAGATTGTGCCACTTACTTGTTCTTGGCCCAGGATCAGGATGCCACCTTGCTTGATTGGATGCCAAGGTGCCAGGTTCTCTCCACTGCCACGTAATTCTCCATCTTGATAAGCCTCCCATATGCCATCTCTGGTGGACCATGTTACACAAATATGGTGCCATTTATCATCATTGATAGTCATCGGCAGCTGAGCAACCTATTGGGAAAAAAATATTTTCAGTTCAATCATTCTCCCAAAGTTTCGTTGCTGAATTCATGAAAACATGAAATCTGTTTTCATGAGTCATATTGACCGCTTTCAACTATAAACCTATTGGATTCAGCTCGAGAGAGAATGATTGACTCCTGGCAGTGAATCTCAGGCAAAAATCTCATTAAAAGTTCAAATTACTTCATAAATCATGAAAGAAAAATTGAGCGGTTGATATCTGCCAATTCAATCCCATCATATAATTATTGGCCAAAATGTTGTGTATTTTCTTCCTTGATTCCTTTTTCCTTCCTACTATGATTTTTCAGGCATTAGTCATCAACAGTATTCGGAGAAATTGATATTATTCATGTGAGAGAATAGACAGTGAGCATCAGCCGTCTATTTGGCCATCGGGCAATTCACAGCTGAGCTGACCCTTTCTTAACCTCAATACAAATGTATCCCCATAGGTTACTGGATAGTGATTCGGAATAAGGAGTTTTCTGTCCTTAACCCAGAAGTTGTAGGCAAGTGCAGTACATCAACTGGGATCTGTTTACTCAAACTGATGATGAGGGGAGAGGGGATGTTAATGACACACTCCCATTAAAATCTCGAATCTATCCAATTGTTGTTTAGTCAACATCTTTAAATCTCTCATCACAATGACCGTCGCTATATTATTCAAGTTTTTTTTAGACATTCTTTGTTAAGTCCTTTATCTGAATTAGACTGTGCCGCACGAAGCAGCATAGCATAAGATGCTGTAGCTAAGTGTAAATTAGTAACGTTAGAAATTAAATAATATACTGTAAACTATATGTAAAATGTAAAACCTGATTAAACGTTCACTATTTTTAATAGAAACACCCAAGGCACCATGAGTTCATTATTTAAAATTATCAACAATGGTAATGACCACATACTTTGTCATTGATGAGTAATTCAATTGGATTGTTTCCCCATTCAATCAGAACAATTTCATTTGCTTGTCCTGGCACAGCGTAAGAGAAGGGAGTTCCGATGCCAGATGAACCTCTGGACCGTATCCACAAGCAGATAGTGAAGCCGTACATCTCAGGAATGCTCTTCTTTATTTTGGCATAGAGATAATTGGTTTGCAATGGCAGTGATACCTTAAAGTCATCAGGCGACTTAAAGGCATTTGTTCCTATTTGAGGAAAGAAAAATATTTTTAGCAAATTATAACCTCTCAATTTAAGAACATTAGAACATTATTAAAGTTAATTTCTTCCAATTGTATAGCTAAAAGCAGCATTTTAAAGAATGATTTACGAAACACTTGGAGTCATAGAAGATACGTGACTGTATAAGACATTGAATGCCCCAATTTAAAAATATCTTCACCTTGCAAAATGTAATTACAATTGCTGTTGAAACACTTAATGAGAATATCATATGTTTGTAGTCTTCTTGAAAGCAGAGGGAAATTAATTAATTACATTGAATTTATTTATAATATAATAATCCTTGCATTTGATATAGTGCTTTTCAAGTCGGGAGGACGTCCCAAAGCGCTTCACAGAATATACTGTAAAGTGAATTGACTGTATATTTGTGGGTGAACGCGGCAGCCAATTGCGCACAACAATGTCCCACAAACAGTCGTAGATTGAAAATGACCAATTTAGTATTGTTTTTGGTTTTGGAGGGATTATTATTAGGCTCTGTGTGGAGTAAGGAAACTTGCCCAAGGTTTCGCCCTCTGCCTGGAATTGAACTCAGGTCTCTCACTTGCAAAGCGAGTGCTCTAACCACTGAGCTACAGGACTCCATGTCTTTGAAATATAAGATGTCCAAGGTAAGGCTTAGTCTAGTGATTGGTGTTATATCACCTAGCTGATTCTCAGTAGCCCCAAAATGTAGAGTATTAATACTACTTGTGAGCATGCATAAATAGATTGGCACCATTCCACCAAGATTTCAGTGCATGGATATTATTTTCAAGACCATTGTACCAGGAACATTAATGTGAAGAAAAAGTCAGAACTGAGCAATTCTCAATTCGGTCATCTCAGATCAATTTAGTTAGATGATTCAATTCTTCACTCCTCCTCCCCACATGTTAGTTCCACCTGCCATGCTCGATCAGTACCTTTTTCCAATTCTGTAACTCTTTCATGTAAGGCATTCAAAGCGGATTCTGTCCTAAAACGGTGTGACGCACTTTCATTTTGAAGTGTAAATTTATCATCTTCAAGTTCCAAGACTTTGTTCATAAGTTGACTCTCTAATTCTCCTAGTTTCCTCTGAAGCTGTTCACGGAGGTCAGTCGGGAAAACAACATTGGAAAGATTGGGACGGGACTGCTGTTGCTTGGAAATGAAAAACACAGACACAAATATAAAGAAATTGAACCAAAGCATCAACACAATAAGCATTCAGCTTGAAATACTAATGCACTTTACTGTTCAGTAGTTTGATTACAATTCAGCTGCAAACCCACCACAAATCAATACTTGGATAATAAATAATGCTAATAATAATACTTCCATTTGATATAGCACCTTATCACATTGTTGAGATGTCTCAAAGTGAGCATATACGGTATACTGGTGTAAGGATATACCGTAAATTGGTGTGACTGTATTTTGTGGGCAAATTTAGCAGCCAATTTACACATGGCTATATATTTGTTTAATACAGAGAGTGTAATGGATGGCTGAGAGTGCATTATACAACTGAATATACTCAGTTTCTCAAATGGCATTTTTCTAACTCCAATATTTCCCAGCTGAGATGACCTAACCTTTTTATAGATGAGGGATTCGACCAAAAGCTTTTCTGGTCTGCATGACGCAGTTCCAAACTGGTCAGTAAATTTAATACAGTAATTCGGCTATGGGCAGTCACACAGTTTCAATAAAGTATAAAATGTTCTATTCTTCCATATCAGTGAATATTCTCAGAATGAGCCAACACTGTGCTTGAATAAAAAATCAATAATACATACTTTGGTTGCCTGAAAGCATCAGAATGACAAAAAGAATTAAGAATGCATGAATTCTTAGTACGTAATTCATTTTGTAGTTGTGGGCTGTATAATATTTTATGGCTGTGGACACTTGAAATACTGAGACAAACTTGCTGTTCTTTCAAAAAGTCAATGGAATTATCAGGAGGTGCTGAATTGATGAAGGTCCTGATCACTACATTGTGGGGAGCATAGATTTAGTAAAGATAATCATGGCCTGAGGTGTTCTGGCATTAACTTTCCATGGTGATTGCGTTTTTGCATACTCAGAATGAGTGACAAGCCAGTAACCCCCACTAATGGCTTCAAGGGGTTAGGATTCTTCCCTCTTAGCTGCTGTTACTTCTACAAGCTAAAATGATTCCAACTGGACAAGCAGCAGGAAGCTTGCTGGACAGTGTTCCCAAAAGCAAAATGCACCACGTTAGCTGGTTATTACAACAGTAACCCAATGCACACTCTAGGGTTCCTGAAGCCTTGGCTCTTGCTAATCAGTCCTTAATACTTTCTGGGAACCGGTTAGCAGAATACATTCCTCTGGGAGAGAATGCACCTTCCATTTCAGACAAACAGAAATGCCCACGCATATATGCAAACATGATAGTTTAGTTCGGATACACTGTAGCACGGGTTTCTGGTTGTTTTAGAACATAGCTGACTTAAAAATGTCTTCAGGGCCCACAGATTGAAAAGAAAGAAGAAAATTGATTGTAATATCACGAGTGATGCCATCGTTGGTTTTAATTATTTTTAATAGCATTAATCCGAAGGTTTAATTATTTTTAAATAGCACCTCTAATAATGCAGTACTACCCCAGCGCTCTATGGAAATGTCAACCGAGACTGTGAGTTCTCAGAACCCAGAACCTTCTGACAGATGCAAGAGTTCTACCAACTGAACCAGACCGACACCTTTTAACACCTTTTGACCGTCTACGTTCAAAGATGTGCTGTACTAAGACGCCCTGTTTGATCTGAAAGTAAAATACATTTAATTTGGTAAACTGAAGGAATATCATTGCAGGACACGCTATTCCATTCATACCTCTCAACATTTCAGAAAAAGACGATGCCCTACTTCTTCTTCTCGATCATGGGAGTTATGTTAATAATAATCCTTGCATTTGATAATCACCGATTAGTAACAGCTAAAAACGTGGTAAACATGTGACCCCCAAGGATAACAACAACATAAATGTGTTGCTCTTCAAACATCAGCATCAGTCATCTGACATTACCTTAATTTTTTGCTTAACGTAATAGCTACGTGCAGCTAACGTGCTTATTTTGCTCTGATTTGCTCGTTTTTTTTGTTCTGATTCAGAAATATTCTCTGGCAATATTCTCATCTATACTTTGTTTTTAATCCCTCTTTCTCTCTCTCACTCTCTCTCTCTCTCTCTCACTCACTCTCACTCTCTCTCTCCCTCCCTCCCTCTCTCCTTGTGCCAATGACGGTTGTAAGATTAGTTTCGATTGTCAAGTTTATCATAAGTTTGTCTCGAGGTTAGGTCCACCCCAGGAGAGAAGAGCAGAAGAAGCCGACAGTTAATTCAGCACCAGAGACAGCTCCACTCACTGAACTTCAGCCTCTCAGCCCCGAGGCTCTGGAGCTCCATCCCCCAATGCCTTCGCCTTCGCTTCCTCCCTTTCCTCCTTCAAGGCCGGTCTCAAGACCTTTCTCTTCGACCGAGCCTTCAGCTCCCCTCTCGACTCTCTACCCCCTCCTCGCTCCCTCCCTTCCCTCCCCTCACCCTGACCATTCCCCCCCCCCACTGCTCGGGTCCTGACCCAACTGTCCAGCCCCTTGGGATGTCCTCCCGACGTGAAAGGAATCTTCTTGTTGTTGTTGAACATGTGGATTTGCGCCTCTTCCTCTGCTCGTTATTCGGCAAATTGTTGTTGAGCTTCAGTGTGTGTTCTCTTCGTTTTATTTTAAAACACTCTATAATAAAGATTAATCTGCACCCCCCCCACCCACCCACCCCACCCACTTCCTTACCCCTCACCCACGTATTGATCTGCAAATCATAATAATCCGCAATCATAATAATAATTATGCCCAACAATTTCGCATCACAAGTATCCGGTCAAGTCACTTTACAGTCGATTCTGGGAAGCGCTTCGGGACGCTTTCGAGCAGACGTGAAAAGCGCCATGTCAAATGCAAGGATTATTATTCTTATTAATTATTATTATTAATCCTTGCATTTGAGACAGCGGCTCTCGGCGTCTCAGAGCGCCTACGCGGGCTACGCCGCAAAGTGAATCGACTTGTTATGTTGTGTGTATACCACGAGGTTCTCACGAGGCTCGGTATAAAAGGGCTGCGTGATTCCTCCCCACTTGGTCCTCACCCCCCACTTTTACTTGACTCTCCCCACTTCCTCCAGGAACTGATCCCCATCTTTATTTTCATCGTTATTATTACTCTAACAGTCCTCGTCGCCCCCCACACACTTTTTTTTGTCATCAGGTTTACAAGACATCTCAACGTGACAAACGATTCCTCCTTTACCCCCAACTCCACCCCCTGCAAAACAAAGTCAAAGCATGTTGTTAATTAGTTAGTTGGTTAGTTAGATGGTTTGTTAGTTGGTTAGTTAGTTCGTTAGATGATCAGTTAGTTAGTTGGTTAGTTAATTGGTTAGTTAGTTAGATGGTCAGTTAGTTAGTTAGTTGGTTAGTTAGTTAAATGGTCAGTTAGTTGGTCAGTTAGTTCGATGGTCAGTTAGTTGGTCAGTTAGTTGGTTGGTTAGTTAGTTAGATGGTCAGTTAGTTGGTCAGTTAGTTGGTTGGGTAGTTAGTTAGATGGTCGGTTAGTTAGTCAGTTAGACGGTCAGTTAGTTGGTTGGGTAGTTAGTTAGATGGTCAGTTAGTTAGTCAGTTAGATGGTCAGTTAGTTGGTCAGTCAGTTAGTTGGTTAGTTAGTTAGATGGTTAGTTAGTTCGATGGTCAGTTAGATGGTCAGTCAGTCAGTTAGTTGGTTAGTTAGTTAGTCAGTTAGTTAGTTAGTTAGTTAGGCTGAAGCCCAGCTCGGCGCCCTCACCTCCAGAGCCTGGAGCCTGTCCTTGAGCGCCTGCATGGTCCTGCCGAGATGATCCACCACCTCGCTGTGGTCCCGGGGCAGGTCCCCCATGGTGTCCTTCCCGCCGCTCTTGGCCAACGGTTTCCTTCGGGAAGCCCCGTACTTGGCGCCGTCCAGTCGGGCGCCCTCTCCCGCCGCCGCCTCGCACCTGGTCAGCTTGGCGGTCAGCTCCTTGATGGTCTCCTTCTGGTGCCCGAGCGTCTCCCGCTGCCGCACGACGGTCTCCCGCAGCTGCGCCACGTTGACCCGCAGCTCCCGCTCCGGCGGCGGCGGCGGGGGAGGGGGAGGGGGGGCGCCGCCCTGGAGGGGCAGCGCGGGGCCGGGGACGGGGCACGGAGGGTCGGCGTCCGGAGGGATGGCGGTGCAGACGAAGCGAGCGGCCTCCCCGCCCGGACCCCCCGCCCCCCAACTGCGACTGGACACCAGGAAGATGATGGCGGCCCGGATGGCCAACATGCCGGCGGCCAGGGGGGGGGGGGGGGGCGCTTTGTTACAAAGTCTTGTCGTGTCCCGAGGAGGGAGGGAGGGAGGGAGGGAGGGAGGGGGGTGATGGGGTGGGTGAAGGTGGTGGTGGGGTGAGAGGGTGTGGTGGTGGGTGAGGGTGAGGGTGAGGGTGGGTGGGTGAGGTGTGGTGGGGTGGGTGAGGGTGGTGGTGGTGAGGGTGTGGTGGGGTGAGAGAGGGTGGTGGTGGGGTGAGAGGGGGTGGTGGTGGGTGAGGGTGGTGGTGGGGTGGGTGAGGGTGGTGGTGGGGTGGGTGAGGGTGGTGGTGGTGAGGGTGGGTGGGGTGGGTGAGGGTGGGTGAGGGTGGTGGTGGGGTGGGTGAGAGGGGGTGGTGGTGGTGGGGTGGTGAGGGTGGTGGTGGGTGAGAGGGGGTGGGTGTGGGTGGTGGTGGGGTGGGTGAGGGTGGTGGTGGGTGAGAGGGGGTGGGTGAGGGTGGTGGTGGGTGGGTGAGGGGGTGTGGTGGGTGAGAGAGGGGTGGGGGGGGTGGGTGAGGGTGGTGGTGGGGTGGGTGAGGGTGGTGGTGGGGTGGGTGAGGGTGGGGTGGGTGAGGTTGGTGGTGGCTGTGGCACAGAAAGACACCGGAGAAGGGAGAGAGCGAGAGAGAGAAAGGGAAGGGAGGGTGAGAGAGAGAGAGAGAGAGAAAGAAAGAGAGGAGGAGGAGGAGGTGGGGGTCTCTCACTCACCAACTCACTCAGTCACCAACTCACTCACTCGCCACTGGCGAGTTCCAAGTCGGACCCAAACCCGATGACTGTTTCTGGCGCTTCTGTCTTCGCATTGTGAATGGTCCAGAAGGGTTTTTTCTTTTCTTTGCGTCATTCGTGTCCCCCCCTCTCCCCCCCCCCCCCCCCCCCCCCTCTCCCCCCTCTCCCCCCTCCCTCCCCAAAGGATGAATGAATGAATGATGAATGAATGAGATGGAGTTTCAGAAGCCCCACCTCTCTCTGTCCATTCCACTACCACTCGCCTCTCGGAGCCCCCACCACCGCGGAAGATGACTTGATTTGCCCGCACCCCATCTCAGCAAAGGTTTTTGACACAACCGAGTGATTCCCCTCTCTATCTCTCTCCTCCTCCCCTCTATCTCTCTCTCCTCCTCCCCTCTCTCTATCTCTCTCCTCCTCCCCTCTATCTCTCTCTCCTCCTCCCCTCTCTCTATCTCTCTCCTCCTCCCCTCTATCTCTCTCTCCTCCTCCCCTCTATCTCCTCCCACCTCCCCTCTATCTCTCCTCCTCCTCCCCTCTATCTCTCTCCTCCTCCTCCCCTCTCTCTCTCTCCTCCTCCCCTCTCTCTCTCCTCCTCCCCTCTATCTCTCTCCTCCTCCCCTCTATCTCCTCCACCTCCCCTCTATCTCTCCTCCTCCTCCCCTCTATCTCTCTCCTCCTCCTCCCCTCTCTCTCTCTCCTCCTCCTCCTCCCCTCTCTCTCCTCCTCCCCTCTATCTCTCTCCTCCACCTCCCCTCTATCTCTCTCCACCTCCCCTCTATCTCTCCTCCTCCTCCCCTCTATCTCCTCCACCTCCCCTCTACCTCTCTCCTCCTCCTCCTCCCCTCTATCTCTCTCCTCCTCCCCTCTATCTCCTCCACCTCCCCTCTATCTCTCTCCTCTTCCCCTCCTTCCTATGTTTTTTATATATATTTTACTTAAATGGGATATTTTCACATCCTATTTCGCAAAGTTATTTGATGGCGCAGTGAGTGAATCAATCGTTTGGTTTGTTATATTTTTCTCTCTCCCTCTCCCCCCCCCCCCCCCTTCCAGCGCAACACCATTTATTCTAACCAGGTAAGTCGGTAAGATGTATAGCCTCAAAAATCTCAGTAAATCTCCGGCAATAACGGTGGAGAATTCCGCCCACGTTATCCGACTTTCACAGAGTCAGAGAGTAGCAGTGTTTTTGTGGCTGATACTATAAGAGTAACAATAATAATAATAATTTACCTACGGGGCGTTTCATGGGGGTGATTCCCCCTTCTCTCTCAAACGTTGAGCCAAATTTGGGGGGCAGATAGATGTGGGGGGTGTTGGGAGTTTCGAGGGGGAACGCCCCAAGTCGGTGATACCTCACAGTCAGACCACAGAATGACTTTCCACTACTAACCACAACGACTACTAATAACACAATCATCCTCTGGCGTTTGGATCCAGCGCTTTGCACGTCTTCGGGACATCTCAAAGCGCTTCACAGAATAGACCGCAAAGCGAACTGACCGTACCTTTGCGGGCGAAACGAAATGGAATGGCTCGTGGCAGTGTATCGTACCTCGCTTGGCATAGTTTCACTGCCAGACGTTGCCTGGGCGCATCAATTGCTGGGCTCGCTCTGCAACAAATGTCCAAACAAACAACAAACGAACAAACAAACAAACAAATGTGCCAGAGGCCTTTTAAGACATTACATCGTCAACGCCTCGCATTTATACAGCCAACTTTCATTGTCATTTTTTTTTAAATGGGTCACTCACTCTACATGGCTGTTTATGGGACTTTGCTGTACACACCATACGGAGTCACCGCACTGGAAATTAAGTAAATATCGCTGTTGTACGGGCAAACCCGGCAGCTAACCTGTGGTTTTCACAAACAGCAAAAAAAAAAATGAGTAGCTAATTTATCTCGATTGGCGGATCGCTAAATAATTCAAACGAAAGATTTGATCGCTCAATCCACGACTGTTTGTGGAACACTGCTCTCCGCAAATGGCTGCCATGTTTTGCCCACAAAATATGCAGTGAATTCACTTTACAATATCTTCTGTGAAACGCTTTGAGACGCCTGAATGATGTGACAAGGCGCTAAATCAAATGCAAGGATCTTTATTATTGTCTGAATTTGGATGGATCTTGGACGAGGAGGGAGTATAAGGCACCGTATTCAATGAAAGCCGTGTCATTTAAATATAAAGCAAAGCAGTTCTTCTCATTAAAAGTTCAGTAGGTTTGTGAAAAATGTTTTTTCTTTTATCATGCTTTATAATTCCAACATAGAATCACATAGTCTAAGATGACACTACAATGCAGTGCTGGTGTGGGGGGCGGGGGGGTTGCATTGTTGGAGGTGCCGTCTTCGGATAAGACATTAAACCGATGTTCCACCTGCCTTTTCAGGTGCACTTTAAAGATCCCATGGCATTATTCAAAAAGGGAAGCGAGTTTCTTCCAGTGTCCTGGGCAATCAATCAATCAATCAATCAATCAATCAATCAATCCATCAATAAATAAATAAATAAATAAATAAATAAATAAATAAATTTTAAAAAATAAAAAAAATTAAATTGGTTACTAACACCACAGCTGTTCTTGGAACATTGCTGTGAGTAACTGGCTGCCGTGTTTTGCCCACATTCAATCCACTTTACAGTATATTCACCTACTTTCCTAATGGCCTTTCACAATGAACCCGCCAATTAGCACGAAATTATGGGTAATTATATACAGTGAAATTGGGGTGAAATTGCCTGCCCCTATTTCAATGTACTGCTCCTGCCTCTAAGAGAAGAGAGATTCTCAACCCATCATTCTGGGGTAAGATGCAACTCACATCCCTGAGGTGAAACATCAATGTGTTAACCCACTAGACTATCAAATCTCCTTTCTATAAGCCCAGTAAGAAATTAAACAGGGAAGGAGGAGATGAACTGTGATAATGATCAATTTTATTGTTGGAATGCTTTAAATAAAGATTTGGAATTATAGACAGAATGCTTCTGAATTCTTTTTTTGTACCGGTCCAGTATACCTGACTGTTTCTGACTGAGCTGGATGTGTTAACAATAATAATCCTTACACTTGATACAGCACCTCATCACGTTGTCGAGACATCTCAAAGCGCTTCATAGAATATATTGTGAAGTAAATTGACTATATATTTTGTGAACCAAACACAGCAGCCAATTACGCACAGCATTGTCCCACAAACAGTCATGGATTGAGTGACTACAATTTTCTTTTATTTCTATATTTATTTTGGAGAGATTATTACTCCTCCAAAATAATAACTGGTTTGATTGTCGATACTGACGCGTTCCCACACTATGCAGTTGCACAGGCGCTTCTGAGATACCAGTGACTCCAGGTGGAAGTTTCCCGAAAAGGGAATCAACATCAGAGTTGTTATCGTCAAAACAACTTGCGAGTGGTCAGCTTCATGTGACTTTTCTCAGCTGGATGTGAACTTTGCTGTCCAAAAAAGGAACATCATGCTGTGAACATCTGCGTTTGTAGCCCTCTAAGGTCATCAGCAGCCTCTGTAAAGCAAACACCTGACAGTTCAATGAAACGTATTTGTTGGCACACAGCATCCTTCTCAGTTAATATAAAAAGAGACTATGTTATGAAAGATTATCCATAAAGTGCATATGGATTATGGGTTTCAATCAAGCCAAGCTGATGAGGAGAAAGTTTTCTCTTTTCTTTTCTGATTAACAGAAGTTTGGGATGATTCAATCCCAGTTAAAAATGAGTGTGAATCCACATCACAAAGCTTTCCAAAATGTGGCACTAATTGATGAGTAATTTCCAGGCTCAACTCAGAGGTCAAAAGGATGGTTACAATGGGAAATGGAAATAATGATGCACTGTCTTGTAAAGGATGACGTTCTAAGCTTGTGATTAGATGAGATTGTGAGGACAGAGGAGGGGAGGTCTTATCCTTCAACCTGTGCTATACATGTGAGGCGTGACGCCAGTACAGCATGAAAAATGTGGAAGGTGTCCCAATCCATCCCAGCACTGACATCTCTCATGTTGAACACAATACTGCTTCCACCCCAAAAATAGTCTTCTACCACATATTTAATTAATGGAGAATAATGGTTCACTGAGAGAGTGTTACAATGATTGAGAGGTCGAGAGTAATGCATAAATTAAATGAAAAGGCCTGAGTGGTTTATAATTATGATCATTAGTTCATTTCAATACTGCAAGTATCTGGTCACAACTTGGAGACCTAAGTCCCAAAGTCATCGTTGGTGCTCATCTCTGAACTATTTCCAATGTTTAATGTGCTTTTGGGGATAGGTCACAATCAATATTCCACACTTGGCCTCACCAGTGAGTTATACACAGTTAACCATCGTCAGAGATCAAAATGAAGATATTTTCACAGTTCCAATTGGTTTGCCCATCACACTCATTACTGTGCTCTCACTAACTTCTGTAATCCTAGCCTCTAAGGCCATTGTGTTTCTAAATTTTGAGATCATGCAAAATTTGAGAAAATTCTTGCTTTACTGTTTACAACAACAACAACTTGGATTTATATAGCGCCCTCCACTCCGGACGGCATCTCAGAGCATTTCACAATAACAGATCCCGGGGCCGAGCCAGGGAGAGGGGGAAGAAGGGGACCAAAGGCGCGGTCAAAAAGAAAGGTCTTTAGCCGAGATCTGAAAGTAGGAAGAGAGGGGGCGAGGCGAAGGGAGAGAGTAAGGGAGTTCCAGAGCCTTGGGGCATAGTGGCTGAAGGCACGGCCGCCGATGGTGTAGCAGAGGATTCGGGGGACAAGGAGGAGGCCAGACCCGGTGGAACGAAGGCAACGGGCACTGTTGTGAGGAGAGAGGAGGTCAGAGAGGTAATGGGGTGCAGAGGAGTGGAGGTTTATTTGGAAGCTGGCTCTATTTAAAAACTCCAGAATACTCTACAGTTATCAGGAAACAAAATTGTTTCTCCGTACCAAATTGCATTAATTTTTACAGCCCAATTGCAATGGAAACATTCCAAATGATGAAACTGTGTTGGTGAAGGTGAATGAAATACTGGCGTGTAGCTCATTAAATGGACTGTGCTTAGCTACAGGTTGTTCGTTGGATGGCGGATTGCTTTCCAGGGACAACAATCCCTAAATAAAAAATCAATCAACGACTGTTTGTGGGACACTGCTGTGCTTAAGTGGCTTCCATGTTTGGCCCATAAAATACACAATCAATCCACTTTACAGTATATTCTGTGAAGTGCTTTGAAAAATCTCAACAACCTGATAAGGCGCTGTATCAAATACAAGGATTATTATTATTATTATTACTACTACTACTGTGGTCACAAGAGAAGTTAGTAAGAGCACAGTGTTGAGTTTGATGGGCAAACCAATTGGATCTGTGAAAATATCTTAATTATTTATTTATGAGTTATTCGTAAGTGGTCCAGACTTGCTTTGAGCCTCTTCAGCGTTGCAACTTCTATTGATGTTATGACATATGAAAGGATGCCTTTGGAATGCTGATCTTTTTGGTGCATTACAGTGAAACTAGTTGGTGGAAATGCACTCTGTGAAGGATGTGTCACCCTGTCCTCATAACCGGCTGCCAAGCACGTTGAGGAAAAAGATTGCATGTGTTTTCAGTGATCGGAGAGATTTAGTTGTACCAATAACACAGTAGAGTCTCCTGCTGATTTGCTAATGCTTTGTCAGTGCTGAGACATTGGATGGCATCAGATGACTTTGGCATACGATTGCACGATGTCATGGAAGGATAGGATGTGCCTACACGTGTGTACCCATCTCTCCCACGGAGAGATCTTCTTCTGAACCATGTTACTTGGGGGGTGGAGCAAATTGAACATGATTGAATATTGGGGTAATAATAATAGTAATAATCCTTGCATTTGATTTAGTGCCTTATTACGTCTTTGAGACGTTTCAAAATGCTTCACAGAATATATTGTAAAGTGAATTGACTGAATGTTTTGTGGGCAAAACATGGCAGTCAATCGTGCACAGCAGTGTCCCACAAACAGTCGTGGATTGAGTGACTAAACCGTCATTACTATATTTTATTTATTGGATGGACTGAGGCAAACACCCAGGTATGGATTGAGTCAGTCACAACGGTCTTGTCCACCACACAGGAACAGTCTAATTAAAGCAGCATTTCCAGATACCTGGGAACAATCACCTTCCGATTCTCAATTAGTGAATATTGTGCATGAAGACAGAAAATCTTGCATTTATTTAGCAACTATAGTGTTGAAATGACTCAAAGTGCTTCTCTGTAATTACTGTCACAACATAGATCCTGTTTTGTATCTGGAGGATTGTTGGACAGGAACTTCTGTTTTTGAATAGTGCTGTGGGATTTTTTACCATCTACTTGAACAGATAGTTGGGACCTCAGTTTAATATCTCAACCAACATATGGCATCTCTGAGTGCTGCTCTCCTCTAGTGCTGCACGTAAAATGTCATCTAGACTGAACTCAAGTCCCAAAGTGGGACAACAACAAGAAATTACATTTATACAGCGCCTTTCACAACAGTCCCAAGGTGTTGGACAGTCAGGGATCTACAGAAATATTATAGACGACTCAAAGCTGTGAATGCATTGATGTTAAAGTACACTGGATAGTGATTAGCAATCGTCTGATCCAGAGACAAGAGCGCTAACAACTGAGTTAAGCTAAATATGAGAAAGCGATGACAAAATGTAATGCGTTGAAAAATGAAAACAATACTGTATTTTGTTGTCTTTGGAACTGTCCACAAACAGGATTGGTTCTCCTAATGTTTCCCTTTTACCCTAGAAGTCCTCCCCTCTCCACACCGCAGGGGAGGATGGATGGTTGTTTTCTCCATCCTTAAAAATAAAGAAATGATTAGGATGCATCTCTGTGCCTTTCAAACAGGAAAGCTGTGTTGAGTGAATACGCTGAGTGTTTTGAAAGCCATAGGAACGGCAGGGACAAGGAGTAATCTCTACTGGGAACTGGTGAATGAACTATTCAGCAATCTAATGAGCTTTCATGAAACACAGGAAGGGAAGCTCGAGCAACAGTTGTCAGAGATTTCGCAAACAACCAAAAATAGATAGTGTGCTTGCCATTTTCCCCATTGGCCATATATGTCCATGTACAACCGATGATCAATGAAGAAAATGAGCCTAGTTGGTCACCGGTTCTATCCATCTATGCTGAGTTAGATAAACCTCAGCTATGCCAGTAATTGCTCTTGGTGTCCTTGAGTTAGAGAGGTGATGGTGGGGTAGGAGATCAGCCAGGCCAGGGTTCTGCTCCTTATCGCTATCCAATGTACTTTAGCATCAATATATTCATATTTTGACGTGATAAGGTGCTATATGAAATGCAAGGATTATTATTATTATTATTAACAATGGGACAAACATAGAATTACATATTCTGTCAGTGAAATAGGCCTTTCAGCTCAAATAATCTGTATATTTACAGACCCCCCCCCATCTCACACACCTCTGCTCCCCTTTCCTTTATGAATGCATCGAGTTTCCTCTTAAACTGATGCCTTGTTCTTCAACCGCAGCTTCCGGCAATGAGTTCCACCTTTTCACCACCCTCTGTGTACAATTAATGTTTAAGAACATACTCCCATACCATGAGCACAGTCCCCACTATAATCTGCAAAAGTAGCTGTGAAAGCACGCTCGTGCATTCTGAACAAAAAAGGACACCGTTTTCTTGAAGTGATTGTATTTTCACATGAGTGTTGACATTCACATCGTAGGAGGTGATGACTCTCAGAGAAATTGCATAACAGAACCATGTGAAAGCATGGTTCAGAATCACATTCAGATAATTAATGCATAGGTGATCAATATCCCTTGACAGTCTTAAATGCCCGCCACTCACTGAATCCAATACATAGCCTTGCTGTAGCAAGCTGCTAAGGTTCTTTGTGAGACTTTAACAATAACAACCTATATATCTATGTAGAGCCCTTCATCATCACAAGATCACCTTTAGATGAAGAAGATCCTACAGTCATTTGATTTAATCTTTCCAGAATACATATTTTACCACATTTCCACTAAAGTATCAACCTGTCTCTTAAATTAGACCAGTGCCTGGCCTCAACCACCCTTCCTGCCAACTCTGTTTCAGTCATTAATTCTCTTGTGGATAAGACTACATGGTGTTTCTTCTAAAATTGTCCTTTACAGCTCTAACTCTAACACCCGTGTTCTACTTTTTGCATCTTAAAGTACTGTTCTTGATTTACTGTTTCAATCCCATTTAAAATGTTATTTATCTTTAGAAGATCCCCTCAGCGACAAATATCCTTTCAAGACTGAATAGTCCTACCTTGTCTAATCATTGCTCATAACTCACACCTCTAACACTGGGGATTACTATTGGTGCTCTTCTACAGAGTAGCATCTTGAAGTGCTTTAAAAAGTGGGGGAAGGGGATTAGAGAGAGAAGGTGACCTATACACAGTCAAAGAGGTAAAGTTTCCAGGAGCAGAATTATGGAAAAACCTTATATTCAATCCTAATTTAGAAGTGCAGAACTGTAGAAAACCAGCTTCCAATTTGAAACTGAGTTGAAGAATTTCCATAATTCTGCGCAATCTTAAATGTTAAAACAAAATGGTTTTACAGATAGACTGGAATTTCAAGCCTGTGCAGATTTGCAATCATGTACATGATCCCTAGTTGAGGCTGCACCACAAGCAATTACACATCATCAGCCTTTTCCTGTGTCAGCATCCTCGGATGTCCTTCCGATGTGAAAGGCACTATGCAAATGTCTCCTTTATTCCCATGTATCTTTTCGCCCACAAACATACAGTCAACTCACTTTACAGTATATTCTGTGAAGCGCTTTGAGAATCTCGAAGAAGTGAAAAGCGCTATATCAAATGCAAAGATTATTATTATTTTTTTTGTTACTCAACTCCAACCTCAATATACAGGTTGTTTGTAGAGCTCTCCTCAGTGCGTGAAGGGTGATCTATAAATTGTTGTTGTCAACAACACCCCTCCCATTCTGTTCTAGCCCAGTTCAAAAGTTTGACCCGACCGAAGGCACGGTCAAAGAGGAGGGCACAGTTACATCCGAAGTCCCAACATGCTCCTGCAGAGGTTTCTGCAGATCCGGATGATCTGAGACACAAATTCCTTACAAACTGCGGGAGGTACTACACCAAGGATAGCACATTTTATTTATTCATTGAATGAATCCCACGTAGCCTACAGATTTCTGACAATACGTTTCTAATTGTGGCACAGTTTGAGCTGTTAGCCTACTTACATTTAGAATTGGAGCTGGGACGAGTCTGTAAATTTCTAAACTTTTTCTTAATTCAATCCAATGTGCGTATTGCATTTTGAACAGTTGAGAGCTATTGTAATTTCTCATTTTTCTTGTTGAGTCAGAATTTTATACTAACTTCCATCCAACTCCATTCTCTAAATAGTCCCTTCACTAGTCTAAACCTTAACCTGCTACCTTAATGTATCTGGATGCAGATTCTTCTGGATTGACTTCCCATTAAGCATCGTGTGTATCTCTACAAAATCCCTTTCAAGATGAGGTTTCTTTTTCAAGGATGAAAACCCTAGTATACAGTTGTTCCTCAACATTGTTCCTCAAACAACGGGGATCAGCCTAGTTGTTGTTTTCTGCACTCTAAGCCATGAATGAATCAATTTTGTTGCAGTGAATAGAACTGTATAGCGTGCACTAGATATTGCCTCACTCAAGCTTTCACAGCATGGAGTTTGTGAAGTAAACTCAGTTTATTTGGCAATCTAGTCAGGAATCAGCATCAGATTGAAATGTACTTCTTGCCTTTCTTTTTTTATTGATGGACTGTCTTTTTGAAAGTCTGTGAAAGACTAGTGATTTCACTACTCTAATCAATAATCTATTATTGCACTTCATTTGGCTGCCTTGTTCACTCAAATTATGTTCCAAACATCCTCTTAAAATATTTTTATAGAGTAATCAAATGTCTCATTCCACAGTTGCTATTTTAACGGACAATAAGACATTTCATTCATACTTGCCAATTCCTCCTGAAGGTCTGAAAATCACATTTGGGTTTAATTACACTGGGTCTACGTGAGCTAGTTCAGCAAGGAGATTACAAGAGGAAGTTTCTGTGTCTGTATTAATGTAGCTGCTGATGGTAGCATAGGATGGTATTTGGATAAGACTTTCCATTAATTTCCATATATTACTCTACTCCTTAAACTTGCATTTTGCTCTGCGGTGAATTACTATCTCTTTGTCATTTTACTCCCACAATCCCTGATTTTCAATAACTCAATACACATCACTGCTCTTGCTTTACTACCCTTACTATCCCCCCTCCTTAAAATCAAAGAAATTACAGCAAAATAGGAGTCCTTTCAGCCCAACAAGAAAGACCCTTCTTTTACCAGCTCCTCCAGTGGAGCTATCTACTCTAATTTCTACTCCAACTCCCTATTCTTCCCACTTTTCCATTCCTCATACCATCTTATATTGTATCTGTTCAAATGCCTATCACAGGCCAGTATCTAATTGTCTCAGCCTTAAAACCAAAATTTAGAAGCCATTTCTTTTTAAGAACTGTAGAAAGCCAACTTTCAAGACTCAATTCAATAATTTTGCCTAAAATTCTACATGACCTTACGTTTAAGAAAATGGTTTTAAGGCTAACAGTGCGAGTTTTTTTTTAATTTAATTTTTAAATATTGTTATTCAATCCAAGTACTTTTGAATATTGTTACATCTTGTTTTAATTTTCATGACAAATAGTTTAAATCAAATTTGAGGACTATTATTTATTATTAGACTAAATCCAAATTAGTGAAGATTGCGACCTTGATCCACATATTAAGGGAAATGTTCCTACTTCACTTCCATCAGTTTGCCTGCCAGTAATTGGACTGTCAACTGTTTATCTACTGTTCATCAAAGTGCTGTCAGTCTCCCCTTAAAATGATCGGAAAATACTTCTAAGAAATTGCCAATTGACAAATGTGTATGTAGATTATTGATGTCCTGCCAGAAGGTGGTCTCAAAGCAGAATTGAGATGTTTGAAGTAATATGGCCCAAAGAATTCAAGGAGAGAAAGATACGAAAATCAATATTTAATTACGGACTCGGTGGTTCAATCTTTGTAAATTTATACAGTTCTGATGACCGATGCTTCTCACAACCTACACACGTCAGGATGAAGAGAGGATTGGATGAAGAAGACTCTTTGACCTGTTTTATCTCATCCTTCCAAAGTACCAACTCCAATGCTTCTCTTTACAGTATCAAGTGATTTCTTAAACGAGTTCAGTGCCCTGGCCTCATCCATCCTTTCTGGTAATCTGTTCCAACTGTTGATCACCTTCCTTATAAGGAAATACTTCCTGATATCTGACCTAAATTCGCCCTTCCATACCTCTTTACCCTTTTGTTCTGATGCTTTAGAGTATCCTGAAAGTATTGTTCTGGGATTCTGCACTGTTTATCTAGGAATTTCGTGGTGATTTTTAAGTCAATACTTATTTTATTGCAGTATAAGTACTAAAATGACATCTTTTGAAGTACTGTACTTAAAATGACATCGGATTCAGTGCAAAAATCTGCACCACAGGCAATGTATTTCATAAAATTACCTTCTGCAATTGAGTTTAAAACATACAGAAGCTGACATGATGAAATGGCTTCATATCAGACACAATAATACGTTCTGAGATTCCAAAACAGGGAGAAGATGAAGGATAGTGTTGCACCATACATTTCAGGCAATTTAAACCCATCTCTACTTTCTTCTTTTATACAGACTTTAGGGCTTTTACTGTTTAATCGCACAGTCTGTATCTGTAATACCATTTCAGTTTTATTGGAAATTCTGAAAAATCTTCTTTCAAAATACAAAGTCAGTATGTTCAGGTTTACAACAATGAACAGCTATTGCAAGTGCATTTAAACCAGGACACCTCTAATACTGAACTTGGCCTCTGCAACATCTGTTGCAAGGGTCTACCATCATATTTGAGTCAAAGAAAATAATAATAATTGTGAGTCAAAGACCAAGACAATTGGATCACATAGGAAGATTTTACTCATGTCTTCTACTGCATTTCAATCAACTTGGATCCAAAGACCTTCATTGGAAACTGTTACATTGATTAAGGGCATTAAGTACTCTCTTTTACCATAGACATTTATTTATGTTTTTCGACTCCCATTTTCTTCTGTTCACTGCTGAATGCAGTGTGCCACATTGAGTCACAGCTATACAAGTGCAGTTCACCCTCAAACGCTCCACCCTGTAAACATTTGTACAAGTGTGAGCCTAAAGAGGGAGCAATAATTAGTGAGGTCTTCAACATTCTTACACTAGCCCAATATTCACAAATACACTTTAAACCAGAGGTGAGTGGTTTATGACCAGAACTATGGTTATCGGAAGGAGCTCTCATTTGTGCGGTTCGGAATCCTTATTAAGAAATCCTGTTATGAAATAACACAAATTATACCCCAATAACAGTTTTCCAGGAGAGGTGGAATAACAGCAAAAGGCTAAATCAGGAGCACAATGATTTCTCCATTTTAAGTCAAAGCGAGAAAAGATTTAAACAGGAACTTCATGATGCAACCTGTAATGTTATACATTTATTTTCTAGGAGCCGCTTGTTGGAAAACATCTCTAAAAAGGAGCTTGCAACACGCCCACTCCTAATTCTTCAAACATGGCTTCTTTCCACGGACGCAGATAATCACTTCATAGTGTTTATGTCAATACAAAGGGAACATCGTAACTTGAAAGCACTTGTAAATGATGGAAACACGTCAAGGCAAATATCATTTGACCTCCTTTTACAATTCCAAGTTAAAGTGAAATCTTAGATCTATGTTCAGAGTATTACCAATCTGTCCTGGGAGTTGTAATTCATTGTGTTTCAGATAACAGTGTAAGATAGCCAACCAGTACTAATACATCAGTTGAGCGCATTTTGTAAATGGTTTATCAGGTAACAAATCAGACAACAACCATTGTTTATTATTTGCTTAGAAATCATTCTGTCAGCAGGCCTGGGCTCTCAGCGCGTTTGGAACCAATCTAAAACTGACCGACAGTCCCCAGACCACAGGGAAAACCAATGCTCCCTTGCCTTGATCTCATTTTCAGCAGATGATTTGAGCTCCAAGATACGCTATCCCAGCTGGATCAAAAATGAGATAGCAAATTAGTATCTGACCAGAATAGATGTAGGCAAAAGTAAAAATCAGATCACAGATATTTCAGAGTACTTCTGAACATCTAAAACTTGCCCATCAGGGCATTGTTATTAGCTCACCTTTTTACTCCAGGCTAAATATCACCAAACCAGGGATACATTTCAACCTGACAGGGGCATGCTTTAGCATAGGAATAAGGAGGCAATTTCAGCAATACCTCCACAGTGTACAACTGCACCTCACACAATAGCAAATATCCTGCAGTTCGATTGGGTTAAGAGACTTCCTGATGAGTTGATAGGTGCAAAGTAGATTGCCTTAATAGATACATTAAAATCATTCATTAAAAGAAGATTTTTGTTACATTACACAACAGATTTGTTATTCCCAGCTCAATACTACTCCGCATATCAGTCTAGTTACAGAAGAAGATAAAAAAGGCACCATGCAACCTACTTGCATTCCTATAACATGATTATTTTAAAAGCTGTGTATTGATTGATTTATTGTAACATGCACATTAATCACTAGCAATCAAAATAAGAATTGCACTACCTTGGGCAAGTTTACTTACCCCACATGCCTCTGTTTACCTAGCAGTAAGTAGGAACTCAGTCATTAGTGGATTGGTGGATCACTTTCGGGGGTAACTATCCCTTTTAAGAATTTTTTTTAATTGTGTTCACTCAATCCACGACTGTGTGCAATTAGCTGCTGCGCGCCATTAGTTGCTGCGTTTCACCCAGAAAATCTACAGTTAATTCACTTTACAGTAAATGCTATGAAGTGCTTTTAGATGTCTCAATAATGTCTCAAAAGACGCTATATCAAATGTAAGGATTCTATACTCTTATAATATAGAAAGAGCTTCCTAGCCCAACAGTATTTGCAGGCACTCAGCTGAACACATTCCTTATGCAGTTGCTCAAAGCACAGTGTGTAACTGACACACTGCATAGATATTCATTTCCTTAGCTGCATACTCTAACATGCTGTGCAGACAGTCAGCGCACAGTGAAATCAATGAAAAATAGCAATAGGCTAAGAGACTCATTAAAGGTCTAAAGGTCTATTCTGGTCGTGGTTAGGAAAATAGGGGTCTTTACATTTTGCACCATTCGGGTCAGAATACTACTCCCAGTGGAAATTCTCATTGCAGCCTACGGTGTTACTGAATGGACACAGCCATCTGTAAATGGCTGGACAATCTAGTGTCAACAACGTGCCATTTTCACACTTGGCTGAGCTGACAATCAGCCTGTAATTGTCTGCAGCCTGCAGGTCGAGCTAAAGTAATAGGGCTGTACATGTTCATAGCTTACCTAGCACCAACAGCGAAAGGATGCTTCAGGAGGTGATGCTCTCTAAGGAGGCTATAACATTGGCTGCTATTGACATGAATAGTGTCAGTGGCCCTGAATGATCCAGGGCCACTGACATTATTCAATCGAGGCTCATCATAATAACCTAGCAGGATTTCTCAGGCGTTTGTCAACAGGATTATAATAATAATCCTTGCATTTGAAAAAGCGCTTTTCACGTCGGGAGGACGTCCCAAAGCGCTTCACAGAACACGCTGTAAAGTGAATTGACTGTATATTTGTGTACATGAATGCAGAAGGTTACTGATGCACAGCTCTAGAGGGCTCTTCATTTCCACAGAGCTCATGAAAAATAATTAGAGGGAAAAATAATTCGATGACATCGGTGACTTCCTCTTAAGTTTTGGGTATGATCAACTGAAAGTGTAATGGTATAGGATGAGCTGGCAATCACATTGATGATGACAGGAGAACTTAAGGATTACATTAGAGATAAGGTACTTAAATCTTCCAATGTCATTGTATCCCAAGCAAGACTTGTTGGGAGAGGTTAGGTACACGCAGAAACCCAAAGCCGTGCTTAAAAATATTCAGAGCCCAACTACTCAAAAGCAAACTTGGTCAAAGATCAAATGAAATACTTATTAAACGAGCGGAAAGGATCAAATAAAATGCTAAGTTTTTGTACTGAAAGTTCTGTTTTTTGTAGTTCTTTTTAAAGCTTCTGTGGAGCCCATGAACCCTCAAAGAAGCACAAGGTATCCCCGCCCATCCGTTTCGCAAGCAATGTGCCACCTTTCTCAGAACATGTGGTGTTAGTGCTGGGACATGGTGATTTTTCTGCCAGTAACTTATGTTTTTTTTTAATCTGCTTTCCCCCTTGAATTAGATAGTATCTATACTGGAAAGTAATTTGAGAAAAAATTGCTTCCCCTTCATCCTTCTCCTCGCTTTCACTTAAAAGGCCTCATTAATAAGCCTACAGTGAATGATCCAGCAGGTTCTGTGTTGGATTAAAGAGACTAATTAGAGGATACAGTCAGCACAAAGCGCTCTAATTCGTTCCAGGCACTTGTTCCAGTTTAAGAGCAGGCGCCTCATTCACCGCAGCCATTAACGCCCAGATCAGCTTGGCTCATTTTAGCACTTCTTTCAGCTGAAGATACTGCCTTTTTTTTGTCCGTGGAGGGCTACGGATTCATCTTCAAGAGGTTCCTTCCGCATTCTGTCCTCTTATGCTGCGTGCTGGATTAGTTATTCACGCCGAACTGGTTTCTCGCAAAGCAATGACACCAAGCAGCCAATTGCTCGGAGTAGTAATTCATTCCACCTCCTCTGGTTGATCTTGTGATTGTTTTCACAGGGGAATGTCAGCAGATAGAAGTTGCTAAGATACCAATCTGTTACAGTGGTGCAAACGGTATCTCCAGTGTTGTAACTCCAGTAACTTTCGCACAATGTCATCCTCTTACGAAACGTACTGAGGTCAACTCTGCAGCCTTCGGTGACACGCTCCTTGAAATAAGCACCACAAGGAACCCATGGTATGAAATGCCACATATTTCACACCCGGTAATCTTTTCACCCCACGATTAACAACAGATACTCAAAACATAGTCTGCAGGGAAGTACCACATTCTTACCCTGTAAATTCTGTTTCTGTCAATTCTATTGTTATCAGGAGGTTTTGAATAGTGCCATGGGATCTTCAAGGGGAACCGAATGTTTTACTGAGTTTTACTCAGTCCTGGACCCCCAAAAATAACTGCAGAGAATTGAATAATTTTCCAAAATTCTACAAGATCTTACAGTTTAAGGCACCAAGTCTGAGACCGTGAGGAATTTTAATCGTCAGTGTGAAAACGAGGTCAAACTAGAACCCGAAGCCTCATTACTATCACTTAACATCACGAGGCTTAGCCTCTGGGCTCACACACTAATACTGAGTTTAATTTTCAGTATTTCTTGATATAATGTATGCAATTGTTGAATCTGTAAAACATCAAATGTGCTGAAGGGTCGGCAGCTTTGAAGCATGTGGGAGGGTACGGAAGTGAGGTGGGGGGAAGGCATCAGACCCAAGCCAATGTGAACTCCCTCACACGCGCACACACAGACTCTATGGCAGGGATCACCTGATAGTTACCAGGAGCTGAATTCTGGACTGAGTTTTCATCTCCAAAGCCCAGGGAACCGAGGTCATTTGTAGCACCTCAATATTCCCTTGGGTGTCTGAAGCAAATAGAATCACATTGCCATGTTTAAGAGTATAATAATAATAATAATCCTTGCATTTGATATAGCGCTTTTCACGTCTTCTAGATGTCTCAAAGCGCTTCACAGAATATACTGTAAAGTGAATGGACTGTACATTTGTGGGCGAAACGCGGCAGCCAATTGCGCACAGTAGCGCTCAACAAACAGTCGTGGATTGAAGTGACCAATTTATTATTATTTTTTTTCTTGAGGGATTATTATCAGGCGGGTGGAGTAAGGAAACTTGCCCAAGGTTTCGCCCTGCCGGGAATTGAACCCAGGTCTCTCGCTTGCGAGGCGAGTGCTCTAACCACTGAGCTACAGGACTCCACAGACTGTAACACAGACTGAGAGTTCCACATATGTACAAGATCTACACATGGAAATGATCAGGGATCAAAACTAGAATATCCTGTCCTGTATCAGAGCACACAGTACACTTCTTCTTCCCCTTCCCCCTCCCCAGCCGTTGTGGGTTATTATAAAGGGAGGACATCAAGTGTTTAAAAAAGAAAAGAAATGCAAGGACATTAAGTGTTTCACCATTCGGATCAATGAACACTAAATGCAGGAAGCATTAGACATTCAGTTTGCAAAAACATGTTCCAGCTCAATTCAACAGAGAGGACCGTCGACTTGATAGGGCTTTGATTGAAGGAAATGTGTAACCCACAGCAAAATAAAGTCATGCTTACAAAGTCACCCGAGCTTCCCAAACCAGTCACATCAGATGTTTGACCAGCACATTTGTGCTCATTTGTTTTCTCAGCTGGTTCTCAGGACTGCCAAACAATACCAACCACATGCACAACAAGGTCAGCAAGCTTTCTGCCTGCAAATGTATAATAATAATAATAATAATACTCCTTGCATTTGATATAGATGTCTTCGAGATGGCTCAAAACGCTTTCAAAGTGAATTGACTGTATATTTTATGAGTAAAATGCAGTATCCAATTGCACACAGCATCGCACAACAGTTGTGGATTGTGGACAATTATTATTATTTACTTCTAGTGAATACCCAAGCTATAAAGTCTGGTTGGAGGTGTGGCATCCTCTTGACATGAAAGATGCTATACAAATGTTGTAATCTGTTGTTGTGTTCCTTGGTTTGTGCTGAGTTAGCTGATCTCAGCCAAGGCAGCAATAGAGATGTTACAATTGCTTCAGTGATCAAATGCAGAATCGTATGTGTGGCTCAGTTTTACATTTTACCAACTAATCCCTTTAAGGATAAAAGTTTTTTTTAAAACATAAAAGCACTTTGCTCCAACCGTCAGCTCCAACTGGAAAGATCACTAATGACTGCAATGAGCGATTTACAGTGAGAAGTTGGCAATTGTTATATCCGAGACTCTGAATGGTGCCAAGTAATTCAACATTGCTATAATTGTGAAATACATAATGAAATTTTAAATGAATATTTCACAGTTCAATGTTAATAGATTTCATACCTGAGGAGTTGTTACCATTAAATGTGAGTAGACGAGATTTTTATATTAAAAAATCCTGCTCACAATTCAGTATTGGAAAGTAATAGGATTACTAAATGCGATGGAAACAGTAAAGTCAAAATGCTTTGAGATAGATCAAGGGAGTAGGAACAGAGAGCACATGTCTGGGGGGATTGGGGGGGGGGAAGAGGGAGTGTGAAGAGTATGTTTAGGACATACACCAAGCACTCCAGAAACACTGCACTCCAGGTGAACATGGGTTCACTTGAAGCGACCATACTCCACTGTGGAACACCCAGCTTCTGGCACTGACTTCTCACAGTAAAAGCTCTGCAAAATGAGGTGTTGCTGTGATTTCCATACCCCCCCAACCAATTACCAATCACTGTGAGGCTCACACATAAATAACAACCCTTTGGGTGAGATACTGGACAGAGCCCACGAAACTGCACTCCAGTAGGAAAAAAAAGTTGGAGAAGAAATTCACAAAGAAATTAAGTGTTAATCGGCTAACTTTGCCCTGGACACATTTTGGGGGGCAAATATTGCTTGCCCTTCACTTGTGCAAATTGTGCCCTCTTGTCCTCCTGCTTTAAGGTTTGTCTCTTGTGTCTCCTCTATGCATGCAGTGTATATTACGCATTGTAGCAGAAATGCACACAAGTCATCTCAAACGTTCTATAAAGCATCTTTACATCTTCATGTCTGTCATCTTTCACGATTTGTTCCATGCTAACAGTGCGAATCGTTGCTGTGGGAGCATTTAACATCTCATCCAAAGGAGTTTCCTTCCTTTGGATGAGATGTTAAATTGTCTGCCTGTTCACATTAAAGGTCCCATGAAACCATTCAAAAAGAGGAGAGGTTCTCCTTGTCAACATGCCCCCAAATCAATTGGTCATTTATTTATGGAGCAATTAAATTAAAGCGCCCGGATCCTATGTGGGACACCTGGCTTCTGGCACTGACTTCTCACACTAGTGAGAAGTCAAAATAAGGTGTTTTGGCCTTACTATTTCCATCTAATTTAGTAATCCTGTACAAATTACCTGTTGTGTTCACCTGCAAATGCATTTCACATAACAGCAATTCTCTGTGAAATGCTTTGAAATGTTTTGACAGCATAAGTACTAAATCAAGTGCAAGGATTATTATTACATGCACATGTCTAATGTGCAATGTTAAATATACTAAATCTAGCGTGGACCTGGGAAGTAAATGCATCATTAATTTAGAGTTACAGGACAGAACCAATCGGAAATTTTACAGACAGTCTTCTCTGGAGTTAGTACCACTCAGGTTTTTTTTTCTTTATGGATGTTTAAATAAATTGATAAAAACAAATGCAAAGTCTTTAAGGGATTTACTGTTACATAAGATTCAATCCTGTTGTACGCATGGCCTGTAGTACAGATTAACACTGACTTTCTCAATGACCATTCCTATTCCTGTATCTCCTTTGTGCCTGGAATCACCAACAGACCCAACGAGCAATGCTGATAAAGTCACAGTGAAGTGCTCTGAACCAGATTTCCAAATTTTTTTATATTCTTTTAGAAACATAGAAATTGTTAACACAGCAGGAGGTCATTCATTGTCACTGTTACTGCTGTGNTTTTTTTAAAGCTATCCTTTTTATTAATAACTTTCCAACTCCTTTCCTAATCTTTTAATGTTCTTACTGCTCAGGTGCTTAACCGGCACTTGTGGTAATGAATTCTAACCACCCCCCACCCCCACCAAACCCTCCGTGAAAAAAAACCTTCCATATTTCTGCTACTAAAAATCCTGAGACTAAACTCCTTTGTTGCTGCTTCTCCTACCAAAGGAAATAGGTTTTCTCTATTTCGGTTTTAAGATGCATAATTTAAAATTTTGTCTCCCTCTCAATCTCCTCTGGTCCAATAATAAAAAAAAATTCCTTGCATTCGATATTCATTTGCTCACCCTCCTACCCCTATCCTCCCTGCATCCACCTCTCTTGTTACCAACTCCCAGCTCGGGTTTAGATCCCTGGTTGTTCAGCAACTTGGGACGTCCTCTCAATGTGAAAGGTGCTATACAAATGTAATTTGTTGCGGATGTTTTATATGCCTTATCACGTCATTGAGATGCCTTAATGCTCTTCACAGGAGACTGTAAAGTGGTTTGACTGTGTATTTTGTGAGTGAAAGGCAGCTGCTAATTTTCTCCGTTTCACAAACTGCTTACTTAATTCCGGACAGATAACTTTAGATTGATGGAATTTAGAATAAGAAAGCCACATTGTGCCACTTAAATTGATATCTGTTTAACCCTTTTCCCATATCCATTTACATATATCATTTGTAAATATAATTGTTCAACACCCTTTCAAAAGTCAATATGGATTGTGCTTCAACCATTATTTGGTCAACATCCCATTGACTAAAAGGCTTTTGTGTAAAAGTCCTAAATTTTCCCCATATTTTGATGACGTTAAATTGCTGCACTCTTGTTACTGACTCACTGGCCAGAGGGAATAATTTCTCCTAATTTATCTTATCAAACCCTCTCATAACTTTGAACTATTTGGCTCTCTGTGTGCATTTTTGTGTGCGCAGTTCTGTAGNTTTTTTTACAAAATGCGCTGTAATTTCAATTCCCTATCCTTGTTCACAGAAAAAGAAATAAACCTCATGATCGACTTGCATTGCAAAGCATGTAAACATTTGGGTGATGATAAGTCGATTCTGTTCGCCTAGAAAAATGTTCTTTGAATCGCAATTTAAGAATATCGTCCTATTCATAGTGACTCTTTACAGTAACCAAAAGCGATTAGAATGCTCTTGCAAAACACGCATTTTGAAGCGCAATCCCGATGTAAATGGCGATCAAATACAGTAGAAGAGCAGGATAATGTTTTTGACTTGTTTCAGAGGCATTCAGGGTGCCCAGATGTTGTTTCTGTGATTGGAATCACGCCAAGAGATAAGCTGGAACAAATTTGGCCTAAAGAAAAACAAATCAGCACATCCTAAATAACTCTCCGCAAACTGGTAATCCTCGGGCACATGTCTGAAGCCTTTAGTGTTAGTATATCAACCCTACACGGTTACCTCATTTTGCTTCTAGCCACAGATTATTCTGGTAGCAGTGTCGTATCTTGGCTCAGCCTCGTCAGGGTCAGATGGTTGCGTGTTCAAATCCCTTCAAGCATTTAAAATTGCAGTTTTTCACCCTAGTAGAAATCTGGAACTCTCTCCCTCAAAAGGCTGTGGATGCTGGATCAATTCAAATTTTTAAGACTGAGGTGGTTAGGTTTTTGTTAGCTAAGGGTATCAAAGGATATGGAGCAAAGGCGGGTAAATGGAGTGGAGGTACAGATCAGCCACAATCTAATAGAATGGCGGAAGAGGCTCGTGGGGCTGAATGGCCTACTCCTTTTCCTATGCTGTTATGTTCCCAGTTGTGGATTCAAGCTCTCCAGTGAAGTACTGGGGGAGACTTTGTATTTTGTGAGCAGAACATGGCAGCCAATTGCACACAGCAGTGACTTGCTGAAAGCTGTTGTTGAAATGCTTCCTGGCATCTTGCCATGGATTTATCCTTCGCAAACCTTCAACCCGTGACCTTTTGTCTTGTTACTTTGATCTGAAAGTATCCTCCTGGTTCTGCCACTGTACATTAATGCTTGGAGGAATCAAATATAGCCAGTGATTATATTATAGAAAATTTGTTTTTAAAAGGGGTCAACTCTTCTAAAAAATTATTAACCTTAGATTTTCATAGCCTTGGGAGAAATGATCCTCTCTACGAATGCACGCCGCCAATATTCGCCCTGATCTCCTGTGGGAATTCTGGCACAATGACCTGTAAGCGTGCTTGGAATGTTTATAAATGGCCTCATTAATATTTATCCCTCATTTCACAGTCCTGAATATAATAGTGAAAAGTGATTTTACAGGGCACAGCAGAGCTGCTGTTGAAAGAAACGCCTTAGCCCATGCAAAAGTGTTGGCATTGCGTTACAGATTGAATTCTCACAGTCTGTATGGTTCAGATGCATGAGATATGGGCATGCGAGTGTTAAAGCTCCAATGGTAAGCCACAAGAATAGAATGCACTCCAAGAACAAGCGACAGCTTGCACTTATACAGTGCCTTTCCCATCGCAAACGACTCCGGCCTCATAGAACCTTCTGCTGTTGTGTAGATTTTAGAATCGTTAAGATTCACAAATAATAATACAGTAATAATAACCCTTGCATTTGATTTTGCGCCTCATCACAATGATGAGACGTCTCAAAGTGCTTCACATAATATATTGTCAAGTAGATTGACTATTTTGTGGGCAAAATGCCGCAGCTAATTGCGCACAACAATTATGCAAATAACAATACCATATGCGATATTGTACACTCGCGCTTTCCTGAGGAGCTAATTCCAGAGGACGGTTTCAACTCACTTTTTCCTGACTTACTATATTTACTATCAAGACTAAATGCAACACCTGTTGCCATATTCAAAGCTGGTTGCTGCTCATCCCACTGATTTCATGTACAAATCAGGCTGTAGATTGAATCCACTCTTTTAATCCACTTGTAGAATTTCACTCAGAAGCTGTGCTTGAAAATCCTACCTTACACATGACCATCAGCTCACAGTCTAGGTTGACACTCTAACGCAGGGCCTGAGGAGCGCTGAAAGATCTATGTCAACTTGTTTTGGTGGTTCAGATGGACGTTAAAGATACCGTTGCACTATTATGAAGAAAAGACCTCTCTTGTTTACTGCTACCCACCCGGCACGGCTGCCACTTGATCTTTCTGTTCAATGAACAAGTAGTAAAAGTATGGAACAGGCTCCCTCGGGAGCCTGAAAGTGTCAATTCTTTCGAAATCAAAGAGATAGAGTTCTGGAGGGCAATAATATCTCAGGATATGGTGAATAGTTTGAGACACCACGTCGTGCAACTGCCTGGATGGTGCAAGGCAAACTGGATGGACCTCGGTCTTCTTTCACTTAGCAAATTCTTATGTTCTAACAACAACTTGCATTTATAAAGAGCCCTTCACATGTGGTTGTGTCTCAGAGCACTTAACAAAGGCGAAGGCTCATACCGACTCAGGGAGAAAGGGGATCTTTGAATGGTTTGAGACACTCTCCTATGTGAAAGGTACTGTACAATGTAATTTGCTGTTGTATAATTGGAACTCATATTCAACCAAATGTCTTTCTGTCCACTGCTTTTGTGCACTTTAATTAATGAATAAATCTGAAGCTTACTATTGTCTCCAAAGCTGGCACTGTGCAGCTGCAATCACGACATGTTTGCTTAGTTGACAGATTTAATTCAATCATTTTATGCTCTCACACGCTCCCTTAGGAGCATCACTTCTGTATTAATATCTGAATGAAAGTAATCTCTTGGGGGAGGGGGGAAATATGTTGGTCAAGAGGTGTAATGTCTTATAATCAGCTGGGGAATAAAGTCTCATTTTATCTCAACCTGTGTATAGAGCTTCGGTAACAGTAGACATATTAACAGTATCCTGCGAAATTAGATCCTGATGCCAAAAATAGTCACAGCAAATGTGAAATTTCTCACCTCATTGATACATTTCCTTGAGCATGCAAGAGCAGTCTCCCAGACAGCTGATGGCAAATGATTGTTACATATGGAAGCGAATGTGGTCTAAATTTTCGAATGGATTTGGAGTGGCAGCAGTAAGGATCAGGTGCATCCAGTTTTGGCCCACATCCAATGAGAGGTAGATTAAGTGAGGTAGGTCAGTAAAAGCGGAGTGTGGGTGTGCATTGGAGCAATGTATGGCATTCCAGAACAATGTAAATGCCTCAATGTACATTTTACACACAGGACAACCCCATTATATCGTGCCCCTTGTAAGGCAGGATTGCTTACGAGGAAGGTGCCCTGTGGACCTGTGTTAACTTTGACGTACAGGCCGACAGTCTCCTTGACTTATTTCTGGGAAGGTATATTGCCACTGATATCACTTCCTGCATGCCACACGAGCATGTACCCTGGCGCAGGAAATTCTCTCGACATCAGCAGCACCGAGCATAGGAAGTGTCGTCAGTGGCAGCCTGACAACTCGGAAGTCAGCCATATTTCCACGTTTTGGTGTAAAGTGGGGCCTGAGACCCTGAACCCAGGAAATTACATTATAATGGGTTGTCCTGTATTCAAAAGCACCATATTTGGTGTACTATGTCATGACAAAAGATCAAGTTCATTATACTTCTCCAAGCGAAGAAGACCCTTCAGTCCATATGAACTAATTCTTCCAGAAAAACTCCCTAATGTCTTCCCACTACAGCCTCAGGTTACTTTAGTGACTGTGATTTGAAATGGCTACTTAGAACATAAGAAAAGTCAAGGATGAGAAAAGGCCATTCAGCTTAGTGGCAAAGCTCATCCCTGGACAACCTTAAATTACCCATTCTAAGAAGATAAGAATTTCTGCAAGTAGGTAATATTTTAAACTCACGTAATGTCCTAATCTTAGGCTTGCACTCAGAGGGCCTGGTTTGTGTCTCTTCCGCTGCAATCAGTGGCTGTGTTTTCACTTTGGCTCAGATCACCCGCTGGTTAAAGTCCTGAAAACAGCACAATAATACTTCTCTTGTGACGAGGAAGAACACTTACCCTCTTCCACAAAGCAATGTCCATGGGAGTCCCAGTGGGTTAGTACACAGTGTTTCCATTATGGAGAGCCAAGTCTGAAGTCAGCCCAGGTTGATTGGATCAAGATCTTCTACCCTGCTACCTGTAAAGCGTCTTATATGAAATTCATTTGGGTGGTTACCACTGTGTGTTGCACAACACAGAACTGCCTCTTTGATTTTGTTAACAATCTCACTCAAATCAACCAAAAGGGGTAGGAAATGGAAACATAACAAGATTAGTTCCAACAAAGAACACCCTTTGGCCCATCTACCATTCTCCCATCACAACAACAAACTGCATTTGTAAAGTGCTTTTCACATCAGGAGGATGGCCCATGGCGCTGGACAATGAGCAATCTGGACCCAAGCTGGGAGTTGGGATCAGAAGGGGTGAAGGGCAGGGAGGGTAGGGGTAGGAGAGTAACCAAAGGTGCAGTCGAAGAGGTAGGTCTTGAGATGTGCTTGAAGGAGGCAAGCAAGGGAGTGAGGTCAAGGGATTGTGGGATGGAGTTCCAAAGGGTGGTGGCAGAGAGGCTGAAGGTGCAACCACAATAGTGGGGCATCTTGCTGTTTTTTAAATATCTAGGATCCTGGCCTCCGTCACTCTCTCTAACAACCTGTGGTTAATTACCCTCGAAATAAAGAAAATAAAGAAAAACTTCCTTGTATGTGTCCTGAAATTACTCGTTGCAAATCTAAACCTATGCCATCTTGTTCTAGTGTCTTGGTGCGTCCTAAAGTATTGTTCTGGGTTTACTTTTTAAATACTATTTGAAATTGTATACACTTCTATGATGTTCCCTGAGAAGTCTTCTCCAGTCAGTTAGAGAAATGGCCTATTGAGGGATTAAAACTCAGAGAAGAGGGATCTTCACTATGTTGGCTTGTGCTATTTTGTTAGCAATCCTTGGAATATTTAATATTTAAATATGCTCCTTAGGATCATTCGATCCTGAAACTCACAAGACTCCATTGTTTCAAATGGATACAAACCTATTTATTAATAATAAATTGGTCATTTTCAATCCACGACTGTTTGTGGGACACTGCTGTGCACAATTGGCTGCCGCGTTTTGCCCACAAATATACAACAAGAAGAAACTTACATGTGTATAGCGCCTTTCACGTCAGGAGGACGTCCCAAGGCGCTGTATCAAATGCAAGGATTATTATTATTATTATTAAATATCCCAAAGGATTTCCAACAAAATAGCACAAGCCACCATTTTTCTCAGAGAAGAATGTGAGAATGCTATTTCATTACCATAGATGAAAATTTACGATTCGGTAGAGAGACACCTTCACTGAGTTCTATATCTCACTGTGCAAGTAACTCAGCAACACTATATAATAATAATAATCCTTGCATTTGATATAGTGCTTTTCACGTCTTCTAGACGTCTCAAAGCGCTTCACAAAATATGCTGCAAAGTGAATTCACTGTACATTTGTGGACGAAACGCGGCAGCCAATTGCGCACAGCAGTGTCCCATAAACAGTCATGGATTGAAAATGACCAATTTATTATTGTTTTATTTTTTGGAGGGATTATTATTAGGTTCTGTGTGGAGTAAGGAAACTTGCCCAAGGTTTCGCCCTCTGCCTGGAATTGAACCCAGGTGTCTCGCTTGCAAAGCGAGTGCTGTTACCACTGAGCTACAGTACTCCACTATTTAGGCTTTTAGATGTGGAAAGTCCATTAATCCAGTGGCAGAGATGTGACTGGTAATGATGCAACGATGATAGCAGGAAATAAAATAAAATGACTGTTATATTTAGCAACACAGCAGGCCTTTGTGGTACGTGTAACTTGTTGTTTATAATGGGAATAAAAGAGACTGCTACATTTCGCAATAAGTGCATACTAAAGCGGTTTCTACTGAAGTGTTCAGTTTCCTCGCTCCTACCAAAGACAATACTAGTTCTTTAGGCAGCGGCACAAACACACAGTAGCGTCACAAGGCCCATATGAGTAGTGCTGGCTGACCTTTTACATGACAGCTTTTCTCCTTATTGCAAGCATAGTGCAGACAGAATCACTAGCCGTTTGAAATGCCGCTGTCTAACTGCTCGAGTGCAACAACCCAATAAATGCATTTTCTGACATTTACAATAAAATAGTTTGCATCTGTGTGCTTGTTTGCGCATGAGGCACATCAGCAAATCCTATCTGTTAACTCTGCCGTGATTAGGGTGGCAACCCGTGTCTTTCTCTCACTCCCTGTGGGTAGGAAGTGTCAGAAAATCAACCTAAGCGCGAAACCTCATCAACGTTACGTGAAACATGCACACAGTTAGATAAGTGGAAGCAAAATGCCTTATGCTATATTGTACAATAGCACAGCAATCAATCACGGTATATGGGAAAAACGCAGCCAAGGTGCTTGAGGCTTTTTCATTTTGCTGAAATGTACTAAGTAATATGTCTGAACATTACACTGTCAGCCTGGCTCATTTGGTGCCACTCTTGACTCTAGGTCAGAAGGTTGTGGTTCAATTCCCATATTTGAGCTTATAGTCAAAAGTTGATGTTTGAGTGCAGTACTGAGAAAGCTCCTCAGCTGTGTGTTATGTGTGTGTGAGGTCTGCCTGTTTTAGGTGCATGGTAAACTTCACATAAAACTACCACAAAGCCAGTTATCAAGCTTGGCTCAGTTGGTGACACTGTCACCTCTGGGTCAAAAGGTTTATGGTCTCAAGCCCCCCATTGGGACTTTGAGCTGATTGTCTAAGCTGACACTCTAATATAGTGCATTGTCGGTGGTGCTGCCCTTCAGATGCGACATTAATCCAAGTTTTTGTCTGCTCGTTCAGGTGGATGTTAAAAATTCTACAGTACAGTACTTTTCAAAAAGTGAAGGGAGTTACTATGGCCAATATTCCCTCAGATTAAATAGGTAATTCCCTTCATAGCTCTTTGTGGGACACCGCTGTGCACAAATTGGCTGCTGTGTTTGCCTACACAGTACACAGTCATTACACTCCACAGTAAATCCTGTGAAGCATTTTTGTATCATTATTTTGAAAAGAGAAACAAGTTTCTTCCAGAATCCTGACCAACACTGTTCCAAATGAATTGGTCATCTGCCTCCTGGCTGTTCGTGGGACTTTACAGTGTGTGAGTGAATGCCTACAAACACAGCCATTACACTTGGCAATAATTAATGTGAAGCTGTTGAGATGTTTCGATGTGACAAATTGCTATAAAAAGACAATTTCTCTCTTTGCAATCATTTTACGACTAACTTGTTGTTCATTCTCTCGGAAGTGAACAATTACAAATAGTGAATTGCACTTTGCTTCCGAGAAGCCTTTAAGGAGAACTATTTTCCTAAAGAAATTCCTCAATCCCTCTCCCCACCACCACCCAACCCACCTCCATCTCCTACCACCTCTGGAAAAAAAATCCTCCAATCCCCCCATCTTGGCTGTCTTGGAGTCATCTGAATTCCTTCCCCTCGGGCTTCCACCCACAATGACCTATGCTCCTCAGTCACTCTTCTCCACAGCTCCCTCTTCTCCACTCTCGATTCTCTTGCTCCCCTCACTTCCCAAACTGTCTCCTACTCACGTAAGTCACCATTGTACACCAGCCACCTCCACTCTCTTAAAGCACAGTTGCGTGCCGCTGAACACACCTGTCTTAAATCAAACTTAACGTTCCATCAGCAGATCTGGATGGACCATATGAAATCTTACCACTCCACCTTCGCCTCTGCTAAACTCGTTTTATTCCAAGACAATCTTGGAGGCCAAGGACAACCCCAGGCTCCTCTTCTCCATCACCAACCGGCTCCTCCGTCCACTCTGTCACTCGTCACCCATCAACGCCAACTGAGAGGCGATGTTGGACTTCCTCAAATCCAAAATTGAGGGGATCCACTCAGCTGCCACTGTCCTTCTGTCTACTATCCCCTCCCCATCTGCCCCTTTCACCCCAGCCACTAACCATCCCTCTCTCCACACCTTCGAACCTGTCTCTCACTCCTCTCTCACCACCACTATAACCCACATAAAACCAACCACCTGCTCCCTCGACCCTATCCCTACCCCTCACCTTACCTCCCAGCTCCACCTCTTTGCTCCTCTAGTTACAGACATCATAAATCTCTCCCTGTCCACTGGTACTGTTCCCACCCTATTAAAAATGGGCATCATCACTATCCTTAAAAACACCCTCCCTCGACTCATCACTGCTCTCAAACTACTGCCCCATCTACAACCTCCCTTTCCTCTCCAAGGTCCTGGAATGAGATGTCGCTTCCCAGCTTCACTCGTTCCTCTTCGGTCACTCCCTTCACAAACCCCTTCAATCGGGTTTCCTTGCCACCCACAGCACAGAAACAGCCTTGGTCAAAGTGACAAATGACATTCTGTCCATCTGCGACCAGGACTCCCTCTGCCTCCTCATCCTTCTTGAACTCTCTACTGCTTTTGACACCATTGACCACTCTATCCTCATCCCCGCCTCTCTTCTCACCTCAACCTTCACGGCTCTGTCCTTGAATGGTTCAGATCGTACCTGTCACACTGCCTCCATTTCATCTCCACAAACGGTTTCTCCTCTAGCCCCTGCACCGTCTCTTGCGGCATTCCTCGGGGCTCTATCCTTGGTCCCCTCCTCTTCAATATCTATACGCTACCTCTTGGTGACATCATCCACAGACATGGGATCAACTTCCACATGTATGCGGATGACACCCAACTGTACCTCTCTGCCTCCACCCTTGACTCCAGGACCACTGCTGGGCTGACAGAATGTCTGTCAGACATCAAGTCCTGGATGAGAGCTAACTTTCTTCAGTTGAACGTCAAAAAGACCGAGGCTCTCCTGATTGGTTTCCATCAGCGCCTCCACACCTCAGGTGCTGATAGCATCACCATCCATGGTTGCACACTCCACTTTGCTAAGCCAGTGCGGAACCTTGGCATCTTGCTTGACCCTCAACTACCCTTTCTACCCCACATCCATGCCATGGCCCACTCTGCCTTCCCCCACCTCCACAACATCGCCCAGCTCCACCATTGTCTCACACCGGATTCCAGCCTGCTTCACGATCCCCCACCTTGCCCATCCCACTGTTGGCGAGCAAGCCTTCTGCCACTCTGCCCGTGAGTGACAACCGTACCTGTGGGATAATACATCTTCGTTTTCTTCCAGCAGTTCAGCTGCAAATGTTATATAAAAATACGGCTCAGATTGGAAGAACCAGCCTCCCCAGGCCAGGCTCAATCCAGGAAAATAATAATAATTTTGAATAAAACTATTCAAAAGCAATTTATTAAAATAAAAATTGAAAACAGTACAGGAGAGAGAACCAGCATTTTTAAAGCCTTGAGATGTCTCAAAGCACGTCATGAGTAATTGCTGTCAAGTGCAATAACTTTTCTTTAATAGGCAAATCTGGCAATCATTCTGCACCCAGCAACATCACACAAAGAGCCATGAAGTCAATGACCAAATAATCCAGATGATTGTTGACTAGGACACCAGGAGAAACTCCCTTTGCCTACTATTACAAATACTATCACAGGATCTTTAATGTCCACCTGAACAAGCAGAATGACATTTGTTTTCCTACAATAGATTGAACAATCAGTTTATCATAATAAACCTTTACTCATGCAGAAACAAACTTTCCTTGTCAACCATTCCTGCCAAGCTTTTACAGCACGCTGATAATGAAGTGCAAGGTGTCAGATTGCTATCTGCAGCATACAATCCAATGCACTACTGAAACTGTGGGTTTTTTGGAAGGATGACATCAAATAGACTCAAGGATGTTCTTTATCCAAACCTTTATCCAAATGGTTGATTCAGAATAGCCAAAGAACAAGCTGAAAGAGCTTCAGGGATGTTAGTTAACCCATTGCTTACCATTTCAAAATAGGTGAGGCTGCAACAGACAAATGGAATGTGATGCTGCATTACACTGAAAAATAGGTGGGTTCAAAATCCCAGAAGATATGCTCAAACTGTACAGCGCTCTAGTGTACAGCCCGGAGGACTGAAAACAGTTGTGATTGCTATAACTTAAAAGGGCTGCTCCGGGCCTAGAAACAGCACAGGAGAGAGTAACAAGGCTGATCTTGGTGTGAGAGGGATGAAGCTGGAAAATCACTCATGAAACAGATCCTTATAAGAATCTCAATAGGATATAGTAAATCAACAAAAATACATAAATTAAGAACGCAGGACAAAAGGGTGGAGGTTCAGAATTGTGAAAGGACAAGTTGAGGATTAAATGTGATGCTTTCCAGTGTTTAACACAAATAGTTAAAAGCACTGCTCTGAATTAGCATAAAGCTTCAGTAGCTTCATAAAGCTTCATCCCTCTCACACCAAGATCAGCCTTGTTACTCTCTCCTGTGCTGTTTCTAGGCCCGGAGCAGCCCTTTTAAGTTATAGCAATCACAACTGTTTTCAGTCCTCCGGGCTGTACACTAGAGCGCTGTACAGTTTGAGCATATCTTCTGGGATTTTGAACCCACCTATTTTTCAGTGTAATGCAGCATCACATTCCATTTGTCTGTTGCAGCCTCACCTATTTTGAAATGGTAAGCAATGGGTTAACTAACATCCCTGAAGCTCTTTCAGCTTGTTCTTTGGCTATTCTGAATCAACCATTTGGATAAAGGTTTGGATAAAGAACATCCTTGAGTCTATTTGATGTCATCCTTCCAAAAAACCCACCCTGCCATTTTTCCATCAAGCTTCTGTTTCACTTCCATTTAGCAAACCGGCACAGATTTCCAAATAACAAATCAATTATGTTCAATTATCATTGTGTTCTTCGTAAACAGAGAATTAACAATATACTTGCAAGCTGACCAGATAAAATGTAATGCTATGGATAGGAAGCATAGCACATGGAAGCAAACATGTGCAGATTTGTCATTATGTAACTTGTCCCACAGGCTTTGTACAATGTTTTGCTGCTCTTCCCTATAATGTGTGATGGGTTCATATCACACAGCGCTTTCTGTGTTTATTAAGGGCATTCCTTCTGAGGCAAGTGCAGTGTCTGAATCTCAAAATATTTCCTAGGGAGCCTCCTGAGCTTTAAGTGAACTAAATTTATTTTATTTGTTATTGGGTGGGGAGGTCAAAATAATAATACTTGCATTTGATATAATGTCTTATCGTGTCATCAAGACATCTCAAAGCACTTCACAGGATATACTGTAAAGTACTGTATTGAAAACCTACAATTACAGTTTCAAAAACATCTAACAGAGATTTTTAAACATTGATATGTTTCATGAAGTAGAGAGAGACTATTTTGACTGAGTTAGTAACAGATGCCATAATTAATTATCACCAGAGGAAAAAGGGGGGAGACAGACATTAGTTCACAAGTATTCTGGGCTGTAATTGCACATGTTAGGATGTGGAATTCATTACAAGTGGCTGTTAAGGTGGGATGAATAAAATCATTGAAAAGAAAACTGCATAAGCAGCAGTAAAAATATTAAGGGATAGGGGGGAAGCAATAAAATGTCATAAGTACAGACAAAATGCTGAAAATATCTATTTTTATGTGGAGTGCAGATGCATTGGTGAAAGTTTGAATGACGAAAACAGTTGTGAAAAAACTGTGGGCAAATGCAATAAATGTCAGAAACAGAAGAAATGGATTTGATAACAATGCAAATCTGCTCTATTTGAAGTTGCAATGTAATATTTCAGTGTGATTCATGGCATGTGGATTCTGGTAAATGACACAGCAATCCTGACATTCAGATAATCGTTATTTTACTGTCTCACCCAATCTCACATTCCAGGAGTCAATGTGGGTTAGAAACATTCTCTCAAAATGTTTGGTAGCCATATGAACCTCTTGAAAGAAAGTAGAACAGCATAAAGCTTTGTAAAGCAATCTCTTAATAAATTGTAATACTGTGTTCTACAAACCATAAGTTGTGGGTTTGAGTCCCATGTCAGGGCTTGAACTCACAGTCTAAGCTGACACTCTAATACAGTGCTCGTGGTGTGTTGCATTCTTAGAGGTGCCGTCCTTCGGATGAGACATTAAACAGAGGTCCCGTCTGCCTGTTCAGGTCGACATTAAAGATTCCGTGGCACTATTCAAAAAGAGAAGGGAATTTCTCTTGAAGTCCTGGCCGGCAATCCATCAAATAAAATTGGTCATTCATTTCATGGCTGTTAGTGGGATATTGCTGTGTGCAATCGTGCTGTCCTGCTTGCCTACAAACACACAGTCACTCTATTTCACAATCAATCCTGAAGCACTTTGAGACATCCTTCCAACATAAGGCGCTATACCAAATGCTAGGATATATATAAATTCACCCACACCCTACATACGCACCCCCACCACCCACAGTTAGAAAATAAATTTAAAAATTAAATAGTAAATTAAACAATAAGTAAAACAATAAATAAAATAGTAAATGTAAAGTTAAGAGATAAATCCTTTTTATCTGGATTAAAGGATTTAAAGTTAGGTGAGGGTCAAGGATGGTAGTGTCACCATCAGTGTTAAAAGGATTAGTCGTAGGGGCAGGACCAAACAGGGAGTAGAGCTTAGGTGAAGACAAGGATTCTTCTTCAGGACCTGAAGATTGTAGAAAAAGGGGAAGGATGATGGACGGTGTCAGAAATGATTAAGTGAGGGAGGAGGAGGGGGGTGGGGGGGGCAGGGGGAATGACAAGAATGTACTGTGGCATATTTTGAGCTTGTGAAAGACAAAGTAGGAATGTTTAATGGAGAAAATGACCAGAGTAGCATTAAGTAGCATCAAAGTGCTATAAGAGCAAGGTGGGAAGCTGAACGGATGGTGGGGGGCAAGATGACAAAAGGCATAGTTAAGGAGGTATGCTGTTCAAAGAGTTTTGAAGGCATTGAGAGAGGATGCAAAGCAAGGAGGTTTGAGACAGAATTCCACAGAGTGGGCGCATTGTGACTGAAAGAGGTGGGTTGGAGCAAGTGATAAATATGCAACAGACTCAAAAATAGACCCAGAGAAGGAGGATTGTTAGAGAGAGAGAGGGAGAGAGAAAATGTCACGGTGCTAAAGAGTTGACTGATTTTTTTATTGAGGTAGAGTTTATTGATATTAAAGACATTATTTAAAACCTAGAGCGGAAATCATTCTCTTCTGTGGCTCACTGCCTTATAGTATATTCTGACTTTGTTAAAGTATTTCTCCTCTTGAAGAGTTGTGATGGAATTACAACCTTTTGACTATCTGTTCTGTCACTGGAATACTCTCCGGAATGCAAAAGACTTCAAACAAATTCAAAAGGAATCTACCATCACTGAGCCCTTTAATTCATCAGGTTTCAATTCTATTCGGCATTTATCAATGAAGTGGCATCTTGGAAGGCAATGTCAGAAGGATCGTCGACGCAATTTATTGGCTGATTCCAACCCTGTCTTTACAATGTTTCCTTAATCGTGAATACAAATACTAAAGATACCAAAGTAACAGCTGAATGAAGATAATAATAATAATAATAATCCTTGCATTTGATATAGCGCTTTTCACGTCGAGAGGACGTCCCAAAGCGCTTCACAGAACATACTGTAAAGTGAATTGACTGTATATTTGTGGGCGAACGCGGCAGCCAATTGTGCACAGCAATATCCCACAAACTATCGTAGATTGAAAATGACCAATTTATTATTGTCTTTGGTTTTGGAGGGATTATTATTAGGCGTGTGGAGTAAGGAAACTTGCCCAAGGTTTCGCCCTCTGCCTGGAATTGAACTCAGGTCTCTCGCTTGCAAAGCGAGTGCTCTAACCACTGAGCTACAGGACTCCACTCCACTCCAAGATGACTTACATTATGCTCTGCTGGTCATTCACCCAGTTGGATTTGGAGTCAACGGCAAAGTGAATGACGCTGCGTTCAACAGGCAGCGAGGAAATGATGGCAGATCACAAATGGATGCTTGAAGTCAGTTCTTTCACCAACACGTTAATCCGGCTATAAAAAAACAGCTCTTTCACACTGTAAATGAAAATGGAGTGTGTGTCTCAGAGCTCCCTGCCACGGTGTCAGGCTGATGGATGCACTTCAACCTGCAGTGGATTCCCAGCGGTCCTCCGCAGTTTGTGCAATCAGTCCGTGACACACTGCGGGAGGAGACGGAGGAAGAGCGAGTTTTGTAGGTGTAGTGAGAATGGCAAGATAAATGAGCAGCAGAAATAAACAGATTCAATTGACAACACCACTGCCCTGTTGCAACGGAGAGGCATAGGCTGTAATCCCCTAAATCCCAGGTTCAATGCTGAGGCAGAGCTGGATTTAGTTGGGACAACAGTCAAGCTTCTTATTTTTTTTAAAAAACTCGAACTGCAAAAGTGAAGCGTGTCCTGGTAGACGGAGGGATCAATATTATTAGGAGTTACAGTGGGTGTAAGTAGCTTATTTCCAGGGGTCAATAAATCAATGGAGGGCACAATTTTAAGAGAAGTGCAAAAAAAGAATTAAATGGGAGGTTGGAGAAAAAATAATTGCACAAACAGTGATTGCAATGTGCAACTCTCCACCACTCGTAGTTGAGCCAGAGCATGTAGAACAACAAAAACATTACATTTGCATAGCGCCTTTCGGGAGGACGTCCTAAGGCGCTGGACAGACAGAGTTTTGGACCCTAATAACAAAATATAATAATCAACATGATAATAATCATTGCATTTGATATAGCGCCATATCGCCAAGACAGCTCAAAGCCCTTCACCTGATATACTATAAAGTGGTGTGACTGCATGTGTTTTGTGGACAAGATTCTTTTAAATGGGAATTGAGTAAACGTCTCGGAAAAACACTTTAAATAGTCAGGGAGCGAGCAGGACAGCTGGCTCGGTGGTTCAAGCTGAAGCGGTCATGTTTGGGTCAAATCTGTGCTGGGAGCACAGACCCAGAAGGAGCCAGTTTCAGTCCGTCTAAATTAATTTCACACAGGACTCCTATATAAAAATCCTTGAATTTAATACAGTGTGTATGGACCGCAAACATCTCAAACGTTCACAGATAACCCAGCTTCCAGAAATGAAAGGCTGCTATCTCATCCACTGAACTACCCAATCCCTGAATTTTGTGCTGTGTTCAGCTGTACGTCGCTGATTTCATTTTGCTTTACTCAATACTGTCAGCAACACTCACATAACCAGTATGTGAAAAAGCTGTTCCAGGGCTAAGAGTCTGTTCTGTTCCTTATAATTATTCCACGGTTCATCAGGGGATCAGCTGGAATTTATACGTCTTCTTTTTTCTCTCTCATCTCCTGAAAGCATTTTAATTAATTTTCCCTTATGGAGGGGTAGAGTTCTTTGGGCACTTTTGCCCACTTGTGCATTATATACATGTGAATGTTGACAGTGAGTGCTGTCAGGCTTACCGGCGGAACCTGATCCTGTCTACAAACGCGCGCACACACATACCCACAGCAGAAGACTCTAGATAATGCTTAGGAGTGGAAACACTGGCTGATTTCAATACAGGAGCACTGAGGTCAATATTAATAATAATAATAATAATCCTTGTATTTAATATAGCGCTTTTCACCTCAGGAGGACGTCCCAAAGCGCTTCACAGAACACACTGTAAAGTGAATTGACTGTATATTTGTGGGCGAACGCAGCAGCCAATTGCGCACAGCAATGTCCCACAAACAGTCGTAGATTGAAAATGACCAATTTATTATTGTTTTTTTTGGCAAGGTTGAACATTTTGAAGCTTATGGCCAAAACCTTGTTGAGAAAATAAAGCATCCCTCTTACACCCTGTGCTATGTCATCTCCAGAAACTCTTTCTACTCCTCTCCAGATTGATCCCAATCAGAGAATCTACTTTGGATAAATGTCAAAATGTCTTGCATTTATGCACTTGTAGCTGAGGATTACTCTGGTTGTGGGCATGTCTGTCATTTTGAGATAGTGCGCATTCAAATCCAATACACGTGGAACTCTGGTTTGGATACTCTAACCACAATGATCAGTTTCAACATGACAGATCCCCCCCTCCCCCCAAAAAAAATCACATACCTCTTACTACTCAAATATATATTTATCTCCCTTTTGGATGATTGATGAAGAGCAGAATGGACACAGATGGATTTAGATTCATAACCATCTGGTCAAGTGTAGTACTTGACCATCTGAACTACCTGGGGATGTTAAGCTACTCCAATAGAGAGTAAATGTTTTAAAACAAATCTGTGAAAGAATTTAAATGCTGAGTGATTACTTATTTATCAGTTCAATTAATTTGAAGATAAAGGATCAGTATCCTATTTAAAATAGCTAGATTGCTATTGGTGAAGAAAATGGAAATGGCTGAATTAATTTTCGAAAGATGATTAAATTTATGATCGGATGCAAACTTATAACTTTCTTTCAAATGAGCTTGGAGTTAGAAACTGTGACTCCAGACAAGTGCGTCTCAGAGCTGTGTAAAACACTGCTGGGCTGAAATGAGGTGCATTTGTGATAAATTATAATATTTACATTTGATATAGCATCTCGTCACATCTCAAAGCACTTCCTAGAATATACTGTAAAGTGAACTGACTATATTTTGTGGGTGATATGCAGCAGCCAATTGCACACAGCAGTGTCCCACAAACAGTCATGCATTGAATGACCAAATTATTATTTCTTTTTTTAAAAAAGGGATTATTACCCCCAGAAAGCAATCAGCCAATTGTTTCCTATTCCTACAGCTAAAACAGCTGGATTCCTATTTACTCCTAGGTAAACAAAAGTGCGTGGAGTAAGGAAACCTGCCCAAGGACTCTACATGAGTTGGCCTTTGGTAATGATAAGAGGAGACTGGAATACAAAAGTTGTAATAGGATGGTTATTCCTACTTGGACGATTTAACCAAAATGCTTTCTGCAATGTTGCTCATCTGATCTCTACCCTAACGACACCCTTTTATATCTGCATCACTAACTTTTGGAACTCCCTGCCTCAACCCCTTCCCCTGTTTATCTGTTTTTAAATTCTACTTTAAGACCTAACTCTTGACCACGCTTAAGCTTACCTCTCCCTTGCTTGGCGTCAAGTTGTTGTTGTGGTTGTCCAACCCTGCCACTCTTTAGTCTTCCAAATCACTATCCTGCGTGAAGGGCGCTACATAAATGCAGGTTGTTGTTGTAGCTTAATAAAAGCAGGACCACTTAAAGTGCTTAACTTTAACATGCAGCTTTTATTAACATCCTTTACACATGGGTTTCCTCTACTTTAATATATTTGTAATTGGAAGGTTTTGTGTAATCGTGTTACTGCCTTTTAATTTTAAATAACAACATGCTTCTGTATACCTCAAAGGCTAATACCCAGGACATTTAATGACTGTTTTTGGCAGCTGCACAGCACACATTGGGAAAGGTTAAAGCTAAAGGTGATAGTGGGTGGGATTCAGCGTGAACAAACATGAAACGATCACTTGATAAATTATTCATAGAAAACTCATTGAAACACCATGGAAGCAGGAAACTAAAGCTCATCTAATCACCTAATTTCTACAGCACGTCGGGATATTTCTTTTCAAAACACTTCTTAGAGCTTTGACAGTGGATTGCTTCATTGTTGTCCACAGCATTCTTGAGAGCACATCTCAGAAGGGATCTTATAGAGGTGTATAATTATTTTTAAATAAGAATGAATAAGTATACAAAGAACAACACTTTAGGATGCAGCAGTACAGTAGAACAAAAGAACATAGGTTTAGAATCTGCAAAAAGAAATTTCAGGACAGATACCAGGAAGTTTTTCCTTACCCAAAGAGTAATTAACAACAACTTACATTTGTATAAGCGCCTTTCATGTCGGGAGGACTTCCCAAGGCACTAGTTAATCAGGATTTGGACCCGAGCTGGGGGTTGGCGTAGAGAGCAGTGATAGGATTGTGACCAAAGGCATGGTTGAAGAGGAGGGTCTTCAGATGGCCCTTGAAGGAGGCAAGGGATGGATCAAGGCAAAGGGACTGTGGGAATTAATGACTGAACGAGGAAGACTGGTTGAGGCCAAGATTTAAAAAATTAACACAAGAGATAATGTTTCTGAGGCCTAACATTCTGGGTAGATTTAGTCTGTAACTCAATTTTGTCTTAGATCGAGCAGAATTGTGGGAGATTCTTAAATTCAGACTTCATTTGGAGTTTAAGGCAAAATAAAGGCTAAGGTTAGGTAGAATTTCAGAGGTCTGATCTGGAAATCAGAGTGATTGCGCTCATGTGGACACAATCCAAACATAATAATAATAATCCTTGCATTTGATACCGTGCCTTATCACATCATTGAAACATCTCAAAGTGCTTTACAGAATATACTGTAAAGTGAATTCACTGTATATTTTGTAGCGAAACTCGGCAGCCAATTGCGCACAGCAGTGTCCCACAAACAGTCGTGGATTGAGTGACCAAATTATTATTTTTTGTTTTTTTGATGGGATTATTACCCCTAGAAAACAATCTGCCAATTGTCTATCAACTGGGTTCCTAATTCCTGTTAGGTAAATAGAGGTGTGTGGAGTAAGGAAATGTAGTGGTGCTCTGAGATTCAGATCGCTCATGACCAAGGCAACAGTGCTTAATGCAATTGCTTTTACAATTACCCCACTGCCTAATTATGGTCTTCTTACACCTATTACAAGAGGAGTAATGTCAGCACCACAGCACCAACATGAGCAAGATAATTTTTTTATCTCACTCCATTATAATTCCTAATTCTTGCATAATCTGAAGAAGTGCCAAGAACAACAATAAATTGCATTTATATAGCGCCTTTCAATCCTCCCTGAATATGAAGTCATTCACCTGTAGATATTAAAGAGAGGACATCAGACTGTCTCAAAGCTTTTCACAGATAATTGCTGTAGTAACTATGTATTTGCAGGCAACCAACCACTCTTTGTAGTAACTTGTACAGCTCTCGATTAGCCTCTCTTCCTGGTGTCTGCCCTAGCATTACCCTTAGCCTCCCTTAAACCTGTGACATTCTGTCCTGCTGGCTTTGGTTTTAATGATTCTCTATTGAAAATGGAAGATTTCTTTGATTAGCCTTGCTCTCAAAAAATTAACCACAGGAGTGATGGGCAGATGTAGATACACTGGGAGGCTCCAAAGCTATTAATCCTTGCATTTGATATAATGCCTTATCATGTCTTTGAGACATCTCAAAGCGCTTCACATAACATACTGTAAAGTGAATTGACTGTATATTTTGTGGGCGAAAACTCAACAGCCAATTATGCACAGCAGTGTCCCACAAGCAGTCGTGGATCGAGTGAACAAATTTTTATTAACATTACTAGGCTATTGCTGAATTTCATGAACAAAAAACAGATTCATGAATTCAGAGTATTGTTACCCGAGTTAATGAATGAATCTGACAATCCCTACTTTGTGAAGATGGATTGTTAGTCAAGTTTATGATCGGTCTGTGCAATGTCCTCTGCTATCACACTGATCTATTAGCTGTTCAGCTTTAGGGATGAGAATGTTTGCTGTTGAAGGTCATTGCTGTAAATAGTGGGTATCAGCAAACCTGACACATCTGTCTATCTCACTTCCTGCAACACTAAAGCACCATATAATAGAGATATTACAGTCACTGTGATCTCCATCAGCTTCTCAGTCAGAATCAATGGATCCAATCTACAAGTGTCAGAATCTAATAAGCTTTGTTCAAGTTGTAACCAGCTTTTATCTGAGAAATCTGAGAAAAATTCTCACCTTGACACCCCAACGTGAGATTTTCAATCAAAACTCATATTCTGATCCTGGTTCCCTTGTTAGCAAGTTGCTCCTTAGCTTCTCATGCAATTCCCTTCATAGAAGAATGCGATAATAGTTTTTTTTTAAATGAAATAAAACCACGTCATTTTTTCCTTGAAAATGTACAAAATTATCTTCACTTTTCTTCTGTCTCAAACTGTTCAACAACTTGGATTTATATAGTGCCCTCCACTCCGGACGGTGTCTCAGAGCACTTCATAGTAACGGATACCAGGACCGAGCGAGGGAGAGGGGTGGGAAGGTGACCAAAGGCGCAGTCGGAAAAAAAGGTCTCCAGCAGAGACCAGAAAATAGGAAGAGAGGGGGCAAGGCGAAGGGAGTGAGTTCCAGAGCCTCAGGGCATAGTGGCTGAAGGCACGGCCACCGAGGGTGAAGCGGAGGACTCGGGGGACAAGGAGGAGGCCAGACCCGGAGGAACGAAGGCAACGGGTACTCTTTGGAGGAGAGAGGAGGTCAGAGAGGTCGGAGGGTGTAGAGGAGTGCAGGGACTTGAATACAAGGGTGAGGATCTTGAAATCGATCCTCTCTGGGATAGACAGCCAGTGCAGTCTGGCAAGGACTGAGGTGATCGGGAAGCCGAGTTTTGTACGGGTGAGAATGCAGGCGACAGAGTTTTGAATGATTTGGATTTTATGGATGGGAGACCGGTGAGATCCAGTTAGAATAGTCCAGCCGAGAGGTGACAAAGGCATGGACCAGGGTTTCAGCGGCTTTTGGAGTGAGGTATTAGTGGAGACGGGCGATACGTTAGAGGTGGAAGAAAGCGGTGCTGGTGAGGGACCGGATGTGGGGGAGGAAGGATAATTGGGGGTAGAACCTGCGCCTAGGTTGCGTATGGGTTTGGAAAGTTTTAGGTGGAGGTCAGGTAGGTGGAGGAGGTGAGAGCGGTGAGATTTTAGACATTGACGAGATCCAAAGAGTATGGCTTCTGTTTTGTCAACGTTCAGCTAAAGGAAATTTGCGCTCATCCAGCCCTTGAGATCTGACGGGCAGCTGACAGAACATCAGGGGACTGGGGTTCGCAAAGAGAGGTGAAAAAATAGAGTTGGGTGTTGTCTGAATACATGTGGAAGTGTACCCCAGGAAGTGTACCCCATGTCTGTGGATGACATCCCCAAGAGGGAGCATATAGATCAGAAAGAGGAGGGGGCTAAGGATGGATCCTTGGGGTGCCCCGCAGGTGACCGGGTGAGAGCGGGAGGAGAAGTCGTTCTAACATATTTCCCAATACGAACTTGGTAATTTCATAGCACAAATCTATCTGAAAGTAAAACACGGAGTGGTGAAACAAAGCCATCCAGACCAGGAGGGTCCAAGGTTCAATCCATGGTTTATGCTGATAGATGATCTCAGTCGGGGTAACATTAGGAACACTGAAATTGGTCCCTGTTACTATGGAAGAGAAATTTAATTAGGGTAGCAAGCTCCTACATATTATGCTGGACGATGGTAATAGTGATTGTCTTGTAATGATCTTTGGGTACCAACAGTGGGGAAGCCTACTAAAGTGGGGTCCTTGGTGGGGTCTCTAAAGGGGCAGGGGACGATGGAAATGATTGTTTCCTTGTTGGTCATTGCTCACATTGACAAAACGATTCAAATGTTACAAAGTTGTTTAATATTAAGAATTTATTCAAGTTATTGTAGCTATAACTCTCCCTTCTGGGTCAGAAGGCTGTGGGTTCTAGACCCACGCTATAACTTGAGCTTGTAATGTAGGCAAACTTGCCAGGGCAGAACTGTGGAGCACTTTTGTCAGAGGTGCTGACCTTCAGATTAAACAGAGAACCCAACTCCCTGCTCTAGATCCCACAGCATTATGTGGAAGAAGTTCTACCAGTCAGAATCTTATCTAATATCCCTCCCTCATCCAAATTCACCAAAGCAAGCCACAGTTTTATTTCATTCCCTTGTGGGACACCATTGACACAGATTTGTCACTGCATCTGCCTACGTTAACAGCTTTTTTAAAAAAAGTGACTCATTATGTGAAGTGTTTGAGACACTTGACACGATAAGGTCCTAAATCAAATGTGAGTAGATTATTCATGTAGAATCATTCACTGCATTGATAGGAATATGCTCCTTTCCCCCTGGGTTGTAGATTTCAGAATACCTAAGGGACAATATATGTGTAACTATCAGACTGAAGAGTCCTGCATCATTTTATATTGTAGTGCATGATTATACTTAATATTGCAACTTTAATTATGTTTTTAAAAAAATACTTTGCAAACTCTCAATCCTCTTGCACTTGAAGCCATTCTCTCTTGACTATTCCATTTGTCCCCTTTTTGTCAGGGCAAAAGCTTTCATCCTAATCTGAGAGGATTAAAATAAAAATAGCGTATTTAATTATAACAAAACCCAACTGTGTCAAAGAATTTAACCTCGGGGTGGGGGGGGGGGGGGTGGGGCGGGGGGACGCGGTGAAGGGGCCAATCAACATAAAATGGAAGCAGAAATCACAAGAATCGTGATTCCAAAACAATAATAATAATCTGTGCATTTGATATAGCACCTTATCGTATCATTGAGACATCTCAAAGCACTTCACAGGATATACTATTAAAATGGATTGTGAACTGTGTATTTGAGGGCTAAATATGGCAGACAGTAATGTCCCACGAACAGACATGAAGTGAATGACCAATTTTATTTGAGGGATTGTTGGCCAGGACATGGGGAGAAACTCTCTTCTCGAATAGTGCCACAGAATCTTTAACGTCCACTGAACTGGAAGACGGGATCTTGCTTTCATAGAATCATAAAATTATACAGCATAGAAGGAGGCCATTGTGTCTGTGCCGGCTCTTTGAAAAGAGCTATACAATTCAATCCCACTTCCCCACTCTCTCCCCATAGCCCTGCAAATGTGTCCTCCCCAAATAATTATCTACTTCTCTCTTAAAAGTTGTTATCGAATCGGCTTCCACCAACCTTTCAGGCAATGCATTCCAGATCCGAAAAACTCGCTGTCTGTTTCTCCTCACGTCTGTTTCTTTTATCAACTATTTTAAATTGGTGTCCTCGGGCTACCAACCCACCCGCCTTTGTAAATAGTTTCTCCTTGTTCACCCTCATAATTTTGAAAACTTCTATTAAGTCTCCTCTTAACCTTTTCTGCTCCAAGGAGAACAATCCTGGCTTCTCTCGCCTCTCCTGATAACTGAAGTCCCTCATTCCTGGTACCATCCTGGTAAATCTCCTTTGCACCCTCTCCAATGCCTTGACAGACTTCCTCAAGTGTGGTGCCCAGAACTGAACACAGTTTCCAGCTGAGTCCTGACCAGTGTTTTATAATGGTTCATCATAACTTCCTGACTTTTGTATTCTATGCCTCTATTTATAAAGCCTAGTATCCCGTATGCTTTTTTAAAAAAAAAATAGCTTTATCTACCTGTCCTGCCACCTTCAAAGATTTACTTATATGAACCCCAGGTCTCTGTCTTCCTTCAACCCCTTTATGATTCATCCTCTGGCTTACATTGCCTCCTCATTGTTCCTTCCAAAATGCATCACCAGTCTGTCTATGTCCATTTGCATAGACATCCCTCTATCCTATCCTCCTCACCACTTACTACTTTCCTAGGTTAGTATCATCTGCAATCTTGGAAGTTGTACTCCCCATACCCAAGTCCAGGTCATTTATATACATCAAAAACAGCAGTGGTCCCAATACCAACCCCTGAGGGACACCACTGCACACTTCCCTCCAGTCAGAATAACAACTGTTCACCACCACTCTCTGCTTTCTGTCTCACAGCCCGTTCTGTATCCGTGCTGCCACTGTTCCTTTAATACCGTGGGCTTCTATTTTACTTACAAGTCTCTTATGTGGCAATATCTGAAGGAAAGCAACTCTAACAATGCATCATTCCCCCAGCACTGCAATGGAGTGTCAGGCTAGTCTGCGAGTTCAATGTCTCAACGTGAGGCTTGAACCAACAATCTTTGGACTTGGAGGCGAGAGTGCTGCCAGGAGTGCCAACTAAGTCAAGCTGGCCTGATCTGATTAAGCAAACAGTTCACTGGCCTGTGAATGCATCAGAACATTTATTGCAATACCTCAAATCCTTCATATTTTCGTTTCTTTGCTTTCTTATTGAGGAGAGATGCTTTGTGTTCTGATGTCACTGTACTCTGCCTCATTGTCTGTCTTCCCTAATGCCAAAGCTGTTCTTTACCCCAATAATAATAATATTCCTTGCATTTGAATATAGCGCTTTTCACATTTTCTAGACGTCTCAAAGTGCTTCACGGAATATACTGTAAAGTGAATTAACTGTATATTTGTGGGCGAAACGTGGCAGCCAATTGCACACAGCAGTGTCCCACAAACAGTCATGGATTGAAGTGACCAAATTATTATTTTTTTTTGTTGAAGGATTATTATCAGGCGTGTGGAGTAAATAAACTTGCTCAAGGTTTCGCCCTGCCGCGAATTGAACCCAGGTCTCTCACTAGCAAGGCGAGTGCTCTAACCACTGAGCTACAGGACTCCAATGTCCAATTCATTTCCTTCATTAAAAATTCAATTCATCTTTCCCAGTAAATGAGGCCAGAACCAAACAACAAATATAAAAGCTTTATATCACAAAAAGCATTAGGCATGATCTTTTCTAACCAGCTGCGAAATGCACTGCAGCCAATTACGGATAGATTCTAGCAGCAAGTTAGGCTGCCAGAGGGGATGTTAATTAGATATTGTTTATCAGATCATTGATTTCATTACAACTCTTAAGTCACTAAAATGAGATCAATCAGTTCCCATCATTCAGCAGGATTTATAACACTTAGTTACTTCTTAATGAAAACAGTTAATGTGTTTTAATGATGATACAGGGAAACATTTTGTCTAATGTTATGTGATTTCCAATGCTTTTACTGCAACTTTGATAGACTTTGCTTAATCAGATCAATTTTAGAAATTAGGATAATGTCAATCTCATCACTGGAGTGAATTATTCCCTATCAAACTATTTTGTACACAGTATTATGTACATCCCTCCAGTAATTGGGGAAAAGAAAAGGCATCTGGTACAGTTGTTCAGAAGCAATGTTGTTCTTTTATTGAAGAGCTTTGCCTAGAAGAACGATAGGAGTGGTTACCTTTGTGATCAAATTAACTTGCAAAATACAAGCACTGCACCCGACAGCAAATCCTCTGGTGCACTTGAAACATTTTGTTGCTGCGATAAGGTGCCAATATCAAATGCAACTGTTGTTAGTGTTGCGGGTAGTGGGTACTGCTAGATGTGAAGCAATATCTCTTCCAGACATCAAGCCAGAAATTTCCTACTCCCAAATTCAAAGTCGCTGAAATCACTTATAGTGCCCCAACTCCTGCCCCAGCTACCAGCACAGATCAAGATTCAAACCTGCAACCTGTCCACACAATTACATGTCACAGCAGGTAGTGCCTTTAACCCAGTAGATCATGGGGGTAGATATTGAAGAGGGCTGCAATAACAGGACATGAGAAGAATGAATCTTGTATCATGAGTTCATCCTCTTCTCATCACTGACCCTTTACACTCATGTAGCGATGGATTTACCTCATTGCAATAATTGGTGTACAACTGGGAGTCAGCTATCAGTTCAGAGCAGCTAGAAATGGCCTTAACCCTGTGCTTCAAGGATCACAGAGACCATGTTAGGTGCAAATTAAAATTTCTGTGGAGACCTTAGCAGCTAAATTAAGATATAATGTGAAATAGATAAAATAGAGTTTTCATTAAACATTTATTTCAGAATAATGACTCTTGAATAATGATGCCATCTATTCAAGTCTTGCCCAATATACTTCTAATGTGATTTAACAGGCAGACTGAGTAACTGTGTGTTAGTCAGCTGATCCAATGTCCAATAGTGTTGCAGGACCTGGTTTCTTTCTACGAGCCCTCTGCATGGTCAACTGCTTATTTTATGAAATGCATCCAGACAATTTGAACCCAGTTCCTCATGGACATCAATGCCCCAAATCACAGCACAACAATTTGCATTTATATAGCACCCCTTACACAGGGTAGAGTCCCAGAGCAATAGCTATGGGATACTCCTCTTACATCAGCATTAAGTTGTCAATGTTACGCAGTGGGGTCCTCAGAATGGCTGCTGGAAGAATCAGTAATAGTGACACTGGTGAAAGCACAAGTTTAGTGCTCAGGGAAATTTTGCGGGCAGAGTAAATGAAGCTCTATTCTGTATTCACCCTGCCTCACCTGACAGTGTGCTTGATGCTGTTCCTGGATGCCCCGAATGGCAAAGTGTACCTTCCTAAGCACAAAATTCAGCCTCCAAAAACATAATTTTAAAAATAGTTATTCCAAATCTTAAAAGAAGAACCTACCTGAATAGAAGGTAACCCCATTATAATCTTCATTCAATTTATGATTGTTTTGAGGACCTTGCTACGCTTGACAACAATTAGCTCGTTAAAGCACTTTGAGAGCTTTCTGAATTCTATCAGTTCAAGGATGATTATTATTATTATTTCTATGGATGGAGTCCTGCAGTTCAGTGGTTAGAGCACTCGCCTCACAAGCGAGAGACCTGGGTTTGATTCCCGGCAGGGCAAAACATTGGGCAAGTTTCCTTACTCCACACTCCTCTGTTTACCTAGCAGTAAGTAGGAACCCGGCCTTTAATCGATTGGCAGATTGCTTTTCCGGCTAATAATTCCTTCAAAAAATAATAATAATAGGTTGGTCACTTCAATCCATGACTGTTTGTGAGACACAACTGTGCACGATTGGCTGCCGCGTTTCGCCCACAAAACACACAGTCACAACACTTTACAGTATATTCTTTGAAGCACTTTGAGATGTCTCAAAGACGTGATAAGGCACTATGTCAAATGCAAGGATTATTATTATGTTCCTAAGATAACTGATTCAGTTTCATTTATCCATTGCAAATAAAGCCATCACACTGCTGTACCTGGGTTAAAGGAGCAATGAACAATGTCATTTCTGTATCTTAGCTACGTAGTAAAGCTTTAAGCTGCCATGAATTCTGATTATTGAATGCTTTTCGATACTTGTAGAATCCTGAATAAGTGTGAAATGTCACCTAAAATTGATTGCTATCTCTCATGCCAGGAACTTAAAATTGCTGGTCAAACTCAAAATATTTATAGGTTTATTTTTTACCAGCTCCCTTTGCCTGCTTGCCTTGCAGGTGCGTTTGAACTAATGAAAACTGGCTTGTTCTAATTAATTTTCATACTCTTGCTGCCTACTGCTGACTGAACATGGCTGAAGATTATTTTTTATATAAAAAAGGCTACATCAATTTATTTAACCCTTAGGAAAGGAATAATTCAAACTGCAGCAGCATCCTCATAAGCAGATCAAACGGAAAAGCAGCTTCTTGAGAATTAACAGATCAAGTTAATAAATCATGATTCTGACTCTCCCCCCCATTGTGCCCTACAAAAATGTAATTATTTTGAATCTGAAATTCATGTTATTTTTGGATGGTTAAACACTTTCTGCGATTTAAGTATCGCAAGTCAATGGGGGAACAGAATAACCTAGGCTTAAAATGCAATATTTCTTAGCTAGTTTTCCTAATAAGAAATCCTGTTTGAAAACCCGCAACATAAGGGAATTCCACTTCTTCAAGAAGATTATGATAGAGCAGCAATCCTGTCGGTCGGATTAGTGCATTTATTATTGAATCCAGGAGCCTTCATTAGGACAAGTAAGATTCCTTATGTTGATCCATGTTAATAACGCAAAAATTTATACCCCAATGAATATAGTATATGGATTTAATACTACAGTACAGAGCAACCTCATTACAAGGCACCTTCTTGTAAGGCAGGCTCATTTTATAATGAGAGAGCCCTGTGGACACTGGTTTGATGGGCAATAACATCTCACAAGACATTTGTACATAGAAGAATCAGTGATGCCTCAGCACATTCGCTCCTGCAATGTTTTTTGTAAACCCATAATTAAAGATTAATCTGAAAATGGTGTTGTAAGATTTCTCCAGAACAAAGCCAGTCAGACAGTTTCTCAAACAAGACTCTTTCCTTAAAGTGAGCCTATCAACAACAGCACCTTTTTAGTTTTTATGCAATTTTCCCAGTTGACTGTTTTTATTGTGATTATGTTTAGCCTTTATAAATGGATGGAAGAAAAACTAAAGCAAAATTAAATGAGAATTTAATTTTAGAGCGGTCACTCCATTAGTAGAGTTTACGTTAATCTGCCATTGCCAGAAATGTGGGCCCACACTCTTTCTGATTGGGAATGAATGTGTTTCTTCTACATAAATAAAGTAGCTCAGTGGGACCTGGGTTCAATTCCCGGCAGGGCAAAACCTTGGGCAAGTTTCCTCCACACGCCTGATAATAATCCCTCAAGAAAAGAAGTAATAATTTAGTCACTCAATCCAAGACTGTTTCTGGGACACTGTTGTGCGCAATTGGTCATCGCGTTTCGTCCACAAAATATACAGTCAATTCACTTCACAGTATATTCTGTGAAGCACTTTGAGATGTCTAGAAGATGTGAAAAGCGCTATATCAAATGCAAGGATTATTTATAAACAACAGTGATGTTACAAGCTCTGTACATACTGTTCCCTCCAAATGCTTCCAATGTCATACAACTAGGGAAGATTGTCTGCCCTCTGGTGACATGACTCTGCAATGTAGTGGAAGTACTTTCATCACTTAGTTTGTTTGGAGGTTGATGTTTCATGTGACAGTAATATTGACATTGCTGAGCAAATAATGCCACGTACAGTGTGCATGTACAGTAGTGAAGCTATTAACCATTAGATGTTCAACAGATCCAGCGAAATTCCTACTCTGCCTGATCCATGCTGTTCTGCATGTTTATAAATCGTTGTTCTACTCCAAGACAATATTGGATGCCAAGGGCAACCCCAGGCTCCTCTTCTCCATCACCAACCGGCTTCTCCACCCACCCTCTGATTCCTCGCCCACCCTCTCCTCCAACAGCAACTGCGAGGTGTTGGTGGACTTCCTCGAAACCAAAGTCAAAGGGATACGCTCAGCTGCTTCTGCCTTTCCACCTACCACCCCCTCCCCATCTCCCCCTTACACACCGGCACCTACCCATCCCTCCCTCCACACCTTCGAACCTGTCTCCCCCTCCTCTTTTACCACCACTATAACCCACATGAAACTGACCACCTGCTCCCTCGACCCCATCCCCACCCCTTCCTTATCTCCCAGCTCCACCTCCTTGCCCCTCTACTCAGACATCATAAACCACTCCCTGACCACTGGTACCGTTTCTACCCCTTTAAAAACATCCGTCATCACTCCTATCCTTAAAAAAAGAAAACCGTCTCTGGACCCATCCCTGCTCTCAAATTACCGCCCCATCTCCAACCTCCCTTTCCTTTCCAAGGTCCTGGAACGAGTCATTGCTTCCTAGCTTCGCTCCTTCCTCTCCCGCCACTCCCTTCACGAACCTCACCAATCGGGTTTCTGTGCCGCCTGTGGCACAGAAACAACTTTGGTTAAAGTGACAGATGACATTTTGTACATCTGTGACCAGGGCTTCCTCTGCCTCCTCGTCCTCCTTGACCACTCTGCTGCCTTCGATACCATTGACCACACTATCCTCCTCCATCGCCTCTCCTCTCACCCTTCATGGCTCTGTCCTTGAATGGTTCAGATCCTACCTCTCACACATCTCCACAAACAGTTTCTCCTCTAGCCCCAGACCACCTTGTGTGGCTCTGTCCTTGGTCCCCTCCTCTTCAATTTCTATGTCACCCTCTAGGTGACATCATCCACAGACACGGAGTCAACTTACACATGTATGCGGATGACACCCAACTCTATCTCTCTGCCTCCACCCTCAACTCCAGGACCATTGCTGTCCTGACAGAATGTCTGTCGGACAAGTCCTGGATGAGAGCTAACTTTCTACAGTTGAAAGTCGAAAAGACAGAAGCTCTCCTGATTGGCTCCTGTCAGCGTCTCCACACCTCAGGCGCTGACAGCATCACCATCCAAGGATGCACACTCCACCTCACTAACCCGGTCTGGAACCTAGGCATCTTGTTTGACCCTCAACGATCCTTTCTACCCCACATTTGGGCCATGACCCGCTCTGCCTTCCTGCACAACATCAAAGGGCTCTGCCACTTTTTCACATTGCAGGCCGCCAAAACCTCATACACTCATTCATAACATCCAGGTTTGACTATCAAATCCCTGCTTGTTGGCCTCCCCAACTACTCCCTCCATGGGCTGCAGATCATCCAGAACGCTGCAGCCCATGTCCACTCCCGCCCAGATTCCGTGACCCTAAACCCCTCATCCTCACCTGACTCCAATGGCTTCCCATCACAAAGAGTACAGTTCAAGATCCTGGTCTTCACCTTCAAAACTCTCCATGTCCTTGCTCCCCCCTACCAACCTGTCCCCTCCCTCCGGTCAGCAGGCTCTGACCTACTTCACATCCCCCGCCTCTTCATTGGCAGGCAGGTCTTCAGCCACTCCAACCCCACCCTCTGGAACTCCATCCCACAGTCCCTCCACCTCGCCCCCTCCCTCCTTCAAGACCCGTCTCAAGACCCTTTTCTTCGACTGTGCTTTGATCACCCTCCTTTATCTCCTGCCCTCCACCCTCCCCAATTCTGACCCCCAGTTCGGGTCCAAAACACTGATTGGGACGTCCTCCCAATATGAAAGGCGCTATACAAATGTAATTTTGTTGTTGTTATAGCCAGCACACTGTCATGGTGATACCGTTACTCAAACATCAGTTATAGTTAAATAAATTGAAAGCACAATTTATAAACCTGTTAATTGTCATCCTTTGAAACCAACATTAAATGTGGGACATTTCAAAGAAAAGCGGATAGTTTGCCCATTTTGGTCAATATTCTCACCCTCAATACATTTATTTTTAAAAAAGCTGATTAATTTTTCTCGTTGGTGTTTGTGAGACTTTGCTGGCTCATATCAGTTACTTTATTTTCCTAGATACTGCACTTTCACAAGTAACTCATTGTGTGGAGCTTTTGGGGGCATCAATATTATAAGTTGCTACTCAAATATTAAACAAAGTGCATTAGGTTTACTCTGCAAACCCGATTTTCCTCCTAACTCATCTTTGTCCTATGTATTATTTAGCTTCAGTTTTACATTTTCTTATCTGAACTACACTCTTATCTTTTCTGACTCTTGTGTCACAAACTTAGTTCTCGAGATACAAACGAGTTTCACGCAATTTAATACTTTCATTACCAGTAAAGAACATTACTAATGCTTTCATAAAAGTAATTATTCCAATCAGTTTAGAAGCCACTATGGTTACCGATGACAGTTGAATTTGTTGGATTATCCGATGATCTAACAGAAACAATAAATTATAAAGTTAAATGGTTTCAGGATTTGATACAATTGATCTAAAGATTCTCCCTCTTTTGAACTGTCTTTTCAAGCTATCGATTGCCCAGCATTTATCAAAAGGTCCACATCAAAACAACCGTCTGTCCCAACAGAACACAAGTGCACGGTTTCATAACAGATTGCACAACACATTCAATTTACAGTATATTGTGTGAAGCGCTTTGAGACGTCTAGAAGACGTGAAATGCACTATATCAAACGCAAGGATTATTATTATTCACTTCTATAATGTAGCTATTGGAAATCCCTTTAGCATGACATAAAGAAAACATCTATTTGTTGTAGTGACAGCCCAAATGTCTGAAACTATCGCAAAACTTGCAGTGACGTAAAACTGATGACATCCCTCCCAATTCCAATTTTGGGAGTTCAGTTCCAACAGGGAGCTCACAGTTTATTGCTGTCTGCTGTGACACCTACTGGTGGTCAAATGTAATAGATATTTGTTAAAAGAAACTTCAAACAAAAACCCTAACATTTCTCATGGTCTTAGCCTGAAGACCACAGCCTTAAAATGTGAGACCATGCAGATTTTCTGAAAAATTCTTAAAGTCAATCTTAAATTGGATGCTGGATATGTTCCGCAGCATTTGTTTGAAATAATAAAACAATATTAAACAAAGTAATATGGCCTGTGTCGGACTTAAAATTTGGAAAATAAAGAGCTCCGCTCAGAGTCACATAAACCAGGGGCACTGGGACCCTGTAAAGAGCAAACCATTTACCTGGCGAGGTGCACCACCCTGCTGGAGTCCCTTAAATAACTTTGTTCCCTAAATAATAAGTTAAGAAACGTTTTAAGGAACACTGCAAATTTTATCCCATCATTGCAAAATAAAGGATGCATCATTACGTGTCCAGAAAAAAAACAGGGTATTATGGTGCAAGAGTTAATGATAATATAATAATAATAATCATTGCAATTTGATATAGCGCTTTTCACGTCTTCTAGATGTCTCAAAGCGCTTCACAGAATATACTGTAAAGTGAATTGACTGTATTTAAACAAGGATTGAGAGGGTTGTCATAGGACAGCAAGTTGCTAAGGTGAATGAAATGTCGGGCGTGTGCAATTGAACATGTTAATTATTAAACTCAGGGATCTGTGACGCACCAATGGAGTAATGCATCCAGGTGTGACTGCTATGCTTGATAGATACATAGGCGTTGAAAAGGATTGTTTTCATTTTGAAAAGCATAACATGGATAATATGATTAAGTACATTTGTTTTAATAATGAAGGGAATAAATAAGGTAGATATAATAAATAATAGATCAAGGGAGGTATTCACCTACAAGATTCACAGTTACTACACTTCATAGTAAAATCCTGCACACTCATGAACTAGTATTTAACACTTGCTTAGAGACTCATGGGAATACTGACTTCATCAAAACATTCAAAGAGGATTGGGTCAAGTACGGTTTCTTATCAAATGCTGATTCAGCAAAGAGCAAAACAACATAGGTTCAGGTGGGGGAAAAAATCATTTTAAAATGCTATATCGAATGCAAGGATTATTATTATTACTCATAACCGTCTAATGGCCTTTTCAAAGTCCTGCATGTTGTGTGTCAATTTGGCCACTGGGTGACGGTATTCTTTTCCCTTTGCTCTCAATAACCTTGACCGCCAGCTCCTTAACAGGAAGGGTGGTCCAAGCTAAACAAGCAGCAGAAACCTTTTGGGTCCCCATTGCCATGACATCTGTGTTCTGCGGGCACGGGCAAGTGCAGTGTTCGGCCCATCCCTTGGGAAAAAGATTGCGTGATCCGCAACTGGCGAACAAAAACTCTGCTTCTGTGACTCCTCGGTAATTGGAGACTTTATCGTAAATAGGGGTCCCACACCCTTGTCAAAATCCTGGCTGACCCAAAACAAACAGTGTGGAAAGAGAAGGACCAGACCCTATTCTACCCATTGTTTATCAGGCTACGTGCTATTTTCCATATTTGCCTCTGATCTGTTTATAAGTTGTAAATGAAAAATTGGAGCATAAATCAATCTGCGATAGATTATCCAATAGCTGGAAACATTTACATGAACCAGAAAAAACATCACCATCTGACCGCTGAATGACTTTATCAACATCCTCCTGTCTGTCAGGAAACACATTATTCCGTGCTTTCGGGCAAACATCTTGGGTCATTTTTTTTTTTGCTCTATCGCATAAGGTGAATAAAGTGACATTTATAGAGCTCCTTTCACATCGGGAGGATGTCCCAAGGCGCTGGACAGTCAGGGATCAGGACCAATGAAATTAATGAAATATAGCAAATACACTGAGAGAAACTCGTACCAATTAACACCATGTGGAGAGAGCAGAAAGTTTATATCTCACGCTGTCACTGAGCAGCAGGTATTATTGGCACTACTCATTTGCCTAATAATTTCTTTATTTTAATGTCTTGATCCATTTGCCCACAGATACAATCACTACAGTTTGCAATAAATCCTGGGAAGCATTTTGCGACATCTCGACAACATAAGGTCCTGCATCAAACGGAAGGATCATTATTTCATCTTCTACATTGGTTTGATTATCGTTTGTGTCATAAAATACAAATTTACATTTATATAGCACCTTTCACATCAGAGCACTTTTATGACAATTATTTTATTATTACTCACATTTATTATGAACTGAGAATTAACCAGAACATATGCTAAGGTTACTTATTATTTGTTATATTTTTACATTGACATCTTGAGATAGATCTTAAAAATATAACTGGAAAAGAGCAAATGGATGTGCCTGGGTCCAAATACATCCTCAATGCAGTTTTTTTGTCGGCACAAAAAAGTCACTATGCTTGACAGCAATTATTATAAAGCACTGTGAGATGTTTGATGTGACAAGGTTCTATCAATGCATGTTCTTTCTAATGCTGCACTGCTCTCAGGTTGATACAGACAGGATTTCCAGCCTTGTGCCGCCTGCTAATCATAATGTTATCACAATAAGGAGCAGAGACTTTAAAGCAGAACAAGAAGTTATAAACTCTGCTCGTCACCAACATACACATTTTGCACATTAGTTAAAATAGATTGGTTTTGCAGCCGGTTTGTCTGTAAATCTAAAATGATTTTTCAATCCTCTGGCAAAATGTTCGCTGGATTTTCCGTGGTACATCCTTTCAGGTAGATTGGCAGCAACAGAGGTCCTGGAGCCAGCACAGCTCTCAGGATATTAAATAAAAACATGGTCTGAGCCTCTCCTGCGTGCCAATCCATTTGAAACCTGGACAGTTTTGATAACAGCAGCAGTATTTCTGGAAAGTGCACTTACAAGGTAAACAAACACAAAGTGGCAGCAGTTAGTCCTCAACACACTGAGAGCTGCAGAATTCCATTGTTTTGTTTCGGGCTTTGGCTTTGACCTCCAATTACCTTCTTATGTCCCCAAGTACCTTCCTAGTTATCTACACTTTTAAACATAATACAATTTAATAATAATTATAATCACGTTTGATATAGCACCTTGTCACATCATTGAGACTCCAAAGCGCTTCACGGAATATACTGTAAAGTGAATTGACTATTATATTTTGTAGGCGAAGTACAGCAGCCAATTGCACAAAGCAGTGTCCCACAAACAATCATGAATCGAGTGACCAAATTATTGTTAATACTTTTAAGGCTATTGCTGAATTTCGTGAACAAAAAACAGATTCATGAATTCAGAGTATTGTTACCCGAGTTAATGAATGAATCAATGAATCTGACGATCCCCACTGTGTGAAGGTGGATTGTCAGTAAGTTTATGACCGGTCTGTGCAATGTCCTCTGCTATCACACTGATCTATTAGCTGTTCAGCTTTAGGGATGAGAACATTTGCTGTTGAAGGTCATTGCTGTAAATAGTGGGCATCAGCAAACCTGACACAGCTGTCTATCTCACTTCCTGCAACACTAAAGCACCATATAATAGAGATATTACAGGCACTGTGATCTCCATGTAAACAGAAATATGTGGAGTAAAGAAACTTGCCTAAGGATTCACCTCACCCAGGAATCGAACCCAGATCCTTTCACTTGCGAGACAAGTACTCTGACCAATATGCTACAAGACAATTTACAGGTATATAGCACCTTTCATGTCAGGAGGACGTCTCAAAGCACTTGGCACTGCTGTCTGGACAATCTTGCTGCCAATGGGAGCCACGGGGGGGGTAGGGGAAGGAAAGCACAGTCAAAGAGGTATGTCTTGAGACAGGCTAAACATCTCAATTGATGCTATATTTATGATCTTTGGGAACAGTGCACTCCCAAGATTCCCACAATATTGTGCAAAGAAACAGTCTCTGGGATTAGCTGTAATTTTAAGATTATCTCCCCTTTGTTCTGCTTGGGAAAAGGATGGCCCATTGCCAGCAAATATGTCCACACCTTAAAACAAAAAAAAAACACACCTTTTTTGTCCTTCAGCAAAGCAGATCACATCCAAGAAGTGTCAACATCATCCACCCTGTTCCAAATTGTAATTTGCTTGCCATTGCCTTTAACGGGGAGAGTGATAAGGAGTTAAATGATTGGAAAGTAAATACCAGAGATTCCAGTGCTTATCTGTTTAACACTGGTGGAAGGTCTAACTTGGAACTTAACTCTATTAACTTATTAACTTGACTTCCCCCCACTGTTCTCTTCTCCTGGCAATGGTTCTCACCTGGTGATAGTTTTTCATATGAATCCAGTCAGCAGCCTGCTTGACTACAACTGAGCTTGATGCTGTCATATTCCAACACTAACCTTTCCAGCAAAGGAGAGCAAACGAAAGTGGAAACACTGATTTTTTTCCCCTTCCCTGCCCCCAGGGGAGATGACGCCGATTGTGGAATCCTTGGTGATGTTAAACGTTCCATGATACGATTCAAAAATAAAAAGGGTGTTTCTACCAGTTTCCCGGCCAACATATATATTAACCGTTCACCATGGCTGTTTGTGGGACCAGCAGGGTGCAAATTGGATGACACGTTTGCCCACAAACACACAATCACTTCACTTGATAGCAAACAAATAAAATTACATTTGTATAGCGTCTTTTACGTCAGGAAGACATCCCAAAGCGCTGGACAATCAGTGTTTCAGTCCCGAGCTGGGGGCGTCGGGATCAGGGAGGGGTGGAGGATGGGGGGAAAGGAGGGAGACCGAAGGCACGGTCGAAGAGGTTGAATAATCCCATTACCTGCGGAGATTTTGAAGCATTTTTATATCACAGTGGGCTAAGACAAGGATTATTATCATGATGATTATTATGAACCCAGTGAGCCATCTGGTGAGATTCTGACTGGCCATCTTCCATATATTATTCAACTAAAAAATGTTAAATACTTATGCGCTTCTTTTGAAAGTACAGTACATGATTGAAATTTACCGACTTGCAGGTACATTTGCAACATAATTGAAACGGGCCACTAGAGGGCGGTAACGGCCTATAAAATTAAACTGGTGTCTATCCTTCTGGCAGAGAGGGAGGAAGGAGGGGTTCCTTTGGGTGCAATGCCTGACAATAGACTATTGAAATTGAGTTGATTTTCTGGGGCCTTTTCAGTAGAATTCAGTTCGTGAGGCCGGGAGATCCTCAGTATTGCAAGGCACTATGGATAGTCAGCCTGGCTCGTACGCAGACCAACCACTGGGACCAGGGATTCTTCCCACTCAGCTTCTGTTAACCCTGTAAGCCAAAGTCCTAATCGAGAAGGTCGTCCGAGATGGGCAAATTGTGGGAAGCTTGCCAGACAGTATCCTCAATGGCAAGCAATGCAGTTTTACCTGGTTAAACTCCCATCGGTTCCCTAACGCATACTCTGGGGTGCCCAAGCCTCGGCTGTTTGTCCACCTGCATCTAATATTTCGTGGAATTAAGGAAGCGGGGTTCGCCGACTGGTCAAAGAGCGTTTACTCCATTCCAGACAAAGGGAAATTTCCATGTGTTGATGACATACAGTAAAACTGGCATACGTCCGATCTGAATAAATCATCTAAGTTGTACACCTGCCCGTTCAAGAGTTTATATTCTATGAAAATTTGACATAACTCATACTTTGCATAAGTCATATTAAATGTATGGTCCCCCCGATACGACTTATGTGAGGTTCACTGTGTCAATGGAATTTACAGTCAGTTTGTACACTCTTTAGTATAATTATGGGCTTCTGCTTGTGTCAGACAATTGACTATATACAGAACTCCCTATGGAAACACAGTGAGAGGATTTCCTTGCAGTGTCAGAAACAGTCATTATTGAAATACCTGTTGCCAATTTTACAATCTCTGGAGGAACACTTCAGAAAATAACCATTCATAGACAGCAATGTGCTTAAAAGCAAAAGTCATCAGACAATAAAAGGACTCTAGATTACAAATTTTTGAATATTAATATCCATTACGAGTATAATTCCTTCATGCTTTACCCTAAATACGATTAGAATTCCATTCGCCAACTTCACAAATAAGCAAAACTTTGGAATTTTTGAATTTCCCAAGGTAAGTCAGTTTTCAAATCAAGTTTAATCAATTTCTATTATTCACCCTTTAAGCATTGATGAGTAGAGTTTGTGTCAGTGATGAACATATGGTAAATTATTATTTTAACCTTATCTAAAATGATCTTAACCTGGAAAAATACATTATGAAATAAATGTTGTGACAGAACATGCTCAGAAATTAACAGGAAAAGTCTTGGCCAATTGGAATTAGTGCGATGACTGGATTGCACCACATCACTGTAGGATTAAAAGAAACAAGCGTCACTGTGCGTGGTATACAATAGAGCTAAACCTCCAGTGAGTCGCATCATAAATTAAACAAGAACAACTATAAGTAAGTGTTTGAGACAGAGACAACTTTGCAATTCTTTTGTTTCTGGAGGAGATGTTCTGACAGTAAACCAAACATCATGAATACTGGATTTCCTTATCTGTTTCCTTACCCATCTCAGACAATGAAATACAGAGTGCTTTTGCTCAATAAACTGGATCCATGTAATTTTCCATTGGTTTGATAGAGGGCAAGCTGGTGAGCAGTGCTGCACCCAGCCTGTTTAATAATCCCCTTTTGTCACAGCCTTTTCCTTTATGTATAAATAATTAATGGAATATTGTTTCATTCACTGTGGAACTGAAATGTTTATCTTTAAATTAAAGCAAGGTTACCTGAACATATTTCTCCCGTATTGAGCGTATAGGTTTAAATATACAGTATATACATATTTTATATATAATATATACTGTATGTAACAAAAACAGAAGTCACTGGGAACACTCAGCAGGTCAGGCTGGTCACAGAAGTGGGGGAGGGGGAAGGTGAGCTGTTATGGTCTGAAATTGTTGAAATCAATTGGACAGTGGTATGGGAGGAGGTGAAAGATCAGGTATTACATCTCCTGCGCTGGCATGGGAAGGTGCCGGGGGGAAGAAATATACTGTATGTTAACTGGAGTTTACATTTTGTCCATCTGCGCTCAGGGCTCCCTCTGCCTCCTCATCCTCAGAGCTAACTTTCTACAAGTTGAACGTCAACAAATCTGAGGCCCTCCTGATTGGCTCCCATCAGCATCTCCACACCTCAAGCACTGATAGCATAACCATCCAAGGATGGACACTCCACCTCACTGAGCCAGTCTACAATGTTTGACCCTCAGCTATCCTTTCTACCCCATATCCATGCCATGTCCCATCTCCACAACGTTGCCCTGCTCCACCTATGTCTCACACCGCAGGCTGCCGAGACCCTCATACACGCATTCGCAACATCCAGGTTTGACTATGCAAACTCCTTGCTTGTCGGCCTCCCCAACTCCTCCCACCATAGGCTGCAGATTATCTGGAATTCTGCAGCCCATGTCCTCTCCTGCACCAAGCTCCGTGACCCTATCCCCTCATCCTCGCCCGACTCCACTGGCTTCCCATCACACAGAGGATATATTTCAAGATCCTGGTTCTCACCTTCAAAGTCATCCATGGCCTTGATCCTCCCTACTTCTTCGACCTCCAAACCCCCTACCAACCTGCCCACTCCCTCCACTAAGCGGGCTCCGGCCTGCTTCACGTTCCCCAACTCGCCCACCCCACCATTGGCGGGCGGGCCTTCAGCCACTCTGTTCTCACTCTTCGGAACCCCATCCCACAGTCCCTCCACCTTGCCCCTTCCCTTGCCTCCTTCAAGACCTGTCTCAAGACCCTCCTCTTCAACCGTGCCATCGATCACACTCCTTCCCGCCCCTGCCCTCCACCCTCCCTGATCCTGACCCCCCAGCTCAGGTCCGAAAAACTGATTGTCCAGCGCCTTGGGATATCCTCCCGATGTGAAAGGCGCTATACAAATGTAATTTTGTCATTGTTGTTGGAGTAAAATCAGTATTCCGATAGCATTAAACTAAATTACATCAAATCCATCTATATCAAATGCAAGGATTATTATTATTATAATTTATAAAATGCAATAAATCTTTTTATGGCAATGAGGAAAAGAATACCTTTGAAAAGATAATTAAAAATAGCCAAAGTATCGATTCCCTCACCATTCCAAAGCCATGACTGTATTGTTTAAAATGTCAACACCGAGATTGCACAATTGTCCTTCCTGGTATTGTAGTAAAGAGGTAGAAAACAAAAAAACTTTTGTACCAGGTAAGCTGGCTGCCCTGTTTCACTCACAAAATACACAGTCAAAACCACATTAAAGTGTATCTTGTGAAGCACTTTGAGACGTCTCAATCATGTGAAAGTCACTATATCAAATGTAAGGATTATTATGTTACATTGGAGCCAGTTCAGCTCCAAGGAAACCTCAATTACTGGCTTCCCATCCCCCAGAAGGTCGAGTTCAAGATCCTTGTCCTCACTTTTAAAGCCCTCCACGGTTTTGCTGCTCCTTACCTTGGTGATTTACTAAAACATTACCAACCTGCCTAATCCCTCCATTCGATGGGCCTTCTCCCTGTGCTCTGCCCAACCTGCTCCACCATTGGCGGTCAAGCCTTCAGTCTTTCTGCCTCCGCCCTCTGGAACTCCATCCCAAAGCCTCTTCCTCCTCACCCCCTACTTTGCCACCTTCAAGATCCAACTGAAGACCTTGCCCTCCACCCCTCTTGACTCCAACCCCCAGCACGGGTGCAAATCCCATCACTGTCTGGCACCTTGGGACGTCCTCCTGATGTGAAAGGGCACAATACAGTAAAACTCTCATAATTCTGATCTGTATAAATCGTACAATCGCCTAAGACAGTCATACATCTGCCCAAAGCCCGTGCAAGAGTTTATAATCTATGAAAGTTTGACATAACTTATGATTTGCAATAAACTGTATTAAGATGTATGGTCCCAACTGATACAACTTATGTGAGGTTTCTTGTATGCTAGCTGTACCCGTTGCAGCTACACTTGCAACCAGTTTCATTTAATCGTTATTCTCTCTTTCGCCTGGCATTTTTATTTATCCTTGAAAGGCTTGATCTTCACCTCTTAGGCATCTTTATCCATTAAGATTAAGAAAGTGTGCTATTGAACTCGTCAGCATCCCTTGTTCACATACTTGCACACATATTCTTTCGGGAGGACTCCTGTTGGAAGGCCTCAGTGGGAGGACTCCTGGTTGAGTGGACTCCTGACCCACAGACAGACATTTTGTCGTTATTAGTATAGACATAGCTCTCTAGACGGGCGTGTGACCTCTGGCCCTACTTTGTTCCAGAATACCATGCTTACCTTTTTGAGGGCTTAATTAAAGCATTTTTAAAAATATTTTTTAATATAGTATATATATGTATTAAATGTATATAATAATAGTAATAATATACATTATTATTAATATAGCTCATCAACGATAGGAGATCCCTGAAAACAAATATGCCCACGACACTCCCCAATCTATATCTTACCGATGAGGTATAAATCACGTCTCTACGTCAGTCGGTTATTGCGTTCTTGGCGGACGGACGGACGGACTTTATTAGTATAGATAAATCCAATTTGTTGTTGTTGTTACCTTCCCCCCCCACTCAGGGATTTTTTTTGGTGAGGGAGGGGGGCAATGTGAGGGGGGAAACGCCATGAGCGTGCTGACGCACGCACGGAAGGGAGGGGCGGGGCGTGGCCTGACGTCAGTGGCGCGGGCGGGGCGGGGCCTGCGTGGCGTGACGTCAGTGGCGAGGGCGGGGCGTGACGTCAGTGGAGAGGGCGGGGAAGGGGCTGAAGTTTGAGGAGCTCGAGCGGCGGCAGAGGACGAAAGTACCTGAGGCGCGACACAGCCTCGTCAAACAGCCCGTCCGACACCGCTCTGCCGCCCGCCCTCCGAACACCACAGCGCCGGGGAGACGCACACACACACACACACAGAGAGAGAGGAAGGGGGTGAAGGCGGCTGAGCAGCCAAAGTTTCATCATCATCGTTTTTTTTTCTCTCTCACCCATTTAAATCGGCGCGACGGTTGGGAGGAGGAGGAGAGGGGGGGAGTTCCGTTGCCAGGGAAACGATGGCTCGCAAGCCCGAGGAGATCAACCGGCTCACGGAGAACACCTACAAGGTGAGTGAGTGAGTGAGGGAGGGGGTGAGTGAGTGAGGGAGGGGGTGAGTGAGTGAGGGAGGGAGGGAGAGACTGACTGACTGACTGACTGGCGTGTGGAAATATATCGGTTGTCAAAACGGTTTGAACGCCGGTGTTTTCTGCGGTGTTTGTAAAGCGCTGCGACGCCGCCGCCGGTTGCGGGGGGTGTGAGGGGAGAGGAGGCGAGGGAGCCGTCGCCACCGCTTCCCCCTCTTCCTACTCCCCCACCCCCGGGCTACCGGCTCCGCCTGTCTGCCCACCCACTCACTCACTCACTCGCCCACCCACCCACTCACTCTTGTGGGGGTCGCCCAAACAGGGTTTTTTTTTTTTGCGCGACCGAAAAAAGAACGACTAACTTAACTGACTTAACTACCTAATAACTAACTCACTAACTAACCAAACTGCCTCGCTCGAGTTTATCATTCCGGTCCCGAGTTCGTGCGGTTTCTTCCCAAAACGTTTTGGTCAAATTGTTTGTGTTTGTTTGTGGTTTATTTATTTTTTTTTAAAAAAAATAATTGTATTTATTTTTTCGTCGCTGCTGCTGCTGCTCTGCTGCTGACGGTCAATCCATAGCATTAAAGCAGAGGGTTTAACCACGCACCCCCCCCCAAAAAAAAAAGAAATTAGTGACATTGGATGATTAAGAGAGAGAGAGATTGCTGGTGCGTATTCGTGCAGGTGCTCAACTCACTCACTCACTCAGTTTTGGGGAGTGACTGTTGTTGCTGTTATCAGGAACTGGCGAAAGGTCACCCAGAGGGAGAGACAGACAGACAAACAGGGAGGGAGGGAGAGAGAGAGAGAGAGAGAGGGTTGGGTCTGTGTCGTAGGGGCCAAAGTGATCCTACCTGTTTAGTCACCTTTCCAACAGGGTGTGCCCCGCAAACGTGGAGAAACGAAAGCGTTGGTTTTGGGGGGTCGTTGGTACGAAAAGCGTTTTCCGAAGTACGGAGAAACTCCGTCCGATTCATCTTTTGGGGGTGCTTTTTAAAAAGGGGGGGGAAAAAAAAACATCCCATGCGTTTTCGCACTTTTTCCTGCTTTGTCGGGGGTGAGGGGGGGGGGGATTGAGATCCCAATAAACTGCCACCCCACTGATTTGTTGGGCAAGTGCTACGTTGTCAGTGGTACGTACTACTGTCCTTCGGATGAGGCATTATACCAAAGTTCCGTCTACCATTTCATTTGAACCCTAAACATCCCATTACACTATTTGGAAGAGATGGGAGTATCCTGGCCCAGATAAATTTGGTCATTAATTTCATGACGTTTTACCTACAAAGTCCATGCACTACACTTAACAATAAAAATCCCGAGAAGAGCCTTGAAATGTTTTTGATGTGATAAGGTGCTATAACAAATACTAGGTCTATTCCAGTATATCCTACAAAAAACTCCAAATAGAATCAGTACTGTATTTAATTAAACAAGGTATTTATTAAATATTATCATGGGTACCTTTGACTCTTATGAGTGAAATTATATGTACAGTACTGTGGTTATTTGCCCTGGTTTAAATTAAGTCTATGAAATATTTTTTATAACAATTGTAATGACTGGGTGAAGAATGTAGTCTTTATGAATCGTGATGAGAAAAGTAGTGTATACAAATTTAGATCTAATATCAAAATAGTTTCACACGTTGGCTTTAAATTGACTGAGAAGGTATAAGTTGTTTAGAAATGTAGTTAACTTGTTTTTTTAGAAAACATATCTGATGGCAAACAATTAAATTGTCATTTTGGTATTTGCTGACAGCCAAGTGATTTTGCTGTCAGAAAATACCCAACGTCTTTGTATTCATCTATAATTGTTGTTACAGAGTTATTGGGTGGAATAGTAAAGAGGAGAAAGGGGAAGTCCGTTTGATTTGATGTTGAATTTACTTCGTAAACACTGTGCTGTTGAGTATTGACACAGCAAACTAGAGATATCTAATGGCAAAAAAAATTTGATTCAACAAACCTATTTAAACATGCATAATTTTCTGATGTGTAGTTCAGTGTCAACAGATGCATGAAGAAGAGATTATGTGGTGGTAGGATGAGAGGTTGCAATGTTCAGGTTAATTGGAGCACAAATGTGAGTACCATCATTTAGTATGTTGGGTATTTTGGAAATCTGCTTCTTTAGAAGTTGATCTGTTTTTTGTTTTAAATATACTGATAATTTGGATTTACTCTCTGAAGAAAGGTAGTGATGGCACAAGGATAGACTTATCGCCTGATAAACAGCTAGCATATATCTAGTAGCTGAGGCAGCAAGATAAGAAGGTTTGTTGGAAAATACTCAAGACTTGTCTGATCAGGTTTTCATTGTTTTCTTTTGGTTATGGGTGGCAATATGTTTCATGCTTTGTGTGATTATAGTCTAAAGTTTTGATTTTTTTCAGACTGTAATGGAACAATTTAATCCTGGTTTACGGACTCTTGTCGTTCTGGGCAAAAACTATGAAAAAAGTATCAGTGGTAAGTGTTTTTAATCTTTATGGTAAGTTAGTGACAACAGTAAAAACATACTTTTAGCATACATTATTTACATTTGTCATTAAGGTTACTGGCACACACAAGAGGGAACCACTTTCTTCACTTGCTTCTTGCAACCTTCAAGCAGTGCTGTTCTTGCAGGGAGGGAATGATGAAAATGTACACAAAATAGATGAGGATATTTGATAATAATACTAATGTATTTTTCTGTTATTTTGTTTTTATCACTATCTTACGAAATAATATTAAAACAATGTTTATGCTGCAGCAAGTGGTATGTAAATAGCTGTTGTGCCAATATTTTGCAAAATATATCAAATGAAACAGATGCATTCTCCCTTGCCCTCAAAATTACCAAGGCCAAGTGCACTTTTGATCAGCAACATTAACTCTTATTTTCTGTCACTGGCGGCAGGGATTCTTCCTGCTCTGCTTCCATTAACCCTGCAATCCATGTCTTAATGGCTGGGCAGATTCTAGCCAGACAAGTAGATACAATCTTGCCAGAGAGGGTTTACAAAGACACCCTGTGTGGTTTTCGCTAGTCCCGTGCGTTTATATGTGAAGGCTGCAAAATTTATGCTAGTAATTGTAATTAGCAGTACCTCAATGCAAACTTTGGGGTCCCCAAGCATTGGCTCGTGCCAACCTGCATACTTTCTGGAATTAGGTAAGAAAGGTGCATCCCTTTGGGAATGTCTCTTTAAAGGACACTTATTATGTTATAATAGATAACTCAGTTTATAAAACTCACCAATGGTATTGCAGGAAAAGATTCTAACACACATTGTTTCTAGCTACTATGGATTTCACATCAAATATTTACCTTTTGTACAACTGTTTTGGAGTGGCTAATACAAATGGCTTTATAAAGGAGTATACTGCGATATAAGTACGGTTAACTAGTTCAGTGATACAATTCTTGATTTCCTGAAAGAAATTAATAGGTTGCTTTACTGTAGAGCTAATAGTTATGGTGAAGGTTTATGGCTTGTAAAGGTAAAGAACCCATTTGTATATTTGGAGTGTATGTAATTACAATAGCAGAACCTGTTCCTTTTTGTTTTGCATTCTGTGTATATTTTTGCTGATCCAATGTTTCTAGTTTTTTAGAAGCGGTCTAATTGTGATGGTTGAATTGCTAGGGATATATAACTTATATTTGTGCCCTAGTATATTGTGTTGTGTATATATATATACATATATATATGCTATATTTTTCTTTTCAGCATTTTCACTCTAGTTCTGAGCTAAATGTACTTGAAATAGCCTAAGCTTATTCATATTGAAGTGACCACCTGTGTACCAATTATTTTGTTCTTCAGAAAATCTGATTTTCCACTAATAGTAGGGCTGACTGGGCAACTTGGAAATTGTGTTTCACAGGTGGCCATTACTGGGTTTGTTTATAGTAGAAGTCTTTGAAGTTTTCCTAAACTGCGTTGTTTATGTTTAAAAAAATATTTATTCTGAAACTTGATGGTTCAAGAGTGTCATGCAGTGTTACAAATTAAATGGTTTGAAGGTGTATGATTGTATTTCAGTTGTAAACTGCCCATAACTAACATGACTTGAAAAGAGATATTTTATGGCATTAAGAAAGTATCTGGCTGCTCCAATGAAAATGGCTTTGTTATGTTTTAATTATAAATATTACAACAGCTTCTGTCTAAGAAATTTATTTTATTGTACTTTATTTAAAATCAATTAATCTGGCACTCTAAAACATTTTTCTGGGTTGGTAAAATGGCCTACATAATATGGATCTCCCAGTTAAAATTATAATTGCCAGTAAATTGCAGACTATTATAGGCCTGCTTTCAGACAGTAAAGCTCACAAATCCTTTCATTTTATACACTCCTGGTTTCAAAACATTCCTAAAATTGTGCTTCCAATCAATTTCCGCAATCCCCCTTCCCCTCTCCATCTTGCTCTATGATCTGCACGTTCTGCTGAGTGTTCCCAGCGACTTCTGTTTTTATTATAGCCCCTTTTATAATGCAGTCAGCTGGTTTTATTGTCGTACTGACCACCTTCATAAGTGGGACACGAAAAATGGCCAACTTCCAGGTCGTCGAGTTGCAGCTGACAACCACAGTAGAAGGAAAGAGATTGAAGGGTTTTACAACTATATGTTTATCCTTTTTCCATTTAGTTCCAATGCATTGGCAAGGAAAGGTTTTCTGTGGTTTGTGTAACTGCTAACTGTTGATTAGATTTTGCCTGGACTTTCCGGAAGGTTACAGTGGTGTTCAAGTTTCTCCAATTTAAATACATCTGAGTAGCTCTTTGTCTATCAATCAGTTGATAGCGGTTGAAAAGGTCAGGTTTTGATATAAGCAGGTGTTCTGATTATATGCAAGCCTCTTTCCTTTTCTCATTTGTCTGTTTTTCCCTTTCCCGCCAGACTAAATATACTTTTGTGGAAATCCTTTATTGTATGTATTGAATATTTTTAAAAGCTGCTATGACATTAGCTAATCTTACATCTTGCCTGATACTGAAACATCTTCCGAGCAGTTTGGATTCTGGTTTCAGGGAGCCCTAATATTGTCAATTCCATATAGATACTATTGGTTCTGATGGCAGCAAGCCAATGAAAATTAGTTTAATATTTAACTAGATTGTCATCTGTTATAAAAATGAATACCATAGATGTGGGCAATGATCTTTGGCAATATTTTTCAATCTTCATGAATTTGCAGACGCCACTAGCAGAAAATGGGATTGGAGTCTTGGTGTTGGTAATTCACTCACGTGCACATTCCAAATAGCATATTTTACTTGTTATAAAGCTTGTTTACATTTCTAATTCAACTCCCAAAAAATAAGGACAACAAGAAACTGGAATATTCATTTATTATTTAAAATATTGTTGAATGTGATTGATGCATATATGGAAAAATGGATATCAAATCAACAAGGAATGCACAAACATCGGCACAGTACTATGCTTCCATATCTTTAAATATACTTTAACAAGGATGTGTTTGATGTTACAACTCAACTTTCAAGTGGTCGGCAAGTGAGAGGGCACAAATTTAGAATAATCATAAAATAAAATCAATTGTGAAGTTAGATAAAGAACCTTTATACAGATCATAGTTAGACTGTGAACTTTTCTGATGCAAACTGTTGAAGCAAGTCCATAATTTAGTAGGAAACTGGGTGGTGCTTCAAAAAGAGGAATATTAAAAAGTATGTTGGAGAGTGGAATTAAATTGGCTCGCATAGAAAACAGAAGATGGTAGGAGTCTAATTTTTTTTTTCTGTAACTTTTTTTGATCCTATTAAGGTTCTTGCCATCCACCTAACTTTCCATGTCATAATATTTTTACTTTAAAATTCATGGTAATCATTTGCATAATGTTTTAGAAAGTATTGCTTATAATGCTGCCTTGTTTTTTCAATCTTGAGGGCTATTGCGCGGGAACACATTAAAAGAAGCTAATAAGATTCCCAGAGGATGAGTGCACATTACAGAGCTTTGAGGTTCTGTTTTATCCATCTATTTTGAAGATGATGTAGAATCCACAGCCTTGACTTGGGGCTTGAAGCCTCTTAACTTAGAGGCGAGAGTGCTACTAACTTAGCCAGGCTGGGAACAGGGAGAAAGATCGGGCTTACTACAGATCTATTCCAAACCAAAGTAAATCCCTCTGCCATTTCCTTCACTGGAAATAATAATCCCTCCAAAAACAATAATAAATTGGTCATTTTCAATCTACGACTGTTTGTGGGACATTGCTGTGCGCAATTGGCTGCCGCGTTTGCCCACATACATACAGTCAATTCACTTTACAGTATATTCTATGAAGCGCTTTGGGACGTCCTCCCGACGTGAAAAGCGCTATATCAAATGCAAGGATTATTATTATTATTGAAACCCTATGGAATAGCATAATGTTTACTTAGCCTTCTGTGAAAAGGAACAAGCGGTTTATTATTAGTAATTGTAGTGTATTTGATGTGTGTTGAGTTCAGTGTTTCTTGCCTACTTTTTTAAATAGTGTAACATATCTAGGTTAATTAAGAGCTGTAATTGCTTTTCATCAATATCCAGGAAGACATTTAGAAAAGCTCAGTGTTTGGCAATTCGGAGACTTTCATCTTCATGTAGTTAATTTCGCTCTAATTCCAAACGCTTGAGTTTGTGGGTCTTTGTGATTATAGTTGTAGTTGCTTTAGGAACAGCCTAAATGTTCTTCCCATCTTTTTCTTCCCCAACCCACTTGTATTTCTTGCATGTTTTTGTAGGAACATGTTTATTGGGAACTCTGACTTTGGTGTTAATAAAGTTGCTTGTTTATGTAGACTGGCTCAGAGAAACAGAAACATTTCTATAGAACCAGACTGTACAAGCACATCTCTCACTCTGCCAATTTTTCTCTACCTTTCTTCTCTTCCCTCCTTCCCCCCCCACCCCCCTCTCTTGTCTCTCTGTCTCCACAACTGTAACCATACATTGCAACAGTATGAAAGTTGCTTTTGTGCTACACCAGCCTCCAGGAACCCAATTTAATCATGCAGCCCAAATATATCCCGTCATGGTTACCGCACATGCAAGTTCACGAATGACACAGCTGAATTTTTTCTGGACCTCAAAACCTGATTATGGATAGTTAGCTTGTGGATAACCAGTGATGTGTATGTTGGTTAGAATATTGCTTCACTGTTGATAATCTTAAACAACTGATGGGTCTTTAGCTCTGTTAAAGATCTCCCGAGGCACATTTTTACTGGTGTGACACTGGTATAGTGTCAGATCTGCAAAATTTACATTCTCTTATTTCCCACTAGTTTTCTTGCCAGTGTAGCTAAACTTAAGATAAGAACTGGTTTGGGGTTACCAAAGTAGATGGAAGACTAGGAGAAATGTCTAGCTAGCATAATGGCAGAATCACTGAATAATGCACAAATTGGCTGCCACGTTCGTCCACAAAACACACAGCCCTCTCTTAAAAAAACAAAAGAGACATCTTTTGGCTCCCAAGGAAGAAAGACTTCTTGGTTATTCTCCTCCCCTCCCACACCATCACTTTCTGTGCACTATAAATGCAGGAAGTGATAAGTGATGGTGACCCAAAGACCTGGAAGTAAACTATTTAAATGTGAGAGCCAGCTGGCTGGATGCACGCACAGGTAGTGAATAAGGTGCACATGGCAACTGATTTATAACCAAATCCATGCACTAAAGCGTACTATCATGGGGTACATTGTATGTTTTATATAATTCTTTAGTCAAACATGTTCTACAAAAAGTCAGTTTAAAAACTCTTAGAGAGTTATTTTGCTGTATGCTAACAATGACTTTTTTTCTGCTATGCTTTTGTTATTGCTGCTTTCTGTTTGTTTAGTTGAATCTAAAGTATAGATTTAGTAGAATGCCATTTAGTGACTTTTAAAAAGCAGTAAGTTATTGGAGAGAAGGGTTCCGTGGAATTGGCCTAACAGGAATGACTGTCAGTGACTAGGGAAATCGCATGCAAAACTATTTGGTAATGAAATTCAAATATTTTGAAGCTAAAACAAATTGTTGCCTGGTGTGATTGTGGCATTTTCCATCTAGAAATGTGAAGCACTTTGCAGCACTTCAATGTAGACACTGTCGCACCGAATACCCAAAACATCTCCAGTGAACAAGCAGAACTTAGTAACATACTGATGTCTTGCAACCATGCTGTTTATGCGTGTGTTCCTCTGAAACAAGTATCTTAAACTCTGATGTTTGATTGTGTTATTTACAGTACATTAATTCCTAGTTAAGTACAGTGTATTGCTGTAAATATGTATGGTCTTATCTATGGCTAATGCTTTTTAGTGATAAAAATGTACCAACACGTTTGTACTTTCTTTAGAATTTATTTGTGTTAACATATTCAATATTAGTATCTTTTGTGGCAGACAACGTATTCCTATCTCACCCCATGTTAAACCCTCAACCATGTCTTGTCACCCCCATACTTGACTTCAACACCCTGCTGGTCATCCTCCACAGGTCTGAAATACTGTACACTGTCCAGCGCCTTGGGACGTCCTCCCGATGTGAAAGGCGCTATACAAATGTAATTTTGTTGTTGTTGTTATCACTCCACCGGCTCCAGATCATCTAAAACTCCACAGCGTACATTCTCTTCCGCCCAGGTTCAGTGCTAGCCCATCACCTGCAATCTTCACAAGGCTCCACAGGCTTCCTAATCTCCAGAGGAGCAAATAAAAGATGCTCATTACTTCTTCCACACCCTAGCCACACTGTAATGTCCTGTCCCCTGACCAACTTCCTAATTAGGCCTCATTTATGTCTTCACTTTCTCTCTTCCCCCCCCCCCCCCCAAACCACCACCACCATTAGTAAGGTGACCTTCAACCACTTTACCCCCACTGTCTGGAACTGTTCCCAAATCCGTGTGCCTTGCATTATTTGTGGGCAGTCCTCCATTTATGATGCAATGACGAGGTTCTGTCGCCAGTGTTTCATTCAATGTTTCCTGACATATTTGTTTCCCTTCCATATCTAAGTAAAACTTAGCATAAAGGCATTAACAATTGAAACGTGGCATTACATTTCCATCAAGGAAGGAATCTCTGTCAACTTTTGTTTAGTGTTTCCCTCTCCCTTTGTGATTTCTAATGTAATGGAAGCCAGTTCACCTGATTATATAAACATTTTAAATGGTGCTGCTATTAATCTGTTGAAATGTGTTTTGAAGGCTTTGTAAACTGTCATTTTTTGAGTTGTAAGATTGTACCCAATTGTTTGATAATAATGTGAAACCTGCTGTACCACTTAGAAGACTGATCATATCCTGCTGAGTTGATTACAGTAAGAAACTCCTTGAAGCTCCTTAATGGGACTGATGTTCACATAAGTCTTAGTGGAAAATATTGGGTGAATGTGGCTTTTGCTTTGCAACTATTTACCACTGGCTTTTACTATTTACCACTGGCTTTTACTTACAATGCTGTCTTTTTTTTTGATTTGTGTGATCGAAGAATTTAAATCTAATATGCTATTGCATGTCACATGAAACCAACGACAAACAGAAATGCATTTTTGGATCTTCTGAGGTTTTTAAAATTTCAACTGAAATTCTGGAAATGATGCTTCAAGAAAAAGTAACCTAATGATTGAACATAAATTCTGGAAAGCGCATTGCAGTAATTTTGTACATAATGGGTTTCATTTTTGTCAGTAAATGTTATTGTGAATGTATAGGTTCTATTTCACCATTTTTAGTATGTTATTTAGATGAGTAAAATATACTAATGTACTAATATGGGTAAAGCCATCCAAGAAAAGGTGTTAGATATGGAGTCCTGCAGCTCAGTGGTTAGAGCACTCATCTCGCAAGCGAGACACCTGGGTTTGATTCCCGGCAGGACGAAAGTTTCTTTACTCCACACGCCTGATAATAATCTCAAGAAAAAAAACAATAATAATTTGGTCACTCAATCCACGACTGTTTGTGGGACATTGCTGTGCGCCCTTGGCTGCTGAGTTTCGCCCACAAATGCTTTGAGACGTCTAGAAGATGTGAAAAGTGCTATATCAAATGCAAGGATTATTATCAAGAGCAAATGTATCTTCCCACCCCCTCCCGTTTTTTGTATCTTCTGCTGTTTGGGGTGAATCAAAATGTATTTAACTCAGATAAACCCACTTAGGCTCTTTTGCACTTCCACATTTAGAACTAAGAATAAAACCTCTCATTGTCTCAGAAGTATGTACCTTATGTTAGTTTAAAATCGTGGTGCATTTTTTAGAAAACAATCATAGACTGGGAGAGAGGGGGATTGCAATTCTCTTTGTGTCCACATTGCACTAATAACTGAACTGAGGATAGACAGGTAACCTAATGCTCATTTACGTCTGATTCGTAGCATTGTTATAATTATGAAAAACATGTCAAGGGGTTTTACCCTTTCTCCCAAATATTATTAGAAAATGTTTTTAATTGTATTATTTTGACAATCTTTAAATATTGGGTATTTATTGGAGGAATCTTGTTCTAAATATTTATATTAAAAGGATTGGTTTCATGTTCAAGAAGAATCTGAAGATGAACAAAAATGATCTTATTCTCCCATGACTTGAACTAGATTTTGTGCTTTCGGACTATACAGAACTTTACTGTTATTTACTGGTACTAGATTAGTGTCTGCCATTTACTAGGTTTAGTTCTTAAGTTTAACCAGGGATGGTTAAAAATCTCACTAATTTTGAGTAAGATTCCCCCAATAAACAGCTGCCATTTATAGACAGTCAAAGGAATAAAATACAATTTAAAAACATTCCCTACCAGTGCAATATTTAGGAGAAATGGTTAAACCTTGTGTTATTTGCCTACAAATAATACAATCACCACTTCACAGTAAAATTCCATGAAAGTCTTTGAGATGTCTCGATGCACTACATCAAATGCAAGGATTATTATTACAATTGACAATGTCCAAGCTATACAAGTCAGTCTGAAAGTGTTTTGATGAGCAATTGTTTTTAGCTTGTTCTATACACAGAATTAGGTTATCACAATGTGTTCACCTACAAAATACACTGTCAATTTCCAAATACTTCATGGGGAGGGGGCACATTTTAAAGCATTTCACTGTCTTGATTTGTGGCTGCCATTTTATAAGTAGGAACACAGTTATTAGTCAGTTAGCATATTGCTTTTCTGGGGGTAATAATCCCTTAAAAAAAAAAAAAAATTTGGTCACTCAATCCATGATTGTCTGTGGGACACTGCTGTGCTCAGTAAATTCTGTAAAATGTTCCCAACAAAAAAGGTGCTGTATCAAAGACGAGCATTGTTTATCCTTTTTATCTTATTTTGAAATTGGCAAAGACATGTTCAGCATTTTCTGCAATTTGCACCTTTTCAAGTCCAAAATCCCTTGTTATATTTTTACTGACTCCTTCCCATTATTTTTTATTTTCATTATCAATAGCATGTTCTGTATCCCAATTTTTTTGATCCCTGTGAATTCTCTAATATGTAACTTTCCTTTAATCCTTTAAATCAGGTTTAGTTGAGTCCTATTAATGTAACTGATTAATGTTAATCCTATTATTACTATTGGCTTGGGCTTGATTGGTTGTGTTTTGGAAAATTTTAACACCCAACACCGTGGGAGACTTTACACTAGTTGGAGAATCCAGGACAAGGGTGATAAAATTAGAACTTGACCAATTAATAGTGAATCTGAAAGAAAAAAAATCCACACAATTGTGGCATGCACTGCCCCAGGTGGTCATGGATACAGGCTCAATTGAGGTATTGAGATATGAGAAGTTCTTGAGAACAACAACAACAAAATTACATTTGTATAACGCTTTTCGGGTCAGAAGGATGTCCCAAGGCGCTGGAAAGTAAGGTTTATAGAAGTGTAGTGTACTCGCTGATTCCCAAAAGCATCTCCACTATTCAAATCAAACCTGTTGTGATTTTCAGATAAGGCCCTGCATCATAAAGCTACCTATTTTGTCCTATCATGCATTTGATTATTTCTGTTACCCCTATTCTGTATTCTCTATCCTGTTCTCAGTTAGATATGTATTCAGCTCTTTTAAATGAGATAATCAACTCCACCTCAGCTACTTTTTCTGGGAGTCTATTTCACTAAGTGTATGCACTAAATTGGATGGAGGAAAGAAAGTTTGTTCTAATTGAAGTTTATTTGATCCCTCATTTAATTTGTGGTTTATTCATTTTGAACCCTGTTCCCCAGCAGTAATCTGTATCAACATCAACTTTTTGAATTGCAGTCAAATATCTTAGCAATCAATCCAGACTTTTGTTATGAATATTATTTCATCAGCTTTCTTCACAGCTTTACATAACTGGATGCTCTCAGTATATACAGGAAAATCCTTTCCTTCTCTTCCCTTATCAATTGGTGCGCTTTATTCTACCCACACAATATTGTCTCAACTGAAGATTGACTGTGTGGTTGATCCAGCCTGTTCTTCAAGGTTAAAATATGATAAAGCAAAAAATTGTGCAGTACTAATAGGAGATTGAATTATATCTTTAATTCTCCACTGAAAAAAATCTATTAAAATTCAATTAGTAAATATTAATTATAGAATGTTGTTCAATGTTTTTTCTCTCGCTCTTTCTTTCATAGTGACATTTAGTGACTCTGGGATTAAGCACTGAAGTGTCTTGTACTCTTGCAGTAATAAATATGCCAGTTTGTGTTTTATTTGTTTTTTGGGGTTCCTATTCTATAATAGAACATTCCATTATAAAACATTAGTAGATAGTCACCATCTCGTATTTCTTGAGTGGCATAATAAAACAAGTCTTCACTCTAGGTCAGAGGATTATTTTCCAGCTTCATGTCAAGGAGTGAGCTCACGGTCTATATTAGTAGTTTACTGCAATACTGGGAGAGCATTCCATTGTCAGAGATGCTATCCCTTGATTGAAATGTAAAACCCAGGTCTTGTCTACCTATTCAGGTGGCTGTCAAAAGATTCCATGACACTATTCAAAAAGAAGTTTCTCCTGCTGTCCTAGCTAACAATCCTCCAGATAAATTGGTCATTCACTATAACTTTATAGGACCATGTGGTGTACAAATTAACTACAAATGCAATCACTATACTTGACGGCAATTCCTGCAGAGTATCAAAACATTTTTACTTTAGAGGTGCTATATCATATTTAAAGATTGTTTGATTAGTCTGCCCACGTTCTCAGCACTTCAGGTGAGGTAGAAGATAAGTTTTGCAGTATAAAAAAATTGTTACGAACAGCAATGAAGATGTGCAATATTTTATGAAAAGAATAGAACTGTCATGTTTACTGTTCATATTTAAATTCCCTTGTTTACTCTTCAATTTTTTCCCCGTACCATTTTTTTTCAATTTCTCCTTCCCTTTTTGTTAATTTTTTAAAAAGTTTTCTCTACAGAATAATTGCAATTTTACAAATGTATTTTTTTTTCATAGCTATGGTGACTTCAGGAAAGACATACTTTGATGCCGTTGCAAAATTAGGAGACCTGACTGGCCAGTCTCCAGTCTCCAGAGAACTCGGTAAGGGTCACTTCAATATTTAAATGGCTTGCTGTTTATCTGTTACACACGGAAACCCATTTCGCCCACAAAATATACAGTCAAATCACTTTATAGTATATTCTGTGAAGCTTTTTGAGACTTCTCGAAGATGTGATAAGGCACTATATCAAATGCAAGGATTATTATAGCAAGCCGAAATAGTGGAGTAATCCTGCCACTGTATAAATCATTGGTGAAACCATACTTAGAGTACTGTGTACAGTTCTGGTTACCGCAGTACAAAAAGGATTTTGGAGAAATTGAGAAGATACAGAATGATTGAGGGAATGGAAGGAATGGACTATGAGAAGCGACTAAGTAAATTGGGCATGTTCACGCTGGAAAAGAGAAGACTTAGAGGTGACATGATTGCTGACTTTAAGATTCTAAAGGGGCAAGACAATATAGATTGTGACAGGCTGTTTCAACATGTCCAGAATAGTAGAACCAGAGGAGTTCTAAATATGAGAGTTCTGGATATGTTTAAAGCCTGCTTGTGTGGTATGGAGTGTATAGTTTCCCACATATGGAAAATTTAAGTGCATGTTGGCAAGAGCTAAGGCTTGAGGATCCTGGAATATGCATTGAGGTACTGCTGAAGTTTTACCATCTAAAACCATGCAGCTAACCATTGAAGAGTACTGGTCCTTACTTGTCTAGCAGGGACCAATTTGGTTTACGAGATTATCAGGAGTTGAGTGGGAAGAATTCCAGTCCTCTGTGACTAATGAGCTCATCCTCCAATGAGCCAGGTTGGATGGTTTATTGTGAGCAGTGTCCTGGAGTGGTGCTAACCTGCCAAGTAATGGCAGATATACATCTTCCTACCTTGGATTCCAACCCAAACAACAACCCCACTCTGTTGAGCTCAGAAATCCTATATAAAACGTGCTATACAAGCTGGTTGTTTTACTGGGATGCTGAGACTACCACAAACTAACAACTCCCTTCTGATCATTCATTGCTAGGGGTGGCATCTTGGAGCACACACAGATTGGTCAACCCAACAGCTTGACCATTAGATAGTTCATACAGTACAAACTATTACACATTTAGCACCTTTCATGTCGGAAGGATGTTTCAAAGGACTCATAATGTATTTGATGTCCACCTGAAGTGAAAGATGAATGGAAATTTGTATTGTGTTGGATTTGTGTCTTAATCCAAGTATGTCTTCTGGGCTTGTGGCTTGTTTGAAATTTACACAAAATTAAAGAAGTAATTACAGCTTGATGCTGTAGTAACTTAAATGACCAAAGACAAAGCTGTGTCAATGCAAAATCTTGCATATTGTTAATTGACACTGAAGAATCTGTAGAGTAGAAACAGTTTGTGCATCTGTTTTGTTCAATGCATATGGTTCTTTACTTAATACTCTAAGCTTCTGTTAACGCTTTACTTTGTAGAATATCATTTTGCAGTTTGGTGGAGTGATGATTCCAGTCAGATTAGTGATCTAGCAGTTTTAGCAGAAATCTGAGCATTGTGAATCAAAGTGCAGCCATGTAGCTTTGTGTATGTCTGTTATTTTCCCTCATTCTATTTTAAAGCAGCCTTCATTCTACGAGCAGTCCTAATCTTTTTTTGACATTATATTTTTACCATTAATAATATCGTGTACTGCAGCTCTTCATTGACCCTGTTGCTAAGCAAATTTTAAATGGCCATTTTAAAGTTTCATTTATGATATGCCTGTAAAGGATAATTGCATTCTAGCCATAAACACTAGAGTTTAAAGTTAGATTTTTTTTCTGTAATTATTTGGTACAGTAAATAAGGACTTTTGGTTTTTGTCAAACTTGGCACAGAATAAACTTTCTATATCACCTTCTCCCCATATTTATCCTGAGGTTTTAACACATTGCTCTAAACACTTGGATGCTAATTTATCGAGTGCCAGATCTGCACAGAGATTCAAACAAGCCATACTAACACCTGTTGCTCTTAGCTTTTCTTTCTGTGTTGACTTCTCATATGCCTCAGTCCAAACATTCCGGTGTGACTTTTCACACATTGTATGCAGACTGGATGGGAGTCACACTGGGCAAATAATGTTTTCCAGTGCAAGTTCAATTAAAAGATCACTGCAAGGCACCTAAGCTGACATTCACCAGGCTACACGATTCTACAAAAGTGAGGCAACGAAGAAACAGCATATACTTAACCTTGCACACTAAAAGTTGAATTCTCACATTTTTCTGGTCAGCAGTGCTGAAGACAACTTTGTTGCCTGTGTGACTAGGTTGAGTGTTCAGCCTTCCTGCAGCCAGATCAAGTGATGGGAGGTGCTGTTGGGGGCAGCAAGAAGCCGATTTACTTTGCTGATTCCAAAACAGCTGTCATATGGAGAAAAAGTGGTAATTTGTCTCATTTATTTGTAGCTACCAACTAGAAAAGCATAGCATTATATTTCCTCAAGTGCTGCATTTTCCTGGGTTTGGATCAGCTTGGCTGCATTGACATAAATCAAAACAGGAAAGGAGTCTTGAAATAAAACTGCTGAATATATTAATCACTGGGGTATTCTGAGATGAAGGAGCTGGATTGCTTTGATCAGAAATTTTCTCTGGAATTTCCTTCCATATAAGTCATTTATTAAAGGTCAACTTCTCCTTCCAGTTCCCATCCAAAGAGAGAAATTGTGCGATAGCTTAAAGAATTCGGTTTCACATTGGATTATCCATTTGGACTTAATTATTGAACATGTATTGCAAAATATTTGTTAGTCAATATGTACAAATGGATTGGTATCCACCATAGGCCAATTTCAATGTTTCTATGCTAAAACCAACCGTGACTGGCTGTATGATAAGCAGATTTAAAACGTGGATTTTAAATAATGCAAGTCATGGTTACAATATGGGCAGAATATATTCGTTTTGTGGGTTATGTAGAGTGACAGTTCTAGTACCATAGAGATAGGCTGATTACATCTTCCAAAAAGTCTCTGGAAACCGTGACCTCAATTGGATAATTCACTTTAATTGTTAGATCATAAATTAAGTTCATAGATAAAGCTGCACCTGGAATAGCATAGACCCTTTTTCATACCTTTCCTGTCTGAAGGTGGTGACTCATCACGGCAGCCTTCATTATCTCATTTAAGTGACCAATTTTCATGTATGAGTCTACCCTTAGCAGTAACCTCAAGTGGTTATTCAATTAATGTGGAGAGGAGGGGTTGATTTAGTTAAAAAATCGATATGTATATAAATGAATGAGTGTCAGATGGGGAGAACTTCCAACTGGGTCTAGATGGTTCTAGATTTAATTAAATAATAATCCTTGCGTTTAATATAGCGCCTTTCATGTCAGAAGGACATTGCAAAGAACTTCACAGAATTTATTGTAAGATTTACTATTTAAGTTCCAATATTTAAATCCCAATATTTAAATTTTCTTTTAAAACCCTTCAATTGATGACTAACTTACTAAGTTGAAACCAGTGCTTGTCAATAAGATATTTAAATTTCATCTTTTAAGAATGCAGTTAGAAACCAAATGGGGGATTTTAATCTTTTAAATTTCTCATACTAGTTAATAACCATGAACTTGAATATTTCAGATGAACATAGTCATGGAACAGGCTTCTGCATAATTATTTCATTTAAAACTAACTTTCTTTAACAATGGAAATGTATTTCTTGTCCTACAGTAAAGATAACTCTATGCTACTTATATTGAACAATATTAACCTTGTTCTTTGTATACTAACACTGGTATTGATCAAAGTTCTTATGTGACTTTATTCCCCACTCATTTCCTTTATGAGAATGGGCAGATTAGAAACTTGACATATGTGTCCAAATATTAAATATCTTCGGGGACAGGCAACTTTTAATGAACCCCTTGGGTTCAAGCTTCAGGTGCTACCATAAATCTTAAGTAATATGATACTACAGTACTGTTTTGTTCTATACAAGCATTATTACTCCATCCCACAATCCCTCTGCCTCGCCCTCTCCTCCCTTGCCTCCTTTGAGACCTGTCTCAAGACCCTCCTCTTCAACCGTGCCTTCGGTCACCCTCCCACCCCTACCCACCCCGCCCCCTCCTGATCCCAACCACCAGCTCGGGTGCGGATCCCTGACTGTCTAGCGCTTTGGGACGTCCTCCTGAAGTGAAAGGCGCTATACAAATGTAATTTGTTGTTGGTACTGTTACTAATATTAGCAGCCCCATGAAAATTGGGAACATCAAAGAAAAAAACATGATTGCCACCACCACTCTCCCCATCTAACCTTACACTTTTTTGTAACGATTTGTATTTGTCAGATCCCAAGTTAGTGGGGGGGGAATCAGTACTTCAGCCAGACAGTAGGGAATTTGAATCACACGAGTTTAAAAGAGGAGGTAGTTTTAAGTTAAAGCTATTTGGGTTTTAGCCTTTATCAAGCAACAACACCAGCATCACTCTTTAAGTACTTTGGGTGCAGTTTATTCTACCAGCCTCAAGAGTCTAAGGAAATGCTTTTAAGCTATCTTAACATCAAACAGATATCATTTAGTGTCTAGTGCCTCAAGTAACTTAGATTTCAAACCGAGGCCACCTCTTCCTAATATTATTTTCCAGAAATAGGAAAATAGTAGTTTGGGAATCGACCTACTTAAATTAGTTCAAATAGATAATTATTTGGGGAGGGCAAGTTTGCAGGGCTATGGGGAGAGAGCAGGGGAATGGGATTGATTTGGATAGCTCTTTTCAAAGAGCCGGCACAGACACAATGGGCCGAATGGCCTCCTTCTGTGCTGTATAATTCTACGAAATAAAGTAAAACTACAAGCAGTACTTCATTACTGTGCACTACTAAACGTATCTTATAATAGAATGCAAAAAGAATCATTGATTGTTGTGGCACTTTAATCATGTATGAGTAATCCAAGGTGAGCACAATCAAGTTTCAGTGTTCACTGTTGCAGTGTTCCACCCACCTCACAAAAGCTTATATTTGGAAGCTCAGTTGTAAAATTTGCATTGGACAGATGTTTACCAAACAATTTTGCTTGTTGCTAAGCAAGTAGGGAGGTGCCCTTTAAAGCTGTAACATCCTGTTTGAAAACCATGTCAATAAATTACATAATATTGTAGTCTGGTGGAAGGCTTTTTTATTAATGTTTATTACCATCACCAAAGTGTGAAACCAAACTACTTGTAAATAAACATTTAAAAATGTTCAGCGCTAGCAGTTGGAAGTGACAATTCCAATTCAGCTCTAGCAGTTGAAAGTGACATCCTTTTGATGCGACATAAAAGGTCCCATCTGCCTCTTCAGGTGAATATTAAATATCAAATGCCACTATTCTAAGTGAAGAGACTATCCTCTGATCTACAATCGCCCAGATTAAATTGAAACTTTGTGCTTTTTGTGGGACAATGCTCTGCACAAATTGGTTCCCATGTTTGCCTACAAAATACAGTTACTACACTTTACAGGATATTCTGTTGTACTTTGTGATTTCCTCCTGACATAATATCAAATTTAAGGATTTTTTAAATTGTTGTTCCATTTGGTGAGTAGAGGGAAAGAACAGGAAGAAAAGACTAGAGGTGCTACCTAAGAATAGGCAGCAACTCCATATTCCTGGCAGCTGGCCAAAGGCAATAAGTGTAAAATTTTGTCTGCAATACAGTAGTAACTTTCTTCTCTTTCCCCTTCCAACTTCCTCCCAACACAGGACACATCTTAACAGATATTTCAGAAGTGCACAAGAAGCTCAACCTAGATTTGGAAGAAAGTGTATGTATTCACAACATTTATGCTTATTTGTTTTTACATGTTATTGTTTGTGAAAGTTCATACTTTCTGCGTTTTAAGTAAAATTCAAGAAATCCTGATTGAAATTGCCACTTTTTAGACCCCTGTTAATCAGACCCATCTGACTAAAATCCTTTTTTTTATTTTTCTTCAAGTTTAAGAAGTTCCATAGAGAGATCATAGCTGAATTGGATCGAAAAACAGAACTGGATGTGAAATACATGAATGTAAGTATTTTATATTGTAACAATTGGTTGCAAGCAGATTTACTTTAGGATTAAACAAATCCCACCTCAGGGCTAAACTTTTCAATGTTTTCAAGTATACGCAAAATGTTTGGTCTTGTGCACTATAAAGGCTAAATATATTTTTGCCTTACAATCCCATCTAACTCGCAAATATTGGCCTGCCTGTTGACTGCCTCCAAATGATCGATGGCAATTTTACTCATAAAACACAAATGCCAATGGGCACAAGCACAGCAATGAAAGTGAGCACACACACTAATGGGACTGAGAAGGGTAAAACGGTGGGTAAGTTTCCTTGCTTCACACACACACACACAAGCCTCTGTTTACCTAGCAGCAAGTAGGAAGTTAGTCGATCGGCGAATCGTTTTCCTTGAGGTAATAATTCCCCCCCCCCCCCACAAAATAACAATCTGGTTAATACAGTTAGTCTATCCACGACTGTGTGTTAGACAGTGCTATGCGCAGTTGGCTGCCACATTTCGCTTACAAAATATATGGTTAATTCACTTTACACTGTATCCTGTGAAGCGTTTTGAGACGTCTCGAAGACATGATAAGGTGTATATCAAATGCAAGTATTATTATTAAAACTAGTGAAATAGGATTTGCAGGACTGATTTAACATGACATTAATTAAACATTTCAAAAACCTGCAACTGAAAGATCTTTGGAATAAATAGCTAACAGGGAACAGAAAGGACAGTAATAGATTTTCAAAATAGTTTACCAAAAGATAGCTGTACTTTTTGTTCCATAGAAAGATATCAGGCAGAAACCATTCAGAATTTCATTCTAAACCTGTACAATGCATGCAGCACTGATTGCTATCTGCCATGTCTGTTCTATTTATATCATGTGGGAGGAAGGTATGGCTCTATAGTGCTATGCTTTCTGTAGACTGAGCTGGACTCTGGCTGAGCATTTTTAACCAACTGAAGGGCCTTCTTGAAAGCACTATGGAAATCTGTAACATATTAATTCCTGTAGGCAGTAGATTAATGTTCCCTCTGGTCACCTCTGTAAATTTCCTCAAAGCCATCAACTAAGAAGGAGATGTTCCTGTGTGGGGTATTGATTACGGTCACCTGTACTTTCCAATAATGGTTGCCCATCTTTGGAAGCTTCACATGCATCCGTGTGTGCATTGATTGTGACGAGCATGCTTTATATGTGAAATGAAACTGTTAAATACTATGAATCTCAAATTTGTTGTTTTGTCATTTTTGTTTGCAGGCAACACTTAAGAAATACCAAACAGAACATAGAAGTAAGCAGGACTCTCTTGAAAAGTCTCAAGCAGAGCTAAAGAAACTAAGACGAAAAAGTCAAGGGACAAAAAATGCACATAAATATGAATACAAAGAACAGGAGGTAGGTATTTTTTCTATATAAAGAGTCACTTAATGGAAAAAAATCTATTTTCTGTATTTTCTGTTCATTGAGAGAGTACTCTATTCAGAACTTGGGAACATATTACAGTGCATCTCAAGTTTGAAATGAATAGCAAAGCAATAAGGTAAGTATCAATAGCTAGGTGATGCAGCGCTTTAACAGGTGAAATGCATGTGAAAAGATAAATGGGATGTTTGGAGGAATAACACAGAACAATTTATGCTTGGAAGCAAGAATAGAGTAATGTTCAGAAGATTGTGGTTATATTGATAAGTGAGGGAGAGTGTCACGATCAAAATATGATATAGAGCAAATGAGAATAGAATTTGAGCTCCAATATGAAGGCCCACATAGACTGTCAACACTTTTTGTTGAGGTTCACACATAAACACAGGAGTGCTACCAACTGAGCATTGTTTCAGTACAAATGGAAGGATAGATTTGGAAGCTAGTGTTTCCACAGTTCTTAAAGAAATAGTTTCCAGAAAGACTGCATTGAATATTTTTCACAGTTCTACTCAATCTTAACTCTGATTAAATAGAAATAGAATTTCATGTCAGCAATGCCTTAACAAGAGTTAAAAACTTAAAATTTGAAATGGCACTTGGGTGTAACCTTTAGGATTCCAGGAATGTGTTGAGAAAAACAAAATGGCTCTATTAGAATTTTAAACCAAAGCTGTTCCCCGGTTTGAATGATGTTTGCCTGTGGAAACCATGCATATTTTTTGCCTCGCTGTTCATTAAAAGTGGAGCAGAAGTATAATAGAGTCAAACTTTCAGGGGAGGAGTGAAAATTTTGTGAGAAAAAAATGCATTTTGAACTCCAATTAAATTTCAGTATGGGGGTGGGGGAGGAAGAAAGAAGGTGTCAGTCCCCTGGTAGGTGACACCAATTGGTTTTTGCAGTACACTGTATGTAAATGGAACATAGCCAAATTCAGTCATATTGCCTTTCTGAGGCCTGCAAGTATTTTTTTCACTTGCTTGACTCACTTGCTCCACAAGTACTGTAGTAAACTAGCAAGTCATGTAAAAGTAGACATACCATCTGCATCTATTGGGTATTCAAGAACAATGCTCTGTTTATTATAATTACAGCAGTGCATGCCAGTTACCTGCTAAATTCCATCACTATTTACAACTTTAAAAAGTTAGCTTTCTCATTTTAATCTTTTGAAAGTTTGATTTCAACGTCTGCCAAAGCATAGCGGAAACTTGGCAGACGACAGAGAGAAAGTTGCAATTTGTCTGGAAAACAACCAATCCAAGGTGAATTGTGGACATTCTCAGCATCTCTTTAATTAGCTGTATCAGTGTTTTCCTGTTATGTTTGTTCCACACTTTTGCTCCTTAATTGGATAAATGCAGGGCCATAAAATCCCCATAGATTATTAAAAAGGAAACTAAATCAAAATTTTCTTCCAATTTACGCTTTATAAATCGTCTTTTTTTAAAGAGTTTGATTCCCCCCTCTGTGAAAAACACCAAGGAGGGTAATTTCTCCACTCAATGATTTAATAATGGGTGGAAAATAACCCACCTGGTTGCCCACGAAGAAAGAAAGAATCACCTTTGTGATGACTGCTTATCATATCACATATTTGGGTAGTCATTATTAAATAAGGCTCAACAGTGCTCATGACAACTATGTGCAACAATAATTTGCACTTACATAGTGCCCTCCACGCAGGATAGCGTCTCAGAGAGATTAACAGTGGTGGAGCCTGACTCCAAGCCGGGGGGGGATAGGGGAGGTGGTCGTAAGCACGGTCGAAGCGGAAAATTTTCAGGCGGGTCTTGAAAGAGGGGAGAAAGGGAGCAAGGCAGAGGGATTTAGGTAGAGTGTTTCAGAGTTTTGGGGTGTCGTTGCTGAAAGCACGACCTCCGATGGTGGGGCAGAGGGTGTGAGTGACGAGCAGGAGACTGGTGCCAGTCGAGGGGAGACGGCAGGTGGTAGATCGATCCGTTCGGTGATGGGGAGCCAGTGGAGCCTAGCCAGAACTGGTGAGATGTGGGCAAATGTCGCGGAGGTACCAGATGTGGAGGAGGAAGGACAGCTGGGGGTCGAACCAGACGCCTAGGTTGCCTACTGGTTCCGTTTGAGGGAGAGTCCAGGGAAGTTGAGGAGTTTAGATCCGCAGAAGTGAAGACGTTGACGGGAGCCAAGGAGTATGGCTTCCATCTTGTCCATACTCAGCTGCAGGAAGTTTATACTCATCCAGGCCTTGATGTCTGCTGGACAAGTTGATAGAACAGGGAACCTGGAGTTGGTACTGGAAGAGGCAAAGTGGCATCCACATATTTGCTAACTCCATGTTACACCCTCAACAGGTGAAGGGTATACAGAAATGTCTGTCTGAAGTCTCCTTTGGAGAAACATGTTTTTTAAAAAAAAGTTAACCTTCTGATTTGCATAGACAATTATCTGTCTATATTCTCTTCTGGGTGTAACATGCATACTAAAAAGACATAGTATTTTTGTAACAGGGAAGAGCTTTATCTTAATTGTCCTTCGGTTTCTTTCCACAAATCCTAAGTTTAAAAATACAAATATAATTTAGTTCCCATGGATTAAAATCACTACAGGTTCATACTAAGTTAACAGAGAGTCTGGGACTGTTTCTATTTCAGTTTCAGTGACCTTGAGCACCTTGTTTTATTTGCGCAAACTTGTGCTTCATTGCTTCATCTTTTTAATGTGAACTTTAATCTTTTAGACTTTCTTTGCTGCTTCTTCATCAAGTCTCGACTACGGGAACTCCCTCCTCATCGACCTTCCTAACTCTTCCCTTCACAAGCTGCAGATCATCCAAAACTCTGCAGCTCGTGTACTCTCACGCACCAGGCTCCACGACCCAATCCTCCCCACCCTCACCCGACTCCACTGGCTCCCCATCCCCCAGAGGATCGAATTCAAGATCCTCGTCCTCACTTTCAAGGCCATCCATGGCCTTGCCCCCTCCTACCTCTCTGACCTGTTGACTCCTTACCAACCTGCCCGCTCTCTCCGTTCAGCGGGCTCTGGTCTGCTCCATGTCTCCGCCCGACCCGCCCTACCATCGGTGGCTGGGCTTTCAGCCTCTCTGCCCCCACACTCTGGAACTCCATCCCACAGTCCTTTCGCCTCGCTTCCTCCCTTGCTCCTTCAAGGCCGGTCTTAAATAGAACTCTGCCCAATTCCTGCCTTTACCCTTGTTTGTCATTTCTTTTAACGGTATTTTTAAATTGCTGATTACATTCTGCGATTTTAATTTTATATTCTATTAATTTGATTAATTTGTGAGCTTTATTTTGATAACATGCAGACTGTTTTTATAAAAGCTTTCAAGGAATACCATTTAAGAAATGCATTTGAAAGTGAAACTTTTTTTACCCAAACAATCTGTGTAGAAAACTGCCTAAGAACAAAATGAAATTAATGAATATTGAATGTTCAATATATTAATCCTATCCCTTGGAAATATTTGGGTTTTAAAATGGACAATATTGTATTTAGTTTTTCTTTCATTTCAGTTCATAGCAAACATCAGCTCAAGAGAACATGACATTCAGAAATTTATTAATGACGGCTGCAAAGAGGCTTTACTTGAAGAAAAGAGACGGTTCTGTTTCCTGGTAGAAAAACACTGCAACTTTTCCCAAGACATATGCAATTATCATGATAAGGTCTGTATAACCGAATAATTAAACTAGCTTGAGTGCAACAACAACAAAATTACATTTGTATAGCGCCTTTCACATCGGAAGGACGTTCCAAAGCACTGAACAATCAGTGTTTCAGACCCGAGCTGGGGATCGGGAAGTGTGAAGGGCAGGGGGAAGGAGGGTCTTGAGTCGGGTCTTGAAGGAGGCAAAGGAGGGGTCGAGGTAGAGGAACTGCAGGATGGAGTTCCAGAGGGTTGGGGCAGAGTGGCAGAAAGCCCACCTGCCAGTGGTAGAGTGGGCGATGCAGCGGACGTGAAGTGGAGGGAGCAGGCAGATTGGTAGGGGGTTAGAAGGTCGCAGAGGTAGGGAGAAGCAAGGCCATGGAGGGCTTTGAAGGTGACCAGAGCCTGGTGCGGGACAGGACATGGGCTGCAGAGTTCTGGATGATTTAATTAATGAAAGTACAGAATGTTTCAAAAAGATTTTTAGAAGTCGTTTTATTTATAAAATGGCAATACTCTATGAAATTGAAAATTGTTTCCATAAGTTGGGTGGGAGTGAGCTAAAATATCACCATTTAGTACTATCAGATTTCCAATTTCAAGCCCTCTTGGAAGCAATTATCAAGTGCAAACATTTAGATGTCTGCTATTCTTGGTGCTTTTGCTAGGCCACCCTTTTCAATTTCAATCTTGCCCTTTTCCAAGATCTGGCATCAGCTACTTATTAGTGTTTAGGACAAGCGCAAATTTAAATTAATTTCAGTTTCCATCTGCCTTATGATTCAGGTGGAGTTCAACCTTGCTACCGTTACAGTTTTAAATGAATCTTTCTCCTGATTATTTTGGTTTATTTTCTGCTTCCTAATCCAAAAAAATCTCATTCCCAATCCTCCAGTGCAAACCTGTGCACCCACTACAATTTTTTTTGTGAACAAGTAGTTGCGTTCATATGTGGTTCAAAGTATGGTATCTTACCCTAGCTTTTGTCTGTGGGTACATCATGGCTCTTGTGATTTAAAGCGTCATCTGTATCCTTCAACAGGATTACTCATCAGCTAGACCAATAGAAAAGTGCCAAAATGTTTGCCAAAAATTGCAGGGAGATCCAGATATTTTCCGGTTTGGCATTCAAGTTTTACTAGCGGTGTTTACAGTCTCTACAAAAAACAGTGAAGTTATGCAAAGCTTTATTGCCTTTTTTACTACTAGGGTTTTCCAAGCAGAAAAAACTGAGGTGATGATTGAAATTTGAGCAGTTGGGGTAATTACCATTAGGATCAGATGTCAAGGTTATCATTTTGCAGTGCTAGTCAATTACTTATTTTGTAATATTAACTGATGTCCTTAATTTATATCCTCAAGAATATATAGCTGGAAATAGAAAGCCTGAAGTTGTTGATTTATTTGCCATGTGACTATAGACTGGTTATTCAAATGATTGGTTCAATCATTTTTAATATAACATTTTACTTGCGCTAATCTCTATTTCTGCAGGCCAAAGGACTACTTAGTGCCAAACTGGTGAGCTGGCAAGAAAAATGCTTGGACTCTACCAAGACGCCAGAGTTTTTGATGGACGATACCTATAGCACTGCCTCTTACGTATTAAGAACTCCTCAGCCTTCTCCGTCAGTGGAAAGATACCAAATGGTAAGGGACTCAGCATAGAATGAATGATTTGGAAAATCATAGAATCGTACAGCACAAAAAGAGGCCATTCGTCCCATCGAGTTCGTGCCGGTTCTTTGAATAAAACAATTAATGTCAATCCCACTCCCCAACCCTTTCCCCATAATCCTGCAAACCTGTCCTCCTCAAATACCTGTCCACCGCGTTTTTAAAAGTAGTTATCAAATCGGCCTCGACTACCCTTTCGGGCAATGCGTTCCAGATTCGAACAACTTGCTGCGTGAAAAAAATTCTTCTCTCCTCCCCTCTGCTTTTAGATACTATTTTGAATCTGTGATCTCGAGTCACCGACACACCCACCAGTGGAAACAGTTTTTCCCTTTCTAACCTATCAAATCCCCTCATGATTTTGAAGACCTCTATTAGGTCTCCTCGTAATCTTCTCTGCTCCAATGAGAATAATCCCAGCCTCTCTTGCCTTTCCTCATAATTAAAGTCCCTCATTCCTGGTACCATCCTCGTAAATCTCCTCTGCACCCTTTCCAATGCCTTAACATCCTTCCTATAGTGTGGTGTCCAGAACTGGACGCAGTATTCTAACTGAGGCCTAACCAGTAGATTAATCATTACTTCCTGACTCTTGTACTCTATGCCCCTATTTATAAAGCCTAGTATCCCACATGTCCTTTTTACAGCTTTATCTGCCTGTCCTGCCACCGTTAAGGATCCGCAGGTCTCTCTGTTCTCCTCCAAGCTTCACTGCGAGGAGATGCTGGATTTCCTTGAATCCAAAATCAAGGGAATTCACTCCGCGGTCACTTCCCCTCCAACATCCACCCACCCCCCACTCCCTCCCTCCCACACTCCTACTCCTACCCATCCTCCCCTACACACTTTCGTACCCGTTTCCCCACCCTCTGTCACCAAACTCATCCTATCCCTGAAACCCACCACCTGCTCCCTTGACCCCATCCCCACTCCACTCCTTATCTCCCGGCTCCACCTCCTTGCCCCACATATCACAGACATCGTCAACCTGTCCCTTTCCTCTGGCTCTGTTCTCATTCCCTTAAAAACTGCCACCATCACTCCCACCTTGAAAAAACCCTCCCTTGATGCGTCGCAGCTATCAAGCTACCGGCCCATCTCCAACCTCCCCTTCCTGTCCAAGGTCCTGGAACGAGTTGTCGCCTCCCAGGTGCGCTCTTTCCTCTCCACCCATTCATTATTCGAACCCCTTCAGTCGGGTTTCCGTGCTCTCCATAGCACAGAAACTGCCCTGGTCAAGGTCACCAATGACATCCTGACCATCTGTGACCAGGGCTCCCTCTGCCTCCTCGTCCTCCTCGACCCATTGGCAGCATTCGATACGGTCAACCATGCTATCCTCCTCCACCGCTTGTCCTCCCACCTCAACCTTCGAGGCCCTGTCCTTGAGTGGTTTAGGTCGTACCTCTCCCACCGTCTTCACTTTGTTTCCACGAATGGCTTTTCCTCCAGCCCCCGCACTGTCTCGTGCGGTGTCCCTCAGGGCTCTGTCCTCGGTCCCCTCCTCTTCACCCTCTATATGCTCCCCCTTGGTGACATCATCCGCAGACATGGGGTTAACTTCCACATGTATGCGGATGACACCCAACTCTACCTTTCCTCCTCTACCCTCAACTCCACGACCACCGATGTCCTGACAGCTGCCTGTCCGACATCGAGTCCTGGACGAGAGACAACTTTCTTCAGCTCAACGTGCGTAAAACTGAGGCCCTCCTGATTGGCTCACGTCAGCGCCTCCGCACCTCAGGCGCTGACAGCATCAGCATCCAAGGCTGCACTCTCCACCTCTCAAAGCCAGTCAGGAACCTCGGGGTTCTGTTCGACCCTGAGCTGTCCTTTCTCCCTCATATCCGCGCCACAACTGGCACTGCCTTCCATCACCTCCGGAATATCGCCAGACTACGGCACACCTCACCCCTCACGCTGCTGAAACTCTGGTCCACACCTTTATCACCTCAAGGCTGGACTATGGGAACTCTCTCCTCGCCGGCCTTCCCGGCACCTCCCTCCACAAGCTGCAGGTCATTCAGAACTCTGCAGCTCGTGTACTGTCCCGCACCAGGCTTCGCGACCACATCACTCCCACCCTCGCTCGCCTCCACTGGCTCCCCATCCCCCAGAGGATCGAATTCAAGATCCTCATCCTCACCTACAAGGCCATTCACGGCCTTGCTCCCTCCTACCTCTCCGACCTACTATCCCCCTACCTACCTGCCCGTACCCTCCGTTCCTCTGGCTCCGGTCTGCTCCACATCCTCCGCCCCAACCGCCCTACCATCGGTGCCCGGGCCTTCAGCCTCTCAGCCCCCAGGCTCTGGAACTCTATCCCCCAGTGCCTTCGCTTCCTCCCTTTCCTCCTTCAAGGCCGGTCTCAAGACCTTTCTCTTTGACCGTGCCTTCAGCTCCCCTCTCAACTCTCTACCCCCTCCTCGATCCCTCCCTTCCCTCCCCTCACCCTGACCATTTCCCCCTGCTCGGGTCCTGACCCAACTGTACAGCGCCTTGGGACGTCCTCCCGACCTGAAAGGCGCTCTATAAATGGAATCTTGTTGTTGTTGTATTAATTGCCTCCCCTCATTCTTTCTACCAAAATGCATTACCTCACATTTCTCCACATTGAAACTCATCTGCCATGTGTCTGCCCATTCTGTCTATGTCTTCCTGCAGTTGGCTCCTATCCTTCTCACTGTTTACTACTCTACCTAACTTTGTGTCGTCCCCAAACTTGGAAATGCTACTTGCTATACCCAAGTCCAGATCATTTATGGATCTGGTTAAGAGCAGTGGTCCTAATACCGATCCCTGGGGGACACCACTGTACATTTCCCTCCAGTCAGAAAAGCAGCCATCCACCACAACTCTCTGCTTTCTGTCTCCCAGCCAGTTCTGGATCCATGCTGACACTGTCCCTTTTATACCATGGGCTTCTATCTTTCTTACAAGTCTTTCATGTGGAACTTTGTCAAATGCCTTTTGAAAGTCCATATAAACTACATCAACTGCACTACCTTCATCCACCCTCTCCATTACCTCATCGAAAAATTCTATTAGATTTGTTAGACAAGATCTGCCTTTAACAAATCCGTGTTGGCTGTTCCTAATAAACCCATATTCTTCGAAGTGAAGATTCATTCCCCAGAACTAGATCTAGCACTGCTTCCTTTCTTGTTGGGCTGGAAACGTACTGATCAAGAAAGTTGTCCTGTATGCATTTTAGGAATATTTCCCCCTCCTTGCCCTTTGCGCTGTTGTTTTGCCAGTCTATGTTGGGATAATTAAAGTCCCCCATTATCACGACTCTATTGGCCTTGCATCTGTCTAAGACCTGCTTGCAGATCTGCTCATCTATTTCCTTCCCACTATTTGGTGGTCTTTAGTATACCCCTACCAGCGTAACAGCTCCTTTTTTGTTCCTTAACTCTAACCAGATAGATTCCATTTTGGGGCCCTCCAGCACCTCGACCCTTTCCACGGCTATAACCGTATCTTTGACTAACATTGCCACACCCTCTCCTTTTTTTCCTTCCCTATTCCTCCTGAATACATTGTAGCCAGGAATATTCAGCTCAAAATGATCTTTGGGAAATAATTATTTGCTTGACCATAATGTTTCTGGGACTCGGTGAATAAGTGTTATTGAAAATACAGCTTTATTGATGTTTGGAGTGTTTTACCTGACCACAGTGATCCTTATTTTCAACCAGCCATGGAGCGCAGCTTTGATAGCATTCTTCTAGAATTCTGACAACGTGGATATTCTTCTGTGATCATGATCTCAGTATTTTGTGTTTTTCTGTGGTACAGTTGCTATCGTGACCAAAGCATTCCTCATTAATTTACAATGTACAGGAAATAGGATTCGCATTGTTTATCAATTGCTCGTTTTGTGATCATCCCAGTGTTCCAATAGAGTATTGGAGGAGGTAAAAGATATTTCTCCTTTTGGCAGCCAATGTTGATATTGGAGGCCAATGTTGATATTGGGAATGACAAATCAGGCATGTCCCAGGCCAGATGCAGAATAAAGTTCTCTACTAAAATAGTACCTCTTATTGCACTATACTACTCACAACAGTCACCTTTATATCCTGACTGAGGAAGTTTGCCAATTTTGTAAATTGGGTTTGAGATGGCCTTTATTTTTATGAACGAAAGGAAATAGCTTTCCCATCAGTCTGAACTGAAAAGCATACCCCAGAGTTGAAAGGACAGTGCTTCTTTCAATCTGTGCAGCAGGGAAGGAATGTTAGAAGGCAGTGTGATTTAAAGATTTGCTCTTGTCAGGAATTTCAAGCTTGTAATCCAGAACTCTATGCAAATAGAGCAGTCAGTGGAGGGCTTTCCTCATGGTAAGTAAAAGGCAATGACCTGACATGGACACTCAACAACGGTGACTTGACTTGTGCAAAACAGAAGGATGCAGTCTCAATTCAAGGTTCATGATAAGTTATAATAAATAATCCTTGCAATTGATATAGCACCTTTCATATTGGGCGGACATTTTGAAGCACTTCACAGGATTTTACTGTAAAGTGTAGTGGCTCTATCTTTGTAGACAAATGCAGCAGTCAGTTTATGCACAGCAATGCTCAAACATTTTATCTGGGGGATTGTTGGATAAGACACTGGGACAAACTCTTCTCTTTGGATCTTTACATTCATGTATCAAAAAGAGAAGAATTTTGAAAAGACAGATGGGGCCTCAGTTTGACATTCTAATCTGAAAGATAGCACCCCTGATAATGCAAGCCACCTTCATGTTGAGATAAAGTTGCTGACTTCTGGGTCATTAATTTGCCACTGACTTCACTTCTTTCACAAAGTGACGTTGGCATAGCATGCATGCTCCATACGTCGAAAGTGAAGTCTGGCGATCTCTCCATCTGGAAGGTGTCCATTTTTTAGCACAGGAAGTTGTGTGTATTGCGCTTCTGATTACAATGGGTTAGTAGATCAGCACTCTACCATAGTTTGCTATAACAAAGAATCCCCTATAGGTAAGCTTACATGGTGCTATTTTTCTGCCATTTGAAAAACTTGAACAACTAACCAGCTGAATTTGATAATAATAATAATAATCCTTGCATTTGATATAGCGCTTTTCACGTCGGGAGGACGTCCCAAAGCGCTTCACAGAACACACTGTAAAGTGAATTGACTGTATATTTGTGGGCGAACGCGGCAGCCAATTGCGCACAGCAATGTCCCACAAACAGTCGTAGTTTGAAAATGACCAATTTATTATTGTTTTTTGTTTTGGAGGGATTATTATTAGGCTCTGTGTGGAGTAAGGAAACTTGCCCAAGGTTTCGCCCTCTGCCTGATGTGAGGAAGGCCAAAATAAATGTTTGCAAATGAAGAGGCAGTTTATCCTCATACATAAAAAGGATGTAGCACTTTTTAAAACAGTGGTGATCAGGACACCTTAGGCTAAGTGAGTCTCTATCATTGTTGTCAAAATGTAAAAATAAAATAACTGGTTGTTAATTCTGCTGATCCACTCCCCTTTTCTGTGCTTCAGTGATTGCTGCTCAATTTCAAAAGCAGAGTGAAAGGAAGAACATACAAACCTTGCTTTATGTGGTACAAATGTGCCCAATAATCTGATAATTGAACTGATCCCGGTGTCTACCAAGACAAATATTAGCCCATGTTTAAGTAGCAGTTGTTATAAGATTGCACTACCCAGATTTCACTATTGAATATATAAGCAAATTAATAACACTGATATAATGTTTTCTTAGGGATATGATTCTTCAGCACAGAATACTTTGAAAATACCACCAGCTCCTCCAGGAAGAGTTCAGATAAGTCCCCTAGCAGATATGTTCAACCCATCAACTCATTACATAAGCAATATGGAGAAAACCCTTGATGCACCAGGTAAGAAAATTAATTGAACAAACGTGCACTAAATGTAAGAATTCTATATATTCCAAATGCATTTGCCTGATACCCAGCTGTGTTGTAACCAGTGGCAAACACAGAGACTTGATCAATCAATTCTATTTAAAATATTCAAAAGTTTCTTCAATCTTCTATACTAATAAAGACGAAGTGTCTGCCTGTGTGTCAGTATATCTGACACTCGCGCAATAACTGATTGACATAGAGACATAATTTATACCTCATCAGAAAGGTCTTGCAACTGGCAGTGCGTGGGCATATTTTTGGGGGATCTCCTATCCTTGATAAGCTATACTAGAAAATGCTTTAATTAAGCCCCAGAATATGAGCTGTGCATCGTATTCTGCAACTACATAACGACAGACGAAAGCACACACCTTTCAGAGAGATGCATCTTTCTGGAACAAATGTAAGGCACTTTTTTCTGGTTGTCATGGGAGCTAGAGTCCTCCCATGTGTGAATAGAGAGAGAAAGACTGAATAAGAGAGACTGGGAGAGAGAATATATTACAAAGTGTAGTGACTGTGTTTTGTAGGTGGGAGACAGAAACTGAGAGAGAGAGCGAGATTGAAACAGAGAGAGCGAGATTGAAACAGAGAGAGCGAGATTGAAACAGAGAGAGCGAGATTGAAACAGAGAGAGCGAGATTGAAACAGAGAGAGCGAGATTGAAACAGAGAGAGCGAGATTGAAACAGAGAGAGCGAGATTGAAACAGAGAGAGCGAGATTGAAACAGAGAGAGCGAGATTGAAACAGAGAGAGCGAGATTGAAACAGAGAGAGCGAGATTGAAACAGAGAGAGCGAGATTGAAACAGAGAGAGCGAGATTGAAACAGAGAGAGCGAGATTGAAACAGAGAGAGCGAGATTGAAACAGAGAGAGCGAGACGGAGACAGAAACTGAGAGAGAGACAGAAACTGAGAGAGAGGGAGGCAGAGAGATATTGGAAAGGAGTCCTCCCACGGGAGTCCTCCCAGCTGAGTATAGATAAAGACAAAATGTCTGTCTGTGTGTCAATCTACATTCCTTATTGGATCCTTTGGTTGCAAGCAAAGCTGCAACGGGTACAGCTAGTTATGAATATACAAAGGTACAAATTACCACCATAACTACTACACTTCTTGAGTCTTTAGATTTAACTGTGATCATTTGGACTGTGTTTTTACAACTAAAATTATTTCTTAAACTAGCAATTGTTTGCTCTCCAATAATCACTCACTGAGAAACTCCCTTTGGAAAACCAGGATAGAAAACTTAGAAAACATCATTATAAGCTGCAGAAGCAACATGTTAAATTTCTTAGTGTGTGGTCATTTAATTATGTACCTAGTGCTGCAATTTATTCACTTTTGAGATATTCAAAAGGAAATTTTATGAATCCCTGACTGAACAGAGAATGGAGGTTTCAGTCATGAAAACTATTGTGCAACAAGAGTGGGATTCTTGAGAGGAAGTTAGATAAACTGGAGTCCGGTAGCTCAGTGGTTAGAGCACTCGCCTCGCATGCGAGAGATCTGGGTTCGATTCCTGGCAGGGCGAAACCTTGGACAAGTTTCCTTACTCCATATGCCTGATAATTCTCAAGAAAAAAAACAATAATAAAATTGGTCGCGTCGATCCACAACTGTTTGTGGGACACTGCTGTACACAATTGCCTGCTGCGTTTTGCTCACAAGTATATAGTCAATTCACTTTACAGTATATTCTGTGAAGTGCTTTGAGACGTCCAGAAGACGTGAAAAGCACTATATCAAATGCAAGGATTATTATTAAAAATTAAATATCATTTTTTTCTCATTCCTACATTCATATGATGTACTTGTAGATCTATCTACATGCAGGCAGATAAAATGTAGAATTTTATGAAATGGTTTACAAAGTTAATTATTTGTTTTATCTTTACACAGAGGATAGCCATTTACAGAGATCTACTTCTGTTGCAACTGGACTAAATATGGTTCAACGACCAAAGGTGAAAACCATCTTCCCACACAATGCAGGAAATAACAAGACAATGCTGAGCTTTTCAGAAGGTGATGTTCTCACCCTCCTTATACCAGAGGAAAAAGATGGCTGGCTATATGGAGAGCACGACATTACAAAAATGTGAGTCGCTCTGTTTTTACTTGACATTAAATTTGTCTTAACGATTTTATTAAGTAGAACGGCATACACTTCATTAGCATTTACAGTGCACTGTCATGAGTTAATATAAAAGTAATTTGATTGTAATGCAAATATGTTTTTAGAACTGCATTAGTTTTACAGATAACATTCTTAACTTCTGAGATGTAAAACTGACCTACTTGAATGCTGTTTTTTAAAACTTTCTTAATACGACTAAAAATCAGTGGAATTTTCAGAATAATCATTGTCAACTTAAAAACCCTACAAAAAGTTTTGAGGCTATGCAATGTGACGTAGCCTTAAACTATCAATGATTTTTAACTGCTGTATTCAGGAACTATTTCACTCTAAAGTCCTGTACCTGCCCTCACCAAGTTGATAGACTGGACCCACCGAGAAGGATACTCAGAAAAAGATTTAGCAATTACTCAATGCTTATCACAATGCTTTCTTTTATCACCCAATAGAGACTTGAATAGTTTATTTGCAGATATGTGCGCTAAAACAAAGTATGAAAGAAGCCAGTGGTATTATGAGTATGAATTTGGGTATGACTTCAGGTAATTTTGAGGTCTGTATTACCATCTTACAAGCAAAATTTAAAAAATGCAATGCAAAACATTTGGACATAAACAGGAATACTTGAAATTAATGGAAGGGCCTAATTTTGTACATATCTGAATTCTTTTTGTAAACTTCAGTTTTAGAATTTCACATGATCTGGGAATCTATGATTTATTTATATTTACATAATGCTTTCTAAAGGTGATTGAAGTTGTGTAAACACCAGACGAAAATGGCTTGCAGGGACAACCGGGGAAATGCATATATGAAAAGCATTTCTTGATTAATAGAATAGAATTTGTGGAAATCTTCAGATATTCCAAATGTGCATTTACAATGGCATTTAACTTAATCTAAAAAAAACTGTTTACAATTGTGTTATATTTTAATCTGGTTAATGAGGCATCACTGGTACATGGAGCCACTATTTTTCTGAAATGTGCACATGGGTTCTTCCAACCTCAGCCTAAACTTTAATGGTTTGATGACGGCTTGCAAGTTAGTATTATTTTGAGTCATTATAGTACAGCAAGGCTCCAAAGTTTCTTTTAAGTAATTGGCAAATGCCAATGTGCAAGGGCGTACTCACCCGGGACAGAGCTCAAGGCATCTTTGCAACTTCCTAAAGTTTCTATTTGAATGTTGCGAGGCACAAAATTGCTTTGTAAAAATGGTATTTCCATGGTCCGGCAGCAAGGAACCATAACGTTTCTTGAAAGTTTTATTAATTCTGTCTTTTTGTATGATCTTCAATCTAACTCCTGAATTTACTCAGCTCTTTTTTTCAAAACAAGTTAATATCAAATGGGACTCTGTTTTGCTAATCCTTTTGTGGGCATATTTCTTGCTTGCTTGAAGCTCATTATTTTATACTTTTATCTCTAGTTCTTGATTGACCATCCAAGTGAAAATGGTGTGATCCTGTTCATAATTCCGATACACCAATTAAGAATCAATACCTTCACCTTGCTCCCTCTCTTGCCTCTTTCAATGAACGACTCAAGACCCTCCTTTTCGACCGTGCTTTCAGCCTCTCTCCTATCCCCCTACCCTCCCTCATCCCAACCCTGCCATTCCTCATTCCAGCCCTGCCCCCCCCCCCCCCCCCCCCCCCCATGCTCGAGTCCTGATCTCCAACTGTTCAGCATCTTGGGATGTCCTCCCGACGTGAAAAGCACTTCACAAATAGGACTTCTAAGATATTTTTCACGTTTTTGGTACGATAATGTAGTGGAATTAACTATCAGGTATTTTCTGTGGAGCATTCAGTGTCAGTTGGAGATGCATGCACTCCATGGTTAGAATAGAAGTTGAGACTCTGAGGTATTAATTGATTATTTGTTAGCCTCCCAGGCCCTAGACATAGTACAGTGGAGAACTGCAAGGCTGTATTGCATAGCTAACCAACAACTTGATGGAATTGGACGGAGGAGCAGAAGTTGATATCTTGGAAGGCAGAGATTACGTTTCACCTACAAAATATTCAGTTATTCCACTTTACAGTATATTCTGTGGAGCGTTTTGAGACGTCTCAACGATGTGTTCAAGTGTTATTCCAAATGCAAGTATTATTATTAAATAGTCTAAAGGGCCATCCTTCTTCAAACCCAATTGTGACATTTATAATATTGGATATCTGTCTGTAAATTACTGGTAGTTATCCAATTTTGGAGGTCTGATTGCTAACCTAAACTACCCAAACTTTAGGCATGGTTTCTGACTTAATTTGAACCCCAATCCAAAGGATTGTGGTCCTGCAATTTACAAACAACAATACCGTATCTTTTGTTAATTCCTTTTACATTAAGGATTAAAGAATTCCAGAGGCCCTGATCTCTTGTTGATGTTTTAAGAATCCAATGATTGTTGTAATACTAAAGGGATTATTGTAATCTTTAGCTTCAAGGTACAGACTATAAATGGCCCTTTTTATTAATGCTTATAAGTAAAAGTTCTTACAAATCTAAATTTTTGTTTTGAGAAACTAACAGTAATCACAAGGTAATTTCAACAAACTTGCCAAGATATTCTTGTTAGTAGCAGAATAAACCCTAGATCTTATTGGAAATGCATGATATTTAAAAAAATGCAAACCAAAATTAACAAGTTATTGCTCTAAAGGAACACTGCATTCCAAATCTCAAATTGGGCCATAATTTTTTTTTCTGAAAATGTTTATAACTTGGAATTCAGGTCCTGTGTTCATAGTTTATAATTAAGAGTACATGCAGAACAATCCCATTATAACTGTTTCCCCCTCTTCTCAACCCCTCCCCCCCCCCACCCCCCCCCCCCCCCATTTCAGCATGGTTTAGATGTGGACTCGCAATAACTGAAAGCACGGTTCATCTAGCTTCTGCCACTGACTGACTTATATTCTTACAGATGAAAAATATTCAACTTGTATTATTAAAAAACTGTATTTGTGAAATATTTACCCTTGTTTCATTTATTATTGTCAGTGATATCTGCAGTGTATTGGTGTTCCAAGTCTAATCTCAGTGTGCCTCTTTCTTAGGAGAGGGTGGTTTCCATCTTCCTACACCAGGACTCTAGAAGGCATTCGAGATCAGTCACCTGCACATAGGTAAAGCATTTTAACGCAGTCGTGGTTTTAAACAAACACTCAGAATTGGTGACTTTCTCGCATGCGTTTTTAATAATTGAGACTTTGGAAGAGCAGAAGTATTTGTTTCAAGTTCATACAAATGTTCCCTGCCACTACTCATTAGATTTATTGCTAGCACAAACAATGGTCCTTGCGGTTGTTCCTAAGTCCTATGGAAAATGAAAATTCATATCAATCAGTACTGTTTGTACAGAATATTTTCTGATTATTTTTACTGATACACATGTATTGCAATCATTTTCTCTTTATCAGTAAACTTAGTCACATAACTAGATTTTTAAAAAGTATCTGCACTATTTTCAAATGTACTCTTATTTTTATGTTTGAAAAATGAGGATGAAGGAATCTTTTATATCTCATCCTCAATCATGACTCAGATGTATAGTTTGTTGAGGCTTAAAATAACCCCTGGGCAATCTTACATAATGGTCTTGTGACCTTGTGCCTTGGATTCTGGATCCTGCACCTGCTGTGCAGCTGGCTGCTATTATTTATATGAAATGGATTATATATACTAACCTTTTTCATTCCCTTCCCCCCCCCATACTACCTTGTGAATGTAAAGGAAATTCAAAGGATTCAGAATGGAGATTAAAGTTCTGAGTCGCTGACATGTGCTACCTGTGTGATCTGCCCCCACTCCTCTCAGTACCACTCTGAAATTGCCCAGTAGGAAGTTGGTCGTCAACTCTTCTAAAGGATAGAAGGATATAGGGATAAGGCGGGCAGATGGAGTTAGGTTAGAAGATCAGCAATGATCTTATTGAATGGCGGGGCAGTCTTGAGGGGCCGAATGGCCTACTCCTCCTAATTCCTATGTTCCTATGTTCACTATGTTTCGTAGTTGAGTGTACTTGTCTGCAATGGTTGTGCTATTAAAGTTATCCAAACCAAAGTGAAAGGAGATGCTATTGGACTAAGAGTAATGTGCCGTTGTACACTTCCCTATTGTCAAGTGATTCCGAGGACCATACCAGGCCAATTCAAAGCATTTATTTCTGTTAATGTTAAGACATACATGGTTCCTCTTGATCAGTAACCACTGGAGTGAACTAACTGAGGAGCTGGCAGGTCCTGGAGATTTTTAAAGCCAGACAAGGATTTTTCAAGCTAGAACAAATTTACAATAGAAGTATTTTCCTAGATTTTCTTTCCATATTCAATTTGTTTCTAATCATTTGATACTTAAAACAAACTGTTAAGTGAGACATCCTCTATCTAAACCTGAAATCTTTAGGCATCTGCTATATTTGCATTAGAGAAGAAAAGCATTGACAGAGGCCTGGGGCAGTTTATTTAGGAAGATTTGTTGAAGACTGGTTCCTTATATAAATAGATTCAATTTAAATAAATGGCGGTGTGGAACGTTTAAGTATTATATGCCCAAACTGAAGGGCTAAACAAATGTCAGAAATGTCGATATTGAACCTGCTGGTTTGCATTCAGTAATGGAACAGTATTCATTTAAACAATAGCAACATCTTGAATAACATTTAAGTATATGAATAGAGTATTTAAATACTAGAGAGATTGCATTCTTGGATACTTTGCTTCAGGGAACCTTACGCTGTGATTCTCCAGCCCAAAGAAACCTATTTTGTGAGAGTTGGCAGAAGTGGAATTAGTCGGTTTCAGATTTGATAGCTGGGTGTGAACAGTTTTTCACTGAATTTACAACATTTTATGTTAGTCTTTGGAATAAAGAAATTCAGTAAATTCTGCTTCTTAATATCACAGTTTAATGTTCTTGAAGAAAATGGAGGAAGGTGCCAATAGAATCCAGAACAGGGGAACAGCAAGATTGTTAATCTTCTGGCTTCTGGACATTGTAGGTGGTTCTGAACCTGTGTCATGTGTTTTTGTAGTTATTCATTACCTTTAGCCAACCTCTTAACTAATCCCAATATGCTGCATGATTGATATAATTACGTTGTGGACCAATTTAAAAACTACAAACTTCTGAAGCAATAATTACAAGCATAGACATGGTCATGCTTTAAAAATTACCCTACTTCCTGCGTTCTCTAATTTTGTGCATTCCACTGAATCTGATTACAGCTTAAGAAATGTTGAACAAACATAATACATTAAACTTGGACAAAATGTAAACACAGTTTAAAAATATATAAACTTCATTACTGAACCGTGAAGCAGTCTGATGATTTGAATTAAATAAAGTAAAATAATATTCTGTTAAAAACACAAAAGACTCTTAAGAATATAGGTTACGGAATTTAGAAAGCACAGCTGCTTTTTAAAATTGGTCATTCATTTCATGACTGTATGTGGGATATTGCTGTGCATGTGCCATATTCGCTTACAAAATGCACAGTAACTGCACTTTATTGTAAATCTTGTGAAGCACTTTGAGGTCAAAATGGGGGAGATATTAAGTGGGGTGCCTCAGGGATCTGTACTGGGATCCTTCCTGTTACCTCGATATATTAATGACCTGGATTCACAGTCTCAGGATAAGATAGTTAAATTTATATTATTGAATCGGGGGATAAAGCAAAAGTCCTACAAAGAGAGCTTGATAGGGTGTACACATGAGCCAATGCCTGGTAAATGAAGGTGAACAGGATGAGGGATTATAATGCTTAATCAGTTGTTGGGATACCAATATATCATTGTCAGGCGGTAATATATAATAATCCTTGCATTTGATATAGTGCTTATCACGTCATTGAGCTGTCTCAAAGTGTTTCGCAAAATATATTGTAATAATAATAATCCTTGCATTTGATATAGCACTTTTCACATCTTCTAGACGTCCAAAGCACTTCACAGAATATACTGTAAAGTGAATTGACTGTATATTTGTGGGCGAACGCGGCAGCCAATTGCACATAACAATGTCCCACAAGCTGTCATAGATTGAAAATAACCAATTTATTATTTTTTTGGGAGGGATTATTATTATTAGGCGTGTGGAGTAAGGAAACTTGCCTAAGGTTTCGCCCTGCCTGGAATTGAACTCTGGTCTCTCGCTTGCAAAGCGAGTGCTCTAACCACTGAGCTACAGGACTCCATTGTAAAGTGAATTAACTATTTTGCGGGCGAAACGCGGCAGCCAATTACTAATAGCAGTGTCACACAAACCGTCATAGATTGAGTGACCACATTATTTATATATAATATGTATGTATGTATAACTTTTTTTTTTTGGAGTGATCATTACCCCTGAAAGAGATCCACCAATCGACTAACAACTAGGCTCCTACTTATAGCTAGGTAAACAGAGGCATTTGGAGTAAGCAAATTTGCCTATGGTTTGGCTCCACCTGCAAATCGAACCGAGGTCCTTTCGCTTAATCTTAGTCAGCAGTGATGGGATATAAGTGGGTGGGTATTCTGGATCAGATGGGGCAAAGGGCCTTCTACATCTAGACCAATCTTGTGAGATGTTCTCGTGATGTGAAAGGTGCTCTATCAAATGTAATTATTATTTTATTAAAGTAATCTCATTGTAGGAGTCATAAACTGATGACTTGCACTTTAGCCATACAGTACATAAAGCTTGCCAGAACAATGCGTCTCTTGTTACACCTGTGTTTAAAGTCCTCCTGATCCCAACCACCAACTTGGGTCTGGATCCTGATTGACTAGCGCTTTGGGACTATACAAATGTAATTTGTTGTAAACTATTGAATTTAGGAGCAAGGAAATTTGTTTGTGACTCCTTCTCAATCAAAGAAAACTTTCAGAACCAATAATATATTTGGTTATGAGGGAGGTTTGTATTTTCTGGAGGCAACAGAGTTGAGGTTACCCTGAATTTCTGATAGTTTTGAATGTTGCATGTTAGTTTTCTCTGCTAATGCACTTGACTCCATTTGGCTGCCTCATAATACTATCAAAGGTAATTTAATTACCCTTGATTTAATTATCCTCACCCTTGTATTCAAGTCCCTGCACTCCTCTGCACCCCCCGACCTCTCTGACCTCCTCTCTCCTCAAAACAGTACCCGTTGCCTTCGTTCCTCTGGGTCTGGCCTCCTCCTCGCCCCTGAGTCTTCCGCTCCACCCTCAGCGGCCGTGCCTTCAGCCACTATGACCCAAGGCTCTGGAACTGTCTTCCTCACTCCCTTCGTCTCGCTCCCTCCCTTCCCATTTTCAGGACTCTGATGAAGACCTTTCTTCGACCGCGCCTTTGTTCACCTTCCTCCCGCTCCCCCTGGCTCGGTCCTGGGATCCGTTACTGTAAAGCGCTCTGAGTAGAGTTATTGTCTGAATTTTATTAACCAGTAAGGGACAGAGTTTGTCTAATGAGTGTTTTGAACTCCTCTTTGATTTCTTTATTAATGTATCTTCTTAAACTCGTTCACTTTTTGCTGAATCTTGAGTCAGTTCCAATAGTCTGAGCGGGCTAGGGAGTGGTTCCAGATACAGTGTTGCACCGCTGTTGAAATTTTGTTTTCATAGGTTCATGCCAGGGTGATGTATTGGGTGCGTTCAGTAATTTGCATTTGTCATTTCTATGCACTTATCTTGTAATGTTTATTGAAGGTTGTCCAAGCAGTGACTTATTAGGAGCATAAATCAACCTCGCAAATATCCTTTTGGTTGGAAATACATGTCTTCGTATTGCCTTTAAAATACTAGTACATGTCTACATTTATAAATTTGTGTTTGCATTTTTGACATTGTAATTATTATGCTAATTTGTGTAGAAAATGGTCTCCTGTTTATGAAAACACATCTTAAAAGCATTTCCTTTACATCCTGCACAATTAGTAAATGTTCATAAACTTTCCCTCCCATCCTGACTTAATGCACTGAACAGTCTGTTTCTGTGCTCTTAAGATTCTAAGTTACTGTATACATTCTATGAAAAGCTGGCATGTACACAATGAATGAAAGCTGTTATGACAACTGTTAACTTCACATTACTCATAGATTAAGGACTTCATCTGACTTTAGAAATGAATCAGTTCTCATTATGTAGCAGACAACAAATAAGGAAAAAATACATAGTAACCTGTTAATGAATCACCGTCTAAGGGTGGGGTAAAGTCATCATTAGGGCAGAGGAGAGTGAACTTTACTCTGCAGTTGCTATGAGTGCTTGACAGTGACATAAGGAACTTAAGAAGGCAAACTCCTTTTCTCCAGTGCAGTACACTAGGCCTCGGGCTTCTCGTGCTGTTTCCTCAACGCTGCTACTGTGGGTGGAGTGGGCATCAGTTGCACATGCGCGGTGCGTGGAGTGGGTGGAAAATTGACTTTGCCTGGTGCCCATGGCCTAATCTGAGCTCCTGCGGCCAATTCTTGGTAAGTGCTGTAAAGATGCCACCACAGAAGGAATCGTCCTTACATGAGAGAGTGGACTTCATCAAAAACAGTGAGGGCAAAAGTCACAGACAGTTAGCTGTTATCTATGGCATTGGCAGAACACAAGTTGGATGCGTTCTCAAAAAGAAAGCTGAATACATGACAGCTTTTGTTTTAAATGTGGCATGCCTTTATTTTAATGAGATTGTAAAAGTATGGTTGTTGAATGTTCATCACACTTGCCCTTTACCAATGTCCTTAACATTACATCAGTGACCTGAATCACCCGACCGGTTTCAGTAATCAGGTCAGATGACAAAGTAGGTCACTTTTGCCCAGTTACTTGAGTGACAGGATTAGTGAGGTTCTATTGTATTAATTCTATTATAGGATTGTACTATATTAAGTAAATACCAAGTAAATATTAATACTTAATTGTGAATACAAAAAATCATAGTCAACCACCAAGTATGACTCTGAAGCATCATAGTAATCTTGTTTCTGTTAATTAATCCATACTTATTATGATTTGAAAAAAATGAATTGAAACCGGTAATCCTAAACAATCAGTGTATTTTTTCTACTGACTAGAAGACTAATAATATGGTCACCCTAGGGTTATAACTGTGCATACTGTGTTGCATCTGATAACTTTCTTTAAAATCTCTGTCGGTCACCTAATTGTCATGTCAACGTGTAGATGGAGTCCAGTCTCACCAGAGGAAAGAACACCCAACTACACTCAGGAAGAGAGGCAGACCTGAACAAGCTATTCAGAAAAAAAAGTCTGAAATCATTGGCAAATCTTCCAATTTAGCCTACTCCAGCCTTTGATGCTAAATGATTAATGACAGCAGGAAAATATTTTAACAGAAGGGTAGCTGTTAATACCAGGTATAAATCACTCCGACCACTAAAAGGAAAACACAGGAAAATGTGTTTCAAAAAGGGGTGTATTCAATACTTCGCAGTATTTGAATGTTTTGAATTTCTTTTTAAATTAAACTTTCATTTAATTGGGGCCTTAGTTTCTGGGAAAGCGGTACAAAGAAGCATTTCATTGTCGAGTAGAAAATCTAAAACTGACATTACTATGTCAAAATAGAAGCTCCAGAAACAGTAAATTGGGAATCAATAGAGCTTTTATGTTAAAAGCTATCAATATCTTTTGAGAGGAATTTTATCCTTGTGTTCATTGGGAATAAGATTAAGAATGTCCTAAATAAGTTCACTTGAGATCAAATGAAGTATTGAATTTGCTAGAATATGGTTTATGTGTTCACCAGAGACTGATTGTTGAGTGCACCAGGCTGTTCAGAAGAACTTTGTAGAACTAGTCTTGCTCTCCCTGTACAGCACTCTGAATGCACACTAAAATACACCATTATCTATTCAAGTCATAAATAGAATTTTAACAGCTTAAACCTTGGGAATTGGAGATTACTTGTGCACAGATCACAAATTGCAACCAACAATGCAGTTTTACATATTTAAACTAGTATAGTGGTAGTGGTCTCGCCTCTTGAGTCACAAGTACTGGGTTCAAGCCTACATCGGGATTTGGAATCTCATAGTCTAATATGACACAATAATGGGGAGGTGTTGCATTGTCAGAGATGCTGTCCTTTGGATTAGATGTTAAACAGAGATCCCGTCTACCTGTTCAAGTGGACATTAAAGATCCCTTGGCACTATTCGAAAAGAAAAGAAAGTTTCTTCCAGTGTCCTGGCCAACAATTCCCCAAATAAAATTGATCATTCATTCTATGGCTGTTTGTGGGACATTGCTGTATACAAACTGGCTGCTTCATTCGCCCTACAAAATACAGAGACAATTCACTTTACAGTATATCCTGTGAAGTGCTTTGAGACATATTGATGACGTGATCAGGCACTATACCAAATGCAAAGATTGTTATTATGTTGCATAATTGCTTCATTGTTGCCCTTTTTAATGGTAACCTGCCACTGAAACCGCAGAACAATTTTGGGTATCGGCAGAATACAGTATTTTACAATCAAAAAAAAATTCAGTTTGAGTATTTGAAATTGTTTTTGAATTTATTCCTCCATTTCAAAACAATCATAAAAATTACAGTATCTGTAAATAACTTTTTGAGTACAGCCACTCTAATTCGTTGAATCTCTACTCTTTCTCTCATAGGCAAAATTCCATTACATTTTATTAAGTAGTATCTTTAGGGTAGTAATGAAACTGGATGTTTTTCATAATTTTGAAAATAATCTTGATTAAACTATGTGCCCTGCCATCCCACCCAAGCTGCTCCTTTAGCAGTACCTAATTTTTTTTGTATCTAGAATATTAACTTAGTGTAATGGTCCACGACTAATAAGTAATCAAGTCAAGGACTTTCATCTCCTGAGTATGAAACTACTAATAGATAATTAGATAATTTCACCCACAAAATATACAGTCAATTCGCTTCTATGAAGTGCTTTCAGACATCTTGAAGATGTGATAAGTGCTATATCAAATGCAAGGATTATTATAATCATGAAGTAGATATTAGTTAATGAGGGTGTTGGCTTTAAGTGGATGTTTCCTCAATCTTGGTACATTTAACCCCTTTGCTGTCTTAAACCAATTTTAAAATGTTACACTTAAATCTTAAAATGTGGTGAATCCTGCATTCCAATAATCGGTTTGCTGTAATATGTTACTTATGCTCAAGATTAGAGTTCATAATCTCTAAACCACTCAAACTTTGATTTTCCAGTTTGCTATCTCAACCATTCAGTGATTGCAGCTTTGAGCGAACATAGCTCCCAATATAATTAACAGATCAAAGGCAATGTGTTAAGATAACTTCACCATAACTGGAACTTCATCCAATACTGAGAAATTCTGCACATATTCAAAAGGTCTGTTGAAAGGTTAAATTGATATTCTTTGTGTTTTTGTTGTAACAGAGTGTTCAAATAACAGTGCAAATGACAAGGAAGGGGAAGGGTTCCTGAAATGTGTGCAGGATAATTTTTTGGATCAGTTTGCTTCCAGCCCAACGAGGAAGGAAGCAATCCTGGATCTGGTTCTGGGGAATAAAAGGGGCAAGTGGGTTTCAGTCGGAGAGCATCTGGACAACAATGATCACAACACCATTAGGTTTAGAGTACTTATGGAAGGGAAATGAACAATCGAAGGTGAAGATACTCAACTGGAAGAGAACTAATTTCAGTGAGTTTAAAAACGGTGGACTGGAAAGAAAGATTGGCAGGTAAAACAGCTAACAAGCAATGGGAAGCCTTCAAGGAGGAGATAGTTTGGGGACAGAACAATTAAATTCGCACAAAGGGGAAAAGAAGGGCATACAAACCTCCCTGGATGACTAAGGAAATTGGGATTAAAATAAAACAGAAAAAGAGGTTCATGATAAATGTCAGGTCCAAAATACAGAAAATAATCAAATACAATATAAAAAGTACAGAGAAGAACCGAAAAGGGAAATAAGAGGATTGTATGATTGTAAGATAAAAGATTAGCAGGTAACATAGAGAGAACCCTAAGGTATTTTATAGGCATATAAAGAATAAAAGGTTAGTCAAAGGTAGGGTGGGACCAATTGGGGGCCAAGGAGGAAATCTTCTTGTGGAGGCAGAGGGCATGGCTGACGGACTGAATGAGTACTTTACTTCTGTCTTCACAAAATAAGAGGATGCAGCGAATGCCACAGTATCGGTGGAGAGGCTGGAGAAATTGGATAGGAAAAAAATGAACAACGAGGAGGTACTAAAAAGCTTAGCAGCGCTCAAGGTTGATAAGTCACCCGGTCCGTACAGGATGCATCCTAGGTTATTAAGGGAAGTAAGGGTGGAAATAGCAGAGGCTCTGGCCACGTTCTTTCAATCCTCCTTGGACACCAGGGTGGTGCCAGAGGACTGGAGGATTGCAAATGTTACTCGCCTGTACAAACGGGGCAGAAGGATAAACCTGGGAACTACAGGCCAGTAAGTCTAACGTCAGTAATGGGGAAACTTCTAGAGACTATAATCTGGGACAAAATAAAATTTTACTTAGAAGAATATGGGTTAATAAAGGACAGCCAATATGGATGTGTTAAAGGAAAATCGGGTTTAAGAAATCTGATAGTTTTTTGAGGAAACTGATGAAGGTAGTGCAGTTAATGTAGTTTATATGGATTTTCAAAAGGCGTTTGATAAAGTGCCACGTAAGAGACTTGTAAGCAAAATAGAAGCCCACGGTATTAGAGGGACAGTGGCAGCATTGATACAGAACTGGCTGTGGGAAGGAAAGCAGAGAGTTGTGGTGAACAGTTGTTTTTTGACTGGAGGGAAGTGTACAGTGGTGTCCCCCAGGAGACAGTATTGGGACCACTGCTGTTTTTGATGTATAAATAACATGGACTTGGGTATAGGGAGTACAATTTCCAAGTTTGCAGATGATGCTAAGCTACAAAAAGTAGTAAGTGGTGAGGAGGATAGTAGCAGACTGCAAGAGGACATAGACAGACCGGTAAAATGGGCCGACACGTGGCAGATGAAGTTTAATGTGGAGAAATGTGAAGTGATGCATTTTGGAGGAAGAATGAGGAGAGGCGATATAAACTGATGGTACAATCTTAAAGGCGTCAAGGAACAGAGACCTGTGGGTTCATGTAAGTAAATCTTTGAAGGTGGCAGGACAGGTAGATAAAGCTGTTTTAAAAAAGCATACGGCATACTAGACTTTATAAATAGGGGCATAGAATACAAAAGTCAGGAATTATGATGAACCTTTATAAAACACTGATTAGGCCTCAGCCAGAGACTGTGTTCAGTTCTGGGCACCACACTTTAGGAAGAATGTCAAGGCATTGGAGAGGGTGAAAGGAGATTTACCAGGATGGTACCAGGAATGAGGACTTCAGTTATGAGGAGAGGCGAGAGAAGCCAGGATTATTCTCCTTGGAGCAGAGAAGGTTAAGAGGAGACTTAGTCAAAATTACAGGGGGATTCAATAGGGTGGACAAGGAGAAACTATTTCCACTGGTGGGTGGGACACCAATTTAAAATAGTTGTTAAAAGAAACAGAGGGGAGATGAGGAGAAACGTTTTCACAGCGAGTTGTTCAGATCTGGAATGCATTGCTGAAACAAACGGTGATGGAAGCTGATTTGATGAATCTTTTAAGTGAGAAGTAGATAATTATTGACAAGTTTGCAGGGATATGGGGAGAGAGCGGGGCAGTGGGATTCATTTATATAGCTCTTTTCACAGAGCCAGCACAGACGAGATGGGCCGAATGTCCTCCTTCTGTGCTGTATGATTCTATGATATTCCTAGCTTCTACCCCACTTCAGGTGAAGAACCCTGCAAAGAGTAACGTGTTACCTAGGTTTGACTGCTAGCTATCAACTAAAACTGTTATTCGCTGAGTGCATTGCCATGCTGTTTGTTTTGTTGTTCCTTTTTTTCTGGTGGCATGTTAGATCATGTTTTTCAAAATGACCTTTTACTCCAATTTAGAGCTTTAATTACCATGGATTACTTGTTAACCTGGAGTTATATAAGTTGATTTTTGCCTTTGAGAATTCAATAATTCAGCAAATGCATTCTACACCTCTTCTTGAATAAACAGTTTACACCCATTATTTTTTATATGCACAAACATTGCAGTGTTTCATATGTAATGTGCTCACTAGGTTGAGTTTTTCAATGCAAAATGGGTCAATGATATGTAAAAATTCTAGTCATCAAATTTGAATAGGGTCATTTAGAACAGAAGCCAGTAAAAAAGAAGAAAGTATTTTTAAATAACCTTATCAAATAAACATGTTGAAGTGCTTCACAGGTAATTACTGTCGAATAGTGACATTTTTCTGGGAAAATGGGATAGCCATTTGTGCTAGAAAGGTCCCACAAATGTTTTTTTTGGCAGCAAGACTATTTTGGCAGCCTGTATTAAAACACAACACTGCTTAAGAGTATCTAACCAGACTGAGAGCTCCACAGGGATGCCGTTTATACATGAAATCTCCCTGTTTCCTTTTTCTGGATTGGAATATGCACGCTTTCCTCACAAATATTAATTTGCTTTATAAATTTTCCTTTCAATAGTTATCAGCAAACGCCAGCCACCTTCATGTCCTCTGCTCTCTCTGCTCTATTAGGGGTGGGCCTTCAACCATCTGCCTCCACTCTCTGGAACTCCTGGAATTCCTCCAGGAATTCCAGAACCCCTCTCATTTCCTTTCTCCCTCACCTCATTCAAGGTCTGTTTCAAGACTTGCCTCTCTGACCACTCCTTCAATCATCTTTTCCCTTCCCCTTTGGTTATCCAGCCAGCAGTGTGGAGAGCTTTGAAACATCCCTCCAATGTGAATGATAAATATAAATTGCATCATTGTCAGACTTTTGGGTTTCTGTAATTGCATTAAGTTGTGATTTAACAATTGTGTGTACTGTTATGGCATTAATTATTGTACAAAGTTAGTCAAGCAAGAGTCTTTAAACTTTTAAATTACTAACCATATCTCCTGTTTGTAATCCTTACTCGACACAGCAAGTGTGTCTGATAAAATATTTGCACACTGGAGTTTTATTATTTTTATCAGTTATTTTATTTTTATAAATACCTTTGCTGTAAATGCATTTCAGTCTATCAAACTCCAAGATTAACAAACTTCAAAATTTTACAAGTTAGTATGTAATAAAAATAATAAATTTAACATAATTAATGAAGTGGTGTCAGGCTAGAGTTCAAATGAATCAATGCAGTTCAATTTTCTTACCAAACTAAGATTTGATTAGTTAGTATTTTTTAAATGGGAATTAAGAGATATGATACATGTGTGAGGCTTGCTGGACAATATAGGTAAAGGGGGAGGAATTGTCACAGGAGATCACAATCCTATCCTTATACGGTCTATACACTTAGATTTCCAACAAGGATTGCTGGATAGGAATTAAGAATGCTGACTGTTTAATTCCTCCCTCCCTAACTTGGGACTCACACAATTCTTGTGCCCAGAGAACCACTCTGAGTGAGATTAACTAACTCAGTACAGAAAGAGGAACCTTTGTGATCAGCGCCTTGGGACGTCCTCCTGACGTGAAAGGCGCTCTATAAATGGAATCTTGTTGTTGTTGTTGTTGTATGCCTCTACTAACTGGATAAATCTGTTTATGGGGGATATTTTTTGAATTGAAGTTGCAGTGGCTCGCTGTGTTCATACTAATGGGCAATGTTGCATGTCACTGCTGATTACTGGTGCCTGTAGAACTACATTCCAATCTATTGAGAAGTAGTCTGGAGTTGATTGGTTAAGAAATTCTATAGCCAGGACATTATGAGTATTTCATTATCTGACCTGTGGTAACTTTAGACTTGAGCAAATAATTGTTTCAAAATTTAGTGTCGCTTGCGTTACATTCTTGTGCAAAGCAGTACCTTTTACATTTTTTTCTGTTTTTGGTTTAGCCCAGTTCCAGTTCGGAGCATCAGCACTCTGAATCTTGCAGAGAGGTCAAAAGTTGTCCTGCCTCCTCCAGATTACTTGGTCTCATCTGATTCATATCAGAATATGAATCCATCAAAAGGTTCAAAACTGAATTTGTACAACAGTGCCACAAGCCGGGGATTTGCACCCAAGCAGGACAACACAAATTCAGTAAGTACCACTCAAATCAACTGAAGCATTATGTGTTATAATAATAATAATAATAATAAATGATGATGATGATGATAACTGATACTCAGCTGCTCAAAAAATCGTAAATCCATGAATGGATATTCCCCTCTTAAGATTATCAATGTTAATAATAATTATTATCAATGTTGTCCACTAAACGCCATATATGTGTCTTTTATTCATAACTTGTTCACTTGATTTATAGTAAAGGTTCCATCTAACTGCAGTGGGGGCGCTGGGGAAATCAAATGGTCAGTTTGTTGGATTGTTTCTGTTAAGCAGCTCGACTGAAGCATCTTCAAACATTTGATGAAATGCATGTAATTCTATTGACGTGTGCTTTTGACAGTATGCAAACCCAGCGTGGAAGCTGTGACCAGCAGATTTTGTCTTTTTTGTCAGCTATCTGACATGCTTGGAAATCCATCACCTGCTTCAAGTATTCAGATCAGACTGAGTTCCACCTACGCATACCACCTAAATGTGAAAATTTCCCTCTATCTGAAATTGAGTACACAAACATTCCCCTAATCAACTATTTGATGCACATCTACTTTCAGAATGATGGGAGGATCTATACAAGACAATTTGTGACATGTCAGTTACCTTGATATTCTGGAGTTCAAAGTTCATAACAGATTTACTTAACACCAGTTGCTTCATTCGGGTCCTTGTTTAAGAAACAAAGAGATGTGCCTGCAAAACGATTACTGCCCCCAGTGTGCTGAGTGACAGATGAGTTGACCTGAACTCTCCCTCCTTGTGGCAGCTTTCTCTTTTACTACAAACGTATTCAAACTCAGTTTGATAGTTACTGATTTGTTCTGTTAACTATGTGAGCTCAATAAATGCAAGAGTGTACCTAAGAGTTACAGCATAAATTTACATTTATATCGTGACTTTCAAGTCGGGAAGACGCCCACTTGGCACTTGAGCTGGGATGGGAGTCAGGTGGAGAGGGAATGACCAAAGGTGCAGTCAAACAGGAAGGCCTTAACACAGAGCTTGAAAGACATGAAGGAAGGGGCGATTTGGAACTCTGAGATGAGTTCCAGAGAGGGGGGCCAGATAGGCTGAAGATAGGCAGGTAAGGCAGAAGATATGAAGGAGGCCATTGCTCGCTGACTGAATGGAATAGCCAGTTTGGTACAATGGGTTTCAAACCTTAGCACTATCCTTATTTCACATTTACCTGAATATAGATAAGCGCTTTGAGATGTGAAAAGCGTTATTATTATTATATAATAATCCTTGCATTTGATATAGCGCTTTTCAGGTATTCTAGACGTCCCAAAGCGCTTCACAGAATATACTGTAAAGTGAATTGACGGTATATTTTGTGGGCAAAACGCGGCAGCCAATTGCGCCCAGCAGTGTCCCACAAACAGTCGTTATTATTGTAGGTTTTTTTTGAGAGTTGATTATCAGGCTTGTGGAGTAAGGAAACTTGCCGAAGGTTTTGGGAATGAACCCAGAACTCTCGCATGTGTGGCGAGTGCTCTAACCAATGAGGTACAGGAGTCCAGTCAAATGCAAGGATTATTATTATATAATTTATCAAATTGGTCACTGAGCAAGAAATTTAATCTACTGCTGAGGCTCACTTTTTTAAAAATCAAGATTATGATTTTCTGCTCCTTTAGTACTGACTATTAGCTGGTGCCCAAGAGAATACTGTTCTGCGCACTGTTGACACCAAAACTATAAAATATGGGTTGTGTTTCAATGGCTTTTATGGCCTCTCATGGTTATAATTAGAAACAGCAGCTGAGCGCTACCTGTGCTATTTTCGGTGCTCTACCTCCAGACTGCAGATGGGAAATATAACAAATGTTTTGTTTGTAGAAGGCAAACAATCTGATTGAAGAATTAGGCTGTGAAATCATCTTGAATTTGTTCCTTTACAAAAGCAATATCAAGCCACACTTTATATTCTTAAAAACGATAATTTTTTTTAAAATAGTGTGGCTTGACCTCACTAAAAAAATGAAAAAGAAATGATTGAAGGCTTAGTTTGACCCAGATATTACGATTGTCAAAGGGTTATGTTAAAATGTTTCTGAAAAAATCTGGTGAAATCTGATCCTCTTGTAATCCAATAAACGTGCATCTTCTTAACATGAATAATGTTGTTACAATGAGCATAACTTCCACTTCTATTGAGGGAGCTTCCCCAGTGGACACAGTGATTTCAATAAAATCAACTGAAATCAATGCTCTTTTGTAACAGCGCCTGAGTAATTGGAAATATTGAGGTGTGGGTGCAACCACACCACGAGCATCACAAAGGAAGTGAGGTAAAGTCAGTGAGTGGGTGAGTTGCCTCTGGCAACTGTGCGGAATGGCATTGTTCCCAGCATCATATCTGCTTTAAGTCTCAGAATATATTGTATGGCACTTGGAGTACTTGTTTAAGATTTGATCTTTTCTTGCCACCCCCTTCCCCCCCCCACCCCACCAAGTTATTTTATTTTGGTTTCCTCAGGCAAATCCGCAACTGTTCCCATTCAGTGTGACCTGATCTCGGGGCATTGCTAAACATCGCCTCGTAAGCAGTTGAAAAGTACAGTACATGATAGTGCCCTGCCTCTGGCTTTATATTAATTTTTCCCCGTTCTCACCAACATTGCCTTGCATCTTCCCTCACTGTAGGCTATTGCATGATGCTGTGCTGCCATGTACCATGTCACCACAATGCAATTGATTTCCTGTAACTTTGCCTCCAGCATAATGACTGAGGAAGCATTCTGTCTTATTGCAGTGACACTCCATTTATTCTAAGGAGGTTTTTTTTCCCTCTTGTTACTTTGATGATTTTGTAAAGTTTGAAGCGTATTATTTAATATTCTTAAATAGTTCCGTAATCCACAGAATACCCACTTTCAATGCAGGTTTTACTTTTCAACTAACAATTGTATCTGTACAACCTCAACACGTTTTAATATCTTAATAGTATTAAGTATACTAGTGGTGATACTAAAAGTTATCCATCAATAGTTCCAATTCCATCAAAGAATTTGAAAATATTTTTAAAAACTAAGGATGGACTCAAGTTTTCAGAATTTGAAGTAAACTTTACTTCTGTTCAAATAATGTAAATGTGCCTAGTTCAACTTTCCTACTGTTTTCAGATGCATGTATATTAACAGCTGTTCTGACCAGTCACAGTTGAATGCCAATAAAACTATAGTGGATGCCAATAACAACTAATTTAAAAAAGCATACTTGATGCCAATAAAAAAAAATTTACTTGAACTTTTATTGAGAAAATGAGATCAGAATCCAAGTTTTTGGATTTTGCTCAAATCATAAAGGATATTTTTTAAATCCCCACTATTCTTGATTTTTTTCAAATACCTGTGCCTTGCAGGTATAAAGGGGGCACCACTCCATGCAGCACGTACTACAGTTTATTCACATTCAGAAAGAGAATGCAATTCCTCAGATATGCTGTAGGTGATGGAAATCTTACCCACACATACAGGAATTCAAGATTTAGACAGGATGCATTGAAATCCACTCTTAAAAAGCAGTAATTGGTGATCGATTGCAAAGGTTACTTGTTAATAGGCAATTTTTTGTGCATGGAACTTGCAGTTTTAACATTTGGATCAATGTGTCCTTTACTGTAATTGTTTCATCATTCCATTAAGGATTTATTGCAATTGAAAAAGAGTGCTTGGCCCAGCAGTCAGTGTACTGCTTGGTAGAGGATTCATGTGACATTAACAGGTAATTCTGGCTGAAATGAGAACCAACCTTCTCCAACATCTTGACACAACTAGTTAATGTTTAATGTCAAAAGGGCATGCAATGTGGGAATAAGTTGCCCAGTTTCTTGCGGCGCATAGCCAGTGGATTCTGTACTTTCGCCCTTTGAATGGCTTTCAATTACACAATGTTCTTTAGGAGTTTTGCATTGTATTTGGTCTTGTTAAAAATGCAGTGTGTGTAGCTTTGATTTATTGTATCTACCAGAGTGTATAATTAACAAGAATACATTTTTTTAGTTATACTCTCTTGTGATATTAAAAAAGTGCAGACAATATTGCCTTAAAAAAAGTTGTCTTNAAAAAAATGTTTCTGCCGAACAATGTAGTTGAAGTATCCAATTGCATTTTTTAATATGCAATATAAAAGAAAATTCAGGTTGATCAAGAAATGTTATGCATAGAAATATTGTATGCAGATTGTTTATTTCCATCCTATCATACAAAATGGATGCTTGGAGGCTAAATGTTTGCTTAAGGGGATAGAATAGAAAATGCAAGGAATGAATAAAAGTAACCAAGCTTTAATGGTGCAGTGTTCCCGATAATTGATGTATCAAACCATCCTTTTCTTTTTGCTAACAATTACTGCGTGACATAGCTGAAATCATTTGAGAGAGACTGGACTGAGGCCATTTCAAGGTTATACTGTAAAACTAGGTGTTGATTTGGGACCACAATCTGGGAAAAGTAGTACTGTACTCTTGAGATTAAGAGTAGAAACTCACATAGTGTTATTCTCACAGCCCATTTGAACCAGTTCTGTATATTGCCTAGTCCATTGCAATCTGACCTAACATTCCTTGCCTCTATCCATATTATTTTACAAGAGGCTGCTTAGGCTTCATTTATATTGTTAAAAAATGTATGGAGGGATGATGCATACTTAAATTGTCTCAATACAACCCCTATAAAATTATTGAATGTGGCAGGGAATCATAATCGTGCATGTCAATGTATACAGCTTCAAATCACAAAAAAAGGTCAGTTCAAAAGGTGCCACCATAGCTGGGTAGAAAAATCATATCTACAGGAGTACGTTAACAATGTGTCTATATTTAGATCTCATCTGACTTTGACAACAGAACACACTGGCCCAAAAATCTGTGAGTGCACTGAATTAGTATTTTAAAAAGGGAGAACAGGACAAATTCCACTGATCATGGCTTACTTCACTTCTGACAATTCCCTGAAAACGAGCAGTTGGAACAATCTATTTAGTGCGCACAATTCTTTTATAGCAAGATTTTTGAACGAGGCTCTTGTTCGATTCCTGATTCCTCTTTGCGTTTAAAATCCAGATTAGGATTCAAGGATCATGCTTGTGCCTTTGGGTAAGAATGCTTTCAGCATTTAGTAGCAGTATTCAAAAAATACAACTGGTTTAACTACACCCTTGAGAGTTATTCGATGGGTACATTTTACAGGAAAGGAAAGCTGCATTTGTAGTGCCTGGAGCGAACCCACTTTGCTACTGGGAAATGGGAAACCAGATTTATTATTGCCCACTGTGTTTCACTTTCAGTTGGGATAAAAACACCCATTTATTTCAGTGTTGTGCAGAATATCAAAATTCTGTGTATAGTTTTGAATATTATTAGACATTTTTAATATTTCTGACTGAACATTCAAAATGTTCCAGTTAACGTTCATGAGAGTTTTGAAAGAAATGATCCCAATGGAATTTGCGTCCACTGTGTTTACTCTGTATGTATTTGCATCACATTGATTCTGACATCCCATTTATAAATCATGTTCGGTAGTAAATTAAGCAGATTTGCCGCTAAAAATAAAATAGAAAGATAACATTATAGGCTAATACATGAGTACTAGTGAATGCATGTATGAGATCCTATCTATAAGATTCCTGATTCCTATACATAGTATCCTTCAAAGGATCTACTGCACTTCTAAAAGTTGAAAATATACCACTGCCTCTTACCCATACAATTCTCAGTGCTCATCAGTCTGTATGGCTTCCTTTTAAACCTGAATTAATTCTATAAATATCTATTTTATCTGTAGTCTTCTAGGCTGGACCATTCCACATTTTCTGTACACAACTTACAGCACTGTTTTCTATTATTTGAAGGAGTAGAAAAACACTTGATAGCTTAGTAATGTAAAAGCTGTCAAGTTAGTTTCTTTGGTGTATGTTGCTACATCATCTGAGAAGTAGAAGGCTGCTAAGGTGTGTGAAATTCTTCTCCTACTAAACACTGCCCTCATCTGGTTGAAGTCTGTAAAAAAAAAAAAAAAAATAATACTTTTTTAACTGTAAAAACTACTGTAAAAAGTGAACGGGTGGGCGGAGGAACAAGTCGATCTCTGTATTTTTAGAACTGGTTCATGCAGTGCAGGAATGTATTTGACCCATTTCATCCAAAATATGTAATCTCTACTAGAGTTACAATCTTTCTCATTTTTAATCACATCAGAGCTGCTATGTAAAATGCCAGTACTTCATTGAAAATAGTGTAAAAACTTGTATTTTGTATATTAACACGGCAGCCAATTTGAATACAGTGTACAAGATTGTTCATGTAAAATAAGTATTATAAGGAAAATGGGAAAGAAATGTTAGTGGGACAGATTATAAAGGAAACATAAACCTAAACAGTTCATACATAATCGCTTACTTGAGTTTCGCTTGCTAACTCCAGTGACACTATTATCTAATACAATTTAATTCAGTATATCCAATGATTTAATCAGAATTTGCCGTTCTAAATAAAATTTAAAAATGCATTAAGCTATTTAAAAAAGATAGAGTTCAATCTATTACAGTTTCTAGTTTTATTGTTTCTAATTGCCACTGATGGTGGCTTTACCTGGTTGTACCTTGTTACATTGTGGGGGGATTTCTATAACTGGTACCTTTTGGATTGGTTACTACAATGTCCTGAAATGTTGCCATTTATTTGAATTCAAAGTGATGGAGTAAACCTCAATTACAAAATCTGTGAGGTTAAACAAAAAGAAGATGAGTGACAACAACATATAAATATGACATTTAATTTAACATCCAATGTAATGTCCATAAGACATCTGCCCAGTATTCTATTTATACTGTATTGTCCTTTTGAGTTTGTCTTAATAATTTCTTCTTCAATGATGTCAACACAGCTGTAACCAGCGCTTTGGAAGTCTAAATAATGCAGTGTAATCTCCATGTGAACACTAAATTTTTAAAAATGCTTTCCCTTTATTTTATGATGTTTCAATAATCCGTTCCCTTTTTACAGAATTCTGAGATGAATGGCATCATGAAACCACCTTTCCTGAGGTAAGCAATGTCAACACTAGTTGTGTCTCATACTAGGGTAAGGTTCCCTAAGCACTGACAGTCTTTTAATTAACCAAACAAGGAGGCAAAGAGAATTTTAGTCACCTACACAGCCAAGCCAGGGATGGGAGGAAAACATTACAAGAAAGGAAACTGAGGCTATTATAGTGCCCCTGATCTTACCCAGACTGGAGATCAGATAACTCAACATGACCAGGAATTAAACCTGGGGTATTTTGGTCTTGGCCTCTATGGCACATCATGATTTGATGTTATGATCCACAATCATAAAATACAAAAGGTAAAGAAGGTGACAATTTGCTATTTTTTCCTGTAATTTTTCCTGTAAATTGCTGTAATGTTTCCCATTGTAAACTGTGATAACACATGCTAATCTTTTACCCATTTGTTTATCTTTCTTATTTCAGTGACGGAAATCCTTTTGCTACTGTAAAACTTCGACCAACAGTAACAAATGATAGATCAGCACCAGTTATTTAAGGCATGCGTTACAACTCTCTGTGTATTGGTGGAAACCCTATAGATGCCATTCTAAATGAATGTTATATATAGAATGTTTGGATCATTCCTTCTGCACAAAATCTTTGCAGATTTGTTTAACATCAAGTTATTTATGCTTCTGTTTAAAATTAATCTCTGGATTCATCTCATTGCAAAATGCTACTATTTTATGTTCATGATGATGGTGGGACAGAAGACAATCTACTAGTGGAAGAAAGCAGCATTTACAGCTCTTCATACTTAAAGAATTTTTTAATTGGGACATGAGTTCTCTGTTTCAAAATGCTGTTGCCACCGAAAAATTCTCATGTACCTGTTTTCTGTTTGCATATACTATAAATAGAAATATTCTTGCTTCACTATTTGGTATCTAGCCAAAAACTGTACACTTTATAGCCTGTTGTGGATCATTCATGAGCTAGGTATGTCTGGAGCAGCCATAGCACGTACTATAGTAGCCATTCTGAGGGTGCCGGCCATGATTTGCCTCTGATCGCGTAACAGAAACAGGCCTTGAGCTCTTAGGCAGATGTTGATGAAACTAGTGACACACTGCTACATATTTTCCATTGGTATCTAATGGCAAGGGGAGGGAAAAGTAAGGAGGGTGTGGGTACCAGCCTTATATAATTAATTATAACCCGTCCCAATTCTTTTCTCAGGGATGTATGTTTTATTGTTTCTTTTCCCGCTACACAACTCTTTATTCTATCTGGAGATTTTAGGAGCTGGGACTTCATTTACCCAAAAATGTACAGTTCCGAATCTTGTCTCATCCTCTTCTCCCCCGTATTGCATTGTAGGCTGTTAGCCTGCCCAGAACCTATACTTTACCTATGATCATCGAAACTCATCTGTGTATTCATGAAATGTAATTTGCTGAGTTCAGTTTACCCAAGATGCAATTTGAATGTATCAGCCAAAAGATTTAAGAATTTAAATATAAAAGGCAGACACCACAGATTTTGTTTTTTTTAAAAAAGCAAAACGTGCCATCTAAAATGAGTTGTGATTTTTTTAAAAAATACTCATCAAGCATTAAAAAAGGGGACCCTTTCAAGTATGTCTATTTTGGCATCTTAGTGGATTGGATAACAGCAGAATAGAATCTAAGTAACAAACTTGCAGTCTTCAACAGCTGGATTCTACTGCAGTACTTTTAAGTTTGGAAGAGCTTTTAAAAGTGTTCAGACCTTGATGTATTTATCACAGTGCTCAGTTTAGTTTCTTATTTCATAACAGTGCCTGTCACAAATCCTTTATTCAGGGACCAAAGTGCCATTTCACACCATTGAACGAGGTCATTATAAACTTTATAAAAATACTTTCATATCAGCAAGTTGACATTTTCTTAGATCACTTGATTGAAAAATTATGGCAGTTATTTATTTCCACCTCAGTAGATAGTAGAAGCAGAGTTTAAGAGGACATAAAGGCTCTTTGCAATCCCCTCTATTTCATTCTTAATTATTATGGTGCATTTTCTTTACTTTACGCCTCTCAGAAACATTGCAGACCAGCCTTTCTGTACCAGCACAATGTAAACTTGGGTTGCAGCCCGGCGTGAGGTGGGGGGAGCAGAGAGCAGTATGACTCTGTTGGGGCAAAATTCACCTACATGTGAGATAAGGAGTAACTGAAATCTATATTGTCCTACACACGTAGAAAAATTATCATCTGAAATCAGTTGAGTTTGTGGAATTACATATAAATGTAAAGATGGTAAATATGGTAAGTATTTTAAAATGTTTAAGAATAAACACACAGACAGTGTCTTAAAACTAAATTATAGACACTAAATGAAACTTATTCTTATCACATATCTGTGGATCTACGAGTGTCTGTCCGAGTTGATGTTCTCACAAGTGGTGGCCACCACTTTACATTCTCCTGTCCCCACTTTTGCAACCGCAAGCTTGCTGGTCAATGCTTTATTGCAAGTTTACCCCAGGTATTCCTGGGCATTCAGCACAGCCAGAACCCATATCCTTTTTATGTGCAACATTTAAAAAAAAAGCCTTTGCACCTCTATGCAAAATTGAGCCATATGTTGTGGAGATGAAGTTGAATGAATATGTAAAAATTCTTCGGGTATTTGGCATCAATCCTAACTTACATTCCTGTTCTCTTTGTAAACTGTCATAAAAGCATATACAATTGTGATGTAGCGTGGCATTGTTGAGTCCATTGTGACGTTTCAAATTATGCAAGGTGTTATTAATGTTTCCCACTGTTCTGGGAGTTTGACCCCACTTAAGAAGTATTTGAATGAATGTTTTCCGAATTTGGATGCAACCAATTATGTTCCTAGAATCACAGAAGTTGCATCTGTTTTTGTTTGGACATGGAGATCTGTGACCAAAGGAAGCTTGCAAAAATGATCACTAAAATTGAACGTTGCAGTCTTGTAAGATGGAAATGATGTTTTATGAATAATGAAATTCCTATTGTAGCTGAATGGTTAATGCAGTGCACTTACACTAGGATTTTCCCATTTATAAGTATAGATCATGAGTCAAAGTACTGAGGAGAGGGAGTTCTCTTTATTTCTAAATGTTTCAAATTGTATTCAATCCTAGACTTTAAGGGCTTTGTGGCTCTGTGCTCAAATAAAGGGCCTTCTAGATACCTGCAGTTGGGATTCTGAAGACTGTTTCAAAGGCACTTGGTGGAATCATAATATCATTCTGTAGTTAATTGCATATTTTGTTTTATTCCATGGGTGCAAGTGATGCAAAGTGAATAAAATTAATTTAGCTGGATATTTACTGGTGCCCAATTGTCAATTCCTGGGGGCCATTGATTTACCACAGCTGCTGGGTAGAATGTCTCACATGTCCAGAGTAGCCAATTCCTGCAGAGTCACTCTTATTTACATCTGTTGGTGAATTACCAAGTAAAATAGTAAGCAGGGGTCATTGTAAAGTCAGGAATCAGGGTATAGTACTGTGAAATATTGGGATACATTAGGTTTGGGCAGCTAATAAAAGGGAAGCACCATTTAGGCAGCAGTAAAATTAATGTTTTTTCCTCCGATCAATCTCACTAATTGATTCAATTGAGTGTGTAAGTCTATTAAGACTGGGATTCAAAATCTCATCCTGGTTGTGAGTCCCATAGTCTACCACTCTAGTTGCTACAACATGTAATGCAATTTGACTAATGATTGGGTCAATATCCATGGCACTATTCAAAAACTATTCATTATTGTCCTGGCCGACACTCTCCAGATTTAAAAAAATAGTCATTCACTTCATGGCTGTTTGTAGAATATTGTTGTGCACAAATTAGTTGCTGCGTTTGTCTACAAATACACATTCACTGCAATTTACAGAAAAAATGAAGCATTTTGATGTAATGAGGCACTATATCAAATGCAAAGAATTGCAAGAATTAAGGCCAGAATAACTGAATGCTCCTAAGTTTTGGAATCGACCATCACACAAGAACTTTAGGCCACTATGTGCTACCAGTTTATGCAGTGTAAGCATTACATTTCCTAATCTAATGGCTGTAAATTTTGCAAAAGTTTGATTTCAACTCTTATTCTGCTAGAACAATATTAACTGCATATGGAAAGAAAGCACAATAAATGTATGTAACTTTGCAAGTTCATAAAGACGGATAATGGAACTGGATTAACTACTTTATTTTCTATTGTACTATATAGTCTGTCCAGAATTAAAATGAATCTTAACTGTAATATAAGCAGTTACTTACATGTTTGTTTAGAAAGCTAATGCAATATACGGGTCTACAGAATCTAAATAATGTCAAATAAATAATGATCTAAATAAAGTCTCTAACTCTCACTTGAGACCCACTTTCTCATTTTCTAGCAAACCTCAATGCTTTAACTTTTTTAAAAAATAAATTGCTAACTATATAAAGTATATCAAATGGCTTAGAAAAAAATGCCTCTTAATCATCTATAAAATGTCTCCTTTGATAATTTAATAAGTTGCACTTCACAGAGTTTATGAACATGTAACATTTTTTCTAACTGACCTTAAAACTATTGTGCATTTATGTATATCCTTTTTATGAGTTTGCATTAATATTGTACATTATATCTGATTTGAATGTAATGCAGATTTAAAGTGCTCAGNAAAAAGGAGCGTATTGTTTTAAGTATTTATGGCCAAAATACTAGTAAAACTACCACTGGATTGCTTGACAAAGCCAAGAAATCTCTGGTGGGTGGAGCATTAATGAAAGTGGTAGTTTTAACGTTGAATGCAGTGACAATTATCTGCCACTAGATGTTGGTATTGTGATTCCCAAATCGTGTCTAATTATTCAACCTGATGTTTACCTCTGGAATAATGGGAAATAAAACTGGTTTGTCATGTAACATTTGGGAGAGCTTGCAAGATGAGGTAGTTTTTGATTTAATGAAAGTGCATTTGACAAAGTGCACTATAGATATACAGAATAAAGGAAGGGAAAGTAATACTTTATACATATATATATATAAAGAACTTAATTTTTGATTAGAGTACAGATATCAATGTACAGTTATTAGATAGTATAGTACTTTGTCTCCAATGTTTTCATTGTAAGCTGCATGCCATCCTGGGCTCTCATAGCCTTGGACTGCCACAGTGGTGCTCTGATTAGCTTGTGAGAGGCATGGTTTTAGGAGAGCAAAGCCTGTTGGTCTTCTCACTCTTGTGTGATTAGCATCCCTTATTTCCAGGTGGTAGATAGTCTTACTTGTCTTAATCAGGCCTATATTTGTAATGGTGCATTTTATGTAAGAAATATCTGAAGACAGTTCCAAATGTCTAAACTGACTTCCATGATGCGAAGGAGAGAATGGTTTGATTTTTGTTGCTGATCTTATTTCCTTATTTGGTATATCCTCAGCAGAGCAGGAGGATGTAGATTATATGATACAAGGTTATTGTCTAATTTGTATAGATGGCAGAGTCCTGAAGCTGAAGACTGTACCTATGGCTGAAGTGCAATAATCTGTATCGTAAGAATGGTTCAATTTTTATTTTGAATAAATGATTTTAAACATGTGTATAATCTTTTTAAGCTGTTTTCGGGATCCATTGGAAGTTGCTTCCAACTGTTTTAAACCAATCATGACATGGCAATTTCATTAGTTTTATAAAAAAGCAAGTTCTAGAATTTAAGGTATTTATTTAGTTATGAAATTTAGCCAACTTCAAAATAAAGATGGCCAACTGACTTTCATATGTTCCCGCAAATACAAAAATGATTGTTCCAGCTCTCCCCTCACTGTAAACTCACTTGCCCTTCCCACTTCCTATGTGAAATTACACAGATGAGGCAGAATTATATAAACCTGTATGACCCATGTCAAAGGTGAGACATTTGGTTAAGTAAAAAAGGAAGTCTTCAACTCGCTGTGCTTGACACATACTTGTTCCCTACCGACTGCTCATCACGTATGAAAAGCCAATCTGCCTTTGAATGAAATTCTAAATCATGGGAAGCTGCATTTGTATTGAAGCCTTCATATTACATTTCTCCACTGCTGTGCTGATAGGCCAGAAGAATTAAGTGGAGACTAGAATGGAACAACTACTTTGTCATCAATGTAGGAACTCATTATAATTGTTTAAATATATAAAATACCCATGGCCCCTTCTAGTGCTTTCTGCAAATGACGAGTATCAATTCAGCCTCCCCATACCCTTGTGCTGAAGCACAGCAAAATCCATTTGTATCTGAACATCGCAGGTTTCATTCTTGATTTGGGGAGCACTGCATTGTTCACGTTAGACTTAGGTTAGCGAGGGAGAAAGTGGAACACATGGTCTATTCAAGAATAAGATTGTCAAAACAAAATCTGTTTTGTGAATTAAGCGAACTTATCTAAACAATTTCTATAATATTTTGAAGAATCATAACTAAACAGCAGTAATATCCAATGAACTTCATTAATCCATGAATAAAACACAACATGGCTAGCTTTTCAATTTTATTTGTAAATGCTATAAAAGGGGAATTCAACAGTGTTTTGGCCACTGCCAGACAAACTGCAGTTAAATACCAAAGAAGCCATTCACATGGTCAATATTACACATGAAATATGGCGTCCAGGTAAAGCACTCCACTCAGTACATTTAAAAAGCCAAGTTTTCAAATCAAGTGTAAGTCAGAAATATACATTTGTTCTCATACCCAATTACTCAATGCATAGAAAGTACAATTTGATAGTTTAGACAAAAAGGAAAATTGGCCAATAGCAATGCAGATAAACATTTCAAAATATAGCACTTCCACCCAAGTTATAATAATTCTCTACAGCAAGCTTGAAGTTCTTTGTACAAAAAGTTAAACGTATGCTTTGTGGTCAAGGAGAAAAAGCTATCTTTCAAATAAAATTTTTAAATCTGTATTCATTGCTGACCACATTTCATGAATTGGTCACTATACGGGTGTGTGGACCTCTGAAGGCTGTCTCAGAGCTCACTATAGCCTGCAGTTTTAGTTGGCTGGTTCACAACACTTGTGTGCAATTGTCTTCCCACATACCTTCCAAGTTCAGTGCAGAAAATGGAATGTGTGCAAAAAAAATGTTGTGGACTGATCATCATTTAGTAACTCCATGTATCTTTATATAACTCTGCTTCCATCACCCTGACCTCAATGGATCTCCCACTCTCCACCAGCTCATTGATTGCCACCCACTCCAAGCAAGAAAAGCAATGCTAAACATATGCAACAGTGTTGGTGAAACATTCTTTAGTATGTCACCCGAGTCAGAGGACCATCACCTTCCAAAGAGAAAGCAAGGAAGACTGAGAAACCACAGCAGTTTACATTGATACACTCCAAAGAGGCCAGACACTTAAATTTTACATGCAAGAGAGCTGTAGACATTATCAAGATCTTTAAACTAACTATAGGTGGTTCAAGCAAGATTTTTTTTAATACCACTTTAGTCTGACATCAAACAAATATTTTATGCATAATTAATTAAAGCCCCTTTGCAACAAATAGATCATTTTCAAGCAAATTATGCAGTACATAATACAGCACAAAATGAGCTCCCGTAAATAAGTCTTTTTTGTTGAAATCCAGAATTTGCAGTGCATCCAAACCACCTATGTTTCACTGAACTGCTTGAAGAATCAAGGAAGTCAATTTTTTCACCTGCACATGTTCCTATTGGAACATGGAACAAAAATGTAAACAGTCATGCTGTTATCTTTATTAAACATCTCAGTTGGTATAGAGTTAAATCATACAGAATGAAGTAATGGGCAGTGGTTTTAAACATAATACAGAATTTACAGTAAAAGAGGAAAAATTGGCCACAGGTAGCCTAGTCACTTTGTTCCCTTTAACCAAAGGTGGCACCACAGTTTGGGCATCTCCGCTGTCGTAGTGCCAAGCAAAAGAGGATTCCGATGGGGAAGAATAATATTGCACACAGCACGCCCAGGCATGTAAAGTCATCTTCCAAAACTCCAACCCTATGTTTTTTTTAAAAAAAGGAGAAAAAATATCAATGTGCACTCATAAAAATCTGAAGAATACAGTAAGATCCATGTACCAAAGATTACAATATTTTCTTTCCTTGATGGAGCAATAAACCCCAGAATCATGGTCAATCAAAATATGCTCCACAAAGCAATTTTCACATCTCAAAACTTTGTGGTAAAGAATAATATTACGCATTAGTCTCACAAACCTTTCTTTTTTAAATAATTCTTTACCACAAACTTTGAGATGTGCAAACCACTTCAAGGACTTTCCTCACTCTTAACCAAACAATCTGGCCCTTGTGTAAGGAGGTTATTTCTATGTACTGTTATGCTCACTTTTTAAGCAGAATTGTAGGTTCTAGTGCATTTGCCTCCAGTGAGAACAAACCAGGAAGTAGGACAGTTTGTAAACAGAGCTTTGTCTTGGTGACCTATTGTAATATGAGGTTTATAAGAGATTTATGCTTTAGTGTGATTATAGATGCTAACCCATTTTACTAATGTATTTTTTAAAAAGCCTTTGCAAAATAATCCTTTAGCCCTTTTCAGAAGTCACTTTGTGCTGCAAATGGTCTGCACAGGAAGTGAGTAATACTTCAATGCTCTACCCACATGATTAAAGTTCACTTTGATTTCTGAGAAGTTGAGCAATTAACAAGAACTTAGCTGTTATCATGGAAGATTGCCAGCTCTGTCTATATGCTATCCTACTTCCTGATTTGCTCTCGCTTTACACCCTGCCTGACCCAAGCAATTTGGAGTATTGCAGTGGAGAAAATAGGAAATGACAAGCTTTGACTGAGTTGAGAAAGCTGGAGGCAAATGCCATGTGTGCTGCCAAAGAAGATTATGAAATTTCCTTTCCCAAAACTCATTTTTTATAATTTTGGTTAGGAGAAAATGGACATTTTTTCTTTACAAAAGGAATTTGTAATTCATGTAATAGTATAACAATTAATTCAGTAAATATTGGTATATTAAATTCAATTAATAGTGAAGTAATGAATTCACTAAATAGTAAATATTTAAGTCAATAGTATTAAATATTACATTCATTTAGGAGTAAAGCAGTGTAATTCATTTAACAGTAAAGCAATGAATTCAGCCTTATTCTGATGAATTGCTGGTTTTTCCCCAAAAAAAAACAAATCCTATTGGCGTGTAGTTCAGTCTGGTTATATTTTTAACTTGGATGTGTGAAGCTCAGTCTTGCCAATGAAATGCTACTTGTTTCAATTGGCATCAAAGCGAATGTGCCCGATAGTACAAGAGCATAGATGTGCTCGGGTGATCACGGGCCGCAATTCAAATGGTTCGTCCTACCTCTTGCCTGATTGAACTTTGTTTTGTTAAGGTGGAGTCTCTGCATATTAATCCAGCCACATAATGAAGCAACATTAAGAGTGAGGAAAGTTTCTATTTAAAAGTTTCCAACCTTTCAAAAGAAAAGCTACACGTAAAAAAACAGTCCCTCCACAAGTTGATTCACTCACAAAGAAAGTCACCACTTTTATGATAATTCCTGCGAAGCACTTCAAGATGTCCTCCCAACATGAAAGGTGCTGTATTAAATGTCATTATTATTGAAACTTTCCTTGCACTAAAGATCGCTGGTCTCGACAATGAAAAACTGCATTAGCTCTTTCATTCGTAACTGCAATACAACAAGGGTCAAAAACAGATTCAATTAATTTACTCATTTTTGTGTCAACTCTTAAAAGGACATTCAATGTTACAATGTTCTAATTTTTACTCCCCAGTGTCCTTGACCCTGTCCCTGCGCCTCACCAGCGTGACCAGAGAAAATGTCTTCCACAATAAATTGGAGCAGTCTTGTTAAAATGAGAACCAGGAATTGAACTCTTAAATGTTCTGGTCAAATTTAATTGGGTATATTTTATATATATAATAATATATATAATATACATACACACAACCACACATACACGTCTGACCACATGCAAGTACATTAAACAGAACACCTTGCAAACTGACCACAATCATTTCGAGTGGTATATGTGATGCACTTTTAGGACAATGCAGTTGTCGCTCAGCAAGGGGGCACTACTTAATTAAGGACCGTTTTAATGTCGTTTGTGCAAGTATCACATATCTGCAGGCAGCCTGTACGGCAGGGCCCACCAATTTTGCAATGGTCAGCGACAACTATTCCTGAACTCCAGACATTGCATTTCCGTAACGAAATTCAAGTACCTGCTCAATTCATTTGATTTGTAAATCACAGGCGCTCTCTCCCTGAATACACTTCATATTACAGTGATGCACTGGCAAAGGAGAGAGGGAGTTCCTTGCAGTTGATACTGACATTATGTGTTGCTTGTAATTGCAATTGCATTGATCTTGTTCTGATACACTTCACATTCTCTCCTACCCCACACCTCCCCCACTTCCGCAAAAATGTCTGTTGATGTTTGTAAAAAGTCAACTGCAGAAATAACTGGTACATTGTTTAACAAAAGATCCTTTTTAAGTCATTTGTAAATTACAACAGGAGATACCTTTTGGTCCAAGTATTTTGAAATAGATTAGAAATAGGGAAATAACACGATGAAACAATGGGAGTAGCAATGACCTATTTGCTGTTATGATACACAGAACAATTCCACCTCCTGTGATCATTACAACCAGGAGCTGGATTTGCTCAACCATGAACTTTGGACCAGCAAAGAATCAATCTTGGAATTGCTCAACTCCTGGATGGATGGTTGACACAGTAAAACTACAATCCAGTCAGCCCTAAACTTTCCCAGGGTGGGACAGCCCTTGCGAATCTGCTCCTAGACCAATCCAAAATTCCCACCTGACTAAATTCCAAGCTGTTTCAGCTCCTCTCCATAACATGCCCCACAGAGCAGCTGGTGTGGAAAGATGAATCCCAGAACATTAAATAATAATATAATAGTAATCCTTGCATTTGATATAGCTCCTTATCACATCTTTGAGATGTCTCAAAGTGCTTCACAGAATATACTATAAAGTGAATTGACCGTATAAAGCAAAGATTCCTCACTATAAACAATCCATAGAACACAATACTTGGAATATAGGGACACAGGAATCAGTTATTTACATAAATCAGTTACAAGTCTGTCCTTGAATGGTTCAGATCCTATCTGTCACACCGGCTCCACTTGGCCTCCACAAATGGCTTCTTTTCCAGCCCCCGTACCATCTTGTGCGGTGTTCCTCAAGGCTCTGTGCTCAATCCTCTGCTCTTCAACCTATAATTGCTCCCTTTGGTGACATCATCCGCAATCATCGGGTCAACTTCCACATATATGCAGATGACACTCAAATCTATTTCTCTGCTTCCACCCTCGACCCCAGGACCACTGATGTCCTGACAGACTGCCTGGATGAGTGCCAACTTTCTACAGTTGAACGTCAGCAAGACCGAGGCTCTCCTGATTGGCTCGCGCCAGCACCTCCGCACCTCAGGCACGGAAGCATCAACGGATGCACACTCCACCTCACCAAACCAGTCAGGAACCTGGGCGTCTTGTTCGACCGTCATCTCTCCTTTCTCCCCCACATCCACGCCATGTCTCGCTCTGCCTTCCCCCACTTCCGCAACACTGCCCCAACTCCACCACTGCCACCAAAACTCATACAACCAGGCACAACTATGCCAACGCCCTGGTTGTCAGCCTTCCCGACTCTTCCTTCCACACGCTGTAGATCATCCAGAACTCTGCAGCTTGTGTCCTCTCCTGCACCAGGCTCCGTGATCCCATCACACCCCACCCTCACCCAGCTCCACATCCCTCAGAGGATTATGTTCAAAATTCTCATAGTCGTCTTCAAGGTTCTCCATTGCCCAACCCTCCTACCTGCTAACTCCTGATCAACCTGTCCGCTCAGCAGGCTCCGGCCTCCTCCATGACCCCAGAGATCTGGCCATCCCACCATCAGAAGTTGGGCCTTCAGCCCCTCTGCCCCCATCCTCTGGAACTCCATTCCACATTCCCTTCACCTCACTTCCTCCCTTGCCTCCTTCAAGGCACACCTCAAGACCCTCCTCTTTGCCTATGCCTTCGGCTACCCTCTCTGCCCTCCATCCTCCCAAACACCACCCCTCCTCCCACACACACGCCCAGCTCGGATCCTAGTTCCTGACTGTCCAGCACCTTGGGGCATCCTCTCAACGTGAAAGATGTTGTATAAAGTGGCACAGATTAAAAACATTTTATAAAAAACAGATTTCCACTGTTTACAATTGGAGATTCTTAAGTGACCGTTTAAGATAACTGTCTGCATTGACCACTCTTAAAAAGGTATTGGGCAGCAGAATTTTTTTTAATTACTAATGAATCTAGACACCTAAACGTGGTTCACAAATTTAGAAACCAACATGGAAATTTTATTAATAATAATAATCCTTGCCTCTGATATAGTGCTTTTCACATCTTCTAGACGTCTTAAAGCGCTTCACAGAGTATACTGTAAAGTGAATTGACGGTATATTTGTGGGTGAAACACAGCAGCCAACATGACGAGCGCTATATAAGTGCGAGTTGTTGTTTACATTTTTCAGCAGTACAACCTTGAAAATGTGGCAACTGGTGTTTTGAAAGTTCACAATGACGAATGGAAGTCACAAGGCTTCCAGTTAAAACAAATCTGTACGAATGAGGATGTGCTGGTTACGGAACATGTCCAGGTCATTTGTTAGCTCAACTTTGTTGCAATTTTCCATTTGTCCAGCTGTGTGCATGCAACTCTTTTGATTCCCATACAAAAGTTTAGAAGCTCCGACTGTACTTTCCCTTGTGATTATAAAGCAGATATTCAGTTACAGAAAACTGAATAGTTATCAGATCTCTTAAAGCATTAAGCAACAACACCTCACATTTATATAGCACCTTTTATGTAGAATGACATCTTGAAGCATTTTACAGTGGTGAGGGTGGACTGTGAGCAGGGAGTAAGGTGGAGAAAACCGCCTTAGGAATTCCTACTTCTTAAAACTAAAATCCTGAAAAGACAAGATTTAAAAACTTTCTACAGATGGATCACACTACCCAAGAGGTTTAAACCACAATGTCATATAAACATTCTGGGGTCCCCAAGCCTATATGCTCTTCCCAACCTTCTATCTAAAACTTTCCAGAATTAGGTAAGCAGGATGTGTCCCTCCAGGGAGAAAGAGAGAGAGAGAGAAAGTGGGCATTCCATTCATCTCTCCGGAATTTCCATGTGTAGGTCGGATGCATAGAAACCTGTTTGGATACTCTTCAGCATGTTGATGGGTTTCCATATATCTCAGGCACCCAGCTGGACAAAAAACATTTAATATAACCTTCCATATTGGGAGGATTCTTCAAAGTGCTTCACACAGCTCCAGTGAACCCAGGATATGAACTTCTTGTGGAGTATGAATTACTAATTGCTGAGCAAGTGATTTTAAATCACAACAAAAAAAGATTTTTTAAATCTCGTTTTACCTGCATGCTGGACATCCGCCTACTACCACGACTGAGGCGGGAGTGGGCTGCTGAGTGATGATGTAAGTATTGGGAAAGGCTGGCACTGGGCAAGTGGGCTGCTGAAGCCCCAATGGTGGAAGAGGAGGAGGATTGTAACCTAGAAACCAGATAGGAGAACCATTACAGAAGATGCAAACATTTTTTTTAAAAAAGACACTACAAATAAAATAACCCCCCCACAGATACACCAGTGAGAACTAGTGATAGGGATTAAAGAGGAACAAGATGTTCTACAATAGATAGTCAGTTTACACAGCAGTTTGATATCCAGTCTGTGCCACGTTACCTTTTCTGCTAGGACACTACAATTAGCTTGAACTCCCCAGATTAAGGAGGGGTCCTGCTGCTCATGCAGTGATTAAAGTGCTCATCTACTGGGAGGGGAAAATGGCAGAGGTCAAAGTAAATAGGAGCTTGCTTCCTGAGCCAGACGGGTCCACAGTGTCCTAAAACACTGCTAATTACTGCCAGTCAGTCTAGCTCATCGGTAGAATTGGGAAAGGCGAACGAGTGGCTGGTAGCAGGGATTCTTCCCACTCAGCTCTTGCAAACCCTGCAAACCAAAGCCCTAACAGCTAGGGTGGTCCGGGTTGGACAAGCAACGTGAGCTTGCCAAGTGGGATCCCCAATATGTTGTGTAGTTTTGGCTGGTTAAATTCCAGCTGTTACCGCAATACACATCCTCAAGCCTCAGCTTTTGCCAACCTGCCCCTAACAGGTTCCAGAATTAGATAAGCGGGGCATGTTCCTCTGAGGAGAGTGTGTGTACTCCATTCCAAACACGAGGAAATTTCCAAGCATAGGTGGATCTCTGGTTTGATCTGGATGCGGCAACCATGGTGGAAGTGTTTCTGCAATTGTCAAAAGCACAGCTAACCCAAAAGAAGGTGCTCCAGGTGAGAATAGGAATGGTAAGATACAACATTAAGTTCCCCTCCCCACAAACACACACAGTTATAGACGCAGAAGCAAACGCACCAGCTTCACAATCACACCTCATTTGTTAATTTGTTAGCCACTTAAGCAAGGTGGAGGAGGGCGATTGGCACCTCTGCTCAGTAGAAAAATCAAAACATCACAAGGGGGGGGAAAAAAAATCAGCATTAGTAAACAATCCTGCTCCCAAACCTCGGGAGTACTTTACATCAAGCAAACTATGGAGCCTCCATTTTTTTTACACATTACTCATGTGAAAGGAAACAGCAACATACCAGATAGTCATCGCTCACGGAAATAAGAAATTCATTAACCGATCTAGTTATCTGAGCAATCTGTCAGCAGATCGCAAACCACAATTACCAAATACAGGACGAAAACAACCTTCAAATTAAGTTACGCACCTGCTGATTTGAGGCAGAAACTAAAATTAAAAACGAAATACCGAGTTTGCAAACCCCAATGGCTGATCAACGATAATAATCCTTGCATTTGATATAGCGCCTTACAGTGCGTGCTGCGAAGCGCTTCGGGACGTCCTCCCGGCGTGAAGAGCGCTATATCAAATGCAAGGATTGTTATTATTAATATTATTAAGTCACAGTGGGGTCTCAAAGCGCTTCGCAGGATATTACTGTTAAGTGCATTCACAGCAGCCAATGGCGGACCGCCGGGGGTCCCACAAACAGTTATGGCTCCAGTGACCAAATTATTAGGGCTTATTTATAACCAGACGTTAAAGAGGCACCAACACGTCAATCCTCCCCGAGTTAAAAGACACTTAATTTTACACCAGAGAGACCTCTGAACCTCGGTGTCTGCAGCTGGAGACGGGCGTCGTTAACACGAAAAAAAAACACACACACTCACACGTAGATAAACGGTCCCCAACAACAACAACAACAACAAGAGTCACCCAAACCCGGGAGTTTGTTTTAATTGTGGTTTTTTTTAAAAAAAAGTGGGTTCAGAAGGAATGACAAGCGGTCACAGGGCTGTAAAACCTCCCCCCAGACTATTCTGAGGCGAATAAAGAGGTTCAGCGGCCGCTCGACGGGAAACCCCCCCCCCCCGGGAATCCCCCCCCCACCCCGTGATTTTAAACCACCGACCGGAGGGAGAGACCCGGGGACCGAGGGAAGGGGCACCGGAGCCGCACCTGGTTGCGTGTAGTAAGGCGGCGGAGGCGGCTGGTAACCGGGCGGCGTGATCGTCCCGTAGGTCTGACCGTACTCGTAACCCGCTGGCAGGGCGGCGTAGGCCGGCGGCCTTTCCGATAAGAGCGGTTTGTTATCCATCGCTGCTCGGGAGATCGCCTCCTTCCCGGAGAGAGGAGGAGTGAGTGAGTGAGGAGGAGTGAGTGAGTGAGAGAGAGAGAGGGGGGGGGAGAGGGAGGGAGAGAGCGGGAAACCGTTACGATGGACTTATGTCACTTTTTACCGGAAAACTTGGGCATTAAAGGGAGGGAACGGGAGGACCGGGGAGGTGGAGAGGAGGGGCTGTTTCACGAGCCTCACAGGCGGTTGAGAGAGTCGTCTCTCGTCCGGGAGGGGCACTCCTCCCCTCCTCCCCCCACCACACACACACACAGCCACCAAAAACAGAACGGAATAATGATCGTATTGATATATTAAAAAAAATTATTATTATTAAAAAAACACAAGTAAGTTTGTGGGGGTGGAGGAGGGGGTGAGGGGGGGGTCGGGTGGTGACGTGACGGCCTCGCCTCGCGCTCCCCGGGATTTGACTCTTTCCCCCAACTCCGAGCGAGCGGCGCGAGTCAGTCACAAGACTGTCAGCACGTGACCTGGAGCCGCGTGACTCACCCCCTCCCCCCCCCCGCGCCCCTCCCCCCTGCGCCCCGCCCCCCCCCCCCCCTTCCGCCCCGCCCCCCCCCTTCGCCCCGCCCCCCTCCTCCCCCGCGCCCCGCCCCCCTCACACCACACATGGCCTTAAAGGGACACCGCCTCCTCTCGCAAGTCGCTGGGAACACTCAAAGAACAGGTCAGGGTCAGGCAGCATCAGTGGACGGAGGAAAACGTTTCGGGGGATCCCCCCCCCCCCTTTTCTCCATAGATGCTGCCTGACCTGCTTGAGTGTTTCCAGCGACTTCTGTTTTTTTTTGTTTCAGGTTTCCAAGCACAATAAGTTAATAATAATAATAATAAATGATTGCAATAAATTATTATTATTATTAGATTTCCAGCATCTGCAATGTTTTGTGTTTGTGTCTCTTATTTTTCCCCGCCTGCAAAGACTATCTGAAAGGAACACAACAACAACAACTTGCATTTAATATTGCGCCCCCTAATCCACGATAGCGCCCCAGAGCCCTCAACCACACAGACCCCACCCCCCCATTACATCCATTGTCTTTTCCCAAGCCTTTCCGGTGTAATATTCCCTTGAAAACAATAATACATTTTGAATTTGGTCACGAAATCTACCACTGTACACTGCTATCCAGGAAGTGGCTGCTGATTTTGCCCACAAAATACAGTCAATCCACTTCACAGCATATTCTTTGAAGCGCTTTGAGACGTCGCGATGATGTGATAAGGACCTATGTCAAATGCAAGGATTATTATTGTTATTAAAACTGAAAAGTCTGCCTTAAAGGAATACAGACCCCTATCCACATTCATTGGCTTCGGCCCACTCCTCCCCCTTCCTTTCTCCCCTCTCCCCCCTTTTCCCTTCTCCCTCCCTTCCCCTTCTCCCCCCACTTCTCTCCCCCTTTCCCCCTCCCCCCACCCAGTTCCTCTCCCCTCCGCCCCAATTCTGCAAAGTTTGCATTCAAGGGACATTCCCCATCCACAACTAAATTCATACTCCCCACAAGTTGTAAAGTCTACCTTAAAAGATACTGCCCACACCCCACACACACTACTTTTATTCTCCATGCAGCCTGCCTTAAAGAGATAGCATTCCTGACTACATTAATTCTTTCCCAGCCTACAGACGCCTAAAGAGGATGTCTTAAAGGGTCACAATCCCCAACACATTCGTTCTCCCCCAGCCCGCAAAGATTCATTGATGACTCGCTTGATATTTTGGCAGATCTGATCTCATCCTTGTGGAAGGTAGTGCACCAAATGGCAACCGGGAGAACAATCTTGCACAGCTATCAGTCAAAGAGTCCTTATTCAACTATGCCAACTTTGACCGAAAATTGTTTTTCTTATAAAAACATATTGACGCTGTCTTTAGTCACCTTTCGATATCCTCCTTCCCTCATTGGTTGCTATTGTACACTGCCCAACTAAACAATTTGAGACATTCTCTTACGTGAAAGGCGTTATTATAAGTGCAAGTTGTATTAAAACTCTATCTTGAAATGTTAAGCTTGTGCTAAGAATTATAAATGAATAGAATTATGGAGGAAATTAAATTAGAAATGCAAACAACATTTCATTTTTAATAACCAGAAATAAATCTTAACAAAATAAGTACAATTTATAATGCAAAAATATGTAAGAATTATTGATGGGTCAGGTTGTGATTTAACTGTGAACCCCCAAAATAAATAGAATCTGAACTCGGCTTCTTAATTCCAGCAGACCTAAATGTGGTTGAGGCAGAAACTTACTGACTACAGACCAAAGGCTGTCTTGTGATTCATTTATGACGTATCAGCATTACACCATCAATAAACAAAGAGCATGAGACAGGAAAGCTTATTTTGTTTATAAATGTGTTTCTAACTCAGTGGTAGCACTCTCATCTCTGAGTCCAAAGGTTGTGGGTTCAAGCCCTATGGCACAACTTGGAATCACATAAATCCCATGTTAAGGATCCCATGGTACTAATCGAAAGCAGAAGAGAGTTTCTCCCAGTGTTCCGGCCAACAAATCCTCCAAATAAAATTGGTCACTCACTCCATGGTTGATTGTGGGACACTGTTGTGCGCAACTGGTTGCCACATTTCACCCACAAAATATGCAGTCAAACCACTTTACAGTATATCCTGTAACATGATATATATCAATGATATGATAAGCTGCTATATCAAAATGCAAGGATTACTATATAGTTTAATCAGAACAACACATTGCATTTATGCAGCACCCTTCATGCAGGATAATGTAGGATAATATTTTTTTGAAATATCCATTCTTCCCGTGTGAGCTTACACAGCTAACAGGTGCATATCGGTAAGAATCTGGGGAACCATCACAGATGAGCCTTACTGTCCTTGCTTGCTAACAGGACCACCATCTCCCTGATGACTTCAATTTCAGGAGCAGCAACTTTGGCTGTATTTGTTTTCCTTGTTTAGGAGTAGAGATCATTTGCACCGCCATCTACTGGCATACCGATGAACTATTGATATATCAAATGCAACGATTATTATTATTATATACCTGACCAAAAAGACTGTATCTCGGTTTAACATCAACAAGAACTTGCATTTATATAGCTACACTTTAGGGTAGTGTCTTGGAGCGCTTAATGATGGCGTGGTTTGGGTGTCGAGCTGGGGAGAAAGCGGAGGTGACGGTAGGCACAGTCTGAGAGGAAAGTCTTCAAGTGTGATTTGAATATGGACAAATGGGGACAAGGTGAAGGAATTGAAACAAGGAGTTCCAGTGGGAACATTTCATCTGAAGGATGACACCTCAGACAATTAAGTGTTCTCCAACACCACAATGGAATATTGGGCCATGGATTGACAAAATTTCAACAAGGAGCTTGAACTCATATTTCTGAACTATAAGTGAGAGTACTACCAATTGAACCAATCTGACATTGTTTGTTATTCAGTGTCACCAATGGAAAGTAAAGACAGTATTGAATTTGGTTGTGATGTATCATCCACTACATTGACTGACACTTGCTCTCCAGACTCGCATAGGACGATTGGGCACTTGCAACATGCCTAGCGGGTTAGCCAGCATCTGTGGAATTACCCCAGTGATAATCACCTTATAAAGAGTTTGGAGGATATTCTGAGTGGAGCGAGGGGGAAATCTGTACCTCCAGTGATACTTGCACATATTCATTGCTACAGTATTTTAAGTACAAAATAGCCTTTATGAGGTTTTGAAAAAATATTATCAATAAGATGATCTCAACAGCTGTGCTGATTGTTTACTTTGAACAAATGAATTAACATGTGTCAAGAATGTTTTCCTTCAACAGAGAAGATAATAGTGTACTTGGGGTTTCTGTCCAGCCTGTAATGTCTAAATCACATTAAATATCATAGCTTGAATCTACTACATCAGGGAAAACCAGAGCTCTAGAGCAGGATTATGTCTGAAAGCCCACATTGTATTGTTTATAATGAACGTTGTAATATTCTGCTGGCACGAGAATAAACTGGGATTTTATCATCTAAGTTGGCTCATGACCACGAGAAATCAAGGAAGAAGGGAACTAGATGAAATCCACAAAGAAAAGCCTGTAGAAGATGATTTTTTTATCTTGAAAGGATAAAGTCAAACTTTAGAATGTCAATTTTTTTAATGTTTGATTTATTAATTTTGTTTTCTGTTATAAATTGGTGAAAATGAGAAAATTAAATGATCTGGCTTGTGCTGTAATAACTGCCTTATATGAATGAGGCACTCATGCCCTTGAGTCACAACATGCATTTATATTCTGTACCTCTTTACCATGAAATACATTTAATTTCTTGAAAACGCGGATGTATGTGGATGACACCCAGCTCTACCTTTCTGCCTCCACCCTCGATTCCAGGACCACTGCTGTCCTGACAGAATGTCTGTCAGACATCAAGTCCTGGATGAGAGCTAACTTTCTTCAGATTATAAGGACAAGCAGAGAAGGAGGCAAGGGAAAGAAAAGGGAAAAATTTAGGTGGAGGACAGAAGATGATGAGATCAGAGGTGTTGATGGCACAAGACAAAAGAAGGCAATAGCGGAATATTATAGAAAGAAAAAAATGAGTTTACTCTGGGAGCGGGGCACACAATGACAACAGCAATTTAAAGGGAAGGATTCGAGGCAATCTAAAACAAAAACAGAGAGAGCTGGGAAAAACTCAGCAGGTCAGGCAGCATCTACGGAGAAAGGAAAGTGAGTCGACGTTTCGGGTCCACGACCCTTCGTCAGAACCCATCTAATTGTGGAGTCCTGTAGCTCAGTGGTTAGAGCATTCGCTTTGCAAGCGAGAGACCTGAGTTCAATTCCAGGCAGAGGGCAAAACCTTGGGCAAGTTTCCTTACTCCACACAGAGACTAATAATAATCCCTCCAAAACCAAAAACAATAATAAATTGGTCATTTTCAATCTATGACTGTTTGTGGGACATTGCTGTGCGCTATTGGCTGCCGCGTTCGCCCACAAATATACAGTCAATTCACTTTACAGTGTGTTCTGTGAAGCGCTTTGGGACGTCCTCCTGACGTGAAAAGCGCTATATCAAATGCAAGGATTATTTATTATTAATCTAGAGATGGGCAATAATTGCCAGTGTCTCTCACGTCTCAAGAATTAATTTGAAATGAAAACACGGGAGTCTTGTGCGTCTCCAGCTGTGCCCACACATACCCTTTAGCGCCAGCCCGACCGGGGTTGATAAGGTGAGTCCCCGTTGTCTTGTCTATGATGATGTTATTCAGGACTGGCCTTGGGACGTTCTTTGAGCAGCTTATCCTCCTTAATTGGGAAGTCTGCTCCTGATCTTCCTAGGCCTGGCACATGGGTGCTTTGCAGACCTTTCCCCCTCCAGTCCTAGCTGGGTACCCAAGGTTACAATATCGCTCAGGAATGTGCATCTGGAGTCGAGGCAGGGGTCCCGAGGGTTGAAGACCGGGTCGGATTCCTTTCTATTAATTGAAATCACATTTGCCTCATACAACAACAACAACAACAACGCGGATGTATATCGCGCCCTCCACGCCGGACGGCGTCTCAGAGCGCTTTGACGCGCATTGGTTATTACATTCGTTAGGTTAGTGCAGGTTACAATGCGCGGTGGTACATCATATCCCAAACAGCATGAACTGGCAGATCAGACAACCCACCCAATGGGTTGGTTCATCAACAGCATCCCGTGCACTGCCCTGGACCAGAGGGAGGGAGGGAGGGAGGGGTACGCTGTTACGCATTGCGGATTACGTCAACGCGTCGCCCGCTGATTGGCAGCACAGCCGACCAATGAGGCCGTTCGATTCGAGCCGAGCCCGAGGCGCGCCCGAGCCCGAGCCGACCAATCAGAGTGCCGAGGGAGGCGGGAGTTCGGGCGGCGACTGCTGTCGACATGTCAACAGAGAAGGTTCCGGAAGCTGGTCCGGTTTGAATGGCGGGTGCGGTGGTGCTGCCGTCGCCGCCGCCGCCGCCGTCTCCGGTGAAGTGAGTGTTCGTTAGCTTCTCGGCCGGTCACGGTCTGGGCTGCAGGGCGAGCCCGAGGCCTCCCCGGGGAGGGTTTGGATTTCAGAGTTTTAATTGAGGTTCTGACCTGCCCCCGGGCCTCACCATCACCCCCCCCCGGGTCTGTCTGTCTGTCTGTCTGCTCCCCAGTGCTGTACCTGCTGCTGCCTTTACCCTCGGCCTTGCTGTCTGGCACTCACCCACACCCTCACCCTCGCCCCCCTGCCCTTGCCATCTCCCCACCGCCCCCCTCGAACCACTTGGTGGCTGCTACCTGTCTCCCCGCATCCTCTTCAGCCGAGCCCGACATCCTCCTCAACCTCCTTATAAGGCATGGATTTAAATGTGAAATTTTAACCCCTCTGCCTTGCCCCACCCCCCTCCCTAATCCCCCCACCCCCCCCCCCTCCCTACCCCCCACCCCCCCTCCCTACCCCCCCCCCCCCCACCCCCCCCCCTCCCTACCCCCCACCCCCCTCCCTACCCCCCCCCCCCCCCCCCCCCCCCCCCCCCCCCCCCCCCCCCCCCTACCCCCCCCACCCCCCTCCCTACCCCCCCACCCCCCCTCCCTACCCCCACCCCCCTCCCTACCCCCCACCCTAGCCCCCCACCCCCCTCCCTACCCCCCCCACCCCCCTCCCTACCCCCCACCCCCTACCCCCCCCTTCATTTAGATCAGGACTGAAGACCTTCCTCCTCTTCGGCCGTGCCTATCGGTCATCTCCGTCTGGCTCCGCTCGCCATTGCGCGCTCTGAGGCGCTGCCCGTGTCAAGCGCTCTCTATAAACGCAAGTTGTTGTCGTCGTCGCTTTCCTGCGCGGTGTCCAGTATCGTAAGCTCTTTTGACAGGCTGCTCCTTTGCCTTGGACAGCGCCTCGGGACGTCCTCCCGATGTGAAAGGCGCTATACAACTATGATCTTGTTGTTGTCGTTATATAAATGCACGTTTTTGGTGGTACACATTTCCTTAATGTGTTCGTTTGAAAATCCTTGAGGCCCCACGGTAATCCAGGTGAAATGCCCCCCGGCCCGCCCCCACCTCCCAAAAAGTCAAAAGTATTTTAATTCAGGTTTGTAGGATATTGCTTTCATGCTATTTTAAGAAACACACAACAACCATATACTTAACAGTGTGGTGTATATCTTTCCATTGCACCAATGTAAAATCAATGTTATAAAGTTGCTGTAGTGTCTTAATTCTAAATATCCAACTAGACCTCCGATTAAGCAATGTCAGAAGGTAAGCGAAGATATAACAGATGTTTGAATTCTCTTTTACCAGTCGTGATCAGTGCTGAAATTCCATGAGTTAAGGAGTTCCTATGTTGTTCCTTATACAATACAAATTACATTTGTATAGTGCCTTTCATGTCGTGAGGACGTCCCAAGGGAACAATCAAAACTATATATTCTTATTCTAAGAGATAAATAATCGTTTCTTTCCCCTTAAAGAATTGGCCATTCTTAAATTGTGGGTGGGTATGCAATTGTTGGTGTAGAACCTTTATTCGGCAATTGTCCTTGGGCTTCACCAGCAGGTTTGTTCTCCAGCATAATACAGCATCTACTTAGATCTTGCAATGAGTAATCATTGAGTAATTCTGGTTTATCTGAAAACACTCAAAACTATGGTTGGCATATCTGATCACCATTTGAGCTCAAACAAGTAGGCTTTCATTGATAACGTGATAGGAATATTAAGTAGAAGATTTGGAGTATGACAGGTTTAATAGGTATTGTGTGAAACACAAAATAAATGCTGGATAGCATTTTATTGAAAATATACCACTGGGTAATGCAGGGTCACCCTCCAGTGTGAGCCACAACAATATTTGTTGTACAAGCAGTTTATTTCCATGATTCACTGAGAAATACTAGAGACCAGTGTTATTGGAAACAGTATATGGTTACAGGTCCCAGGGACCTGTGTAAAATGAAACTGGAATGGAGACCAGCTTGCAGACAAAATCAGCTGCCAAGAAAGATGCTGCATAGTGTGGGCTTACGGAAGGAACAAGTCAGGAAAATGACAGAGTACCCAGGAAGAAAGTGACAGAGAGCTGGCAGAGTGAGAGTGAGGGGAGATTTGTCTCCCACAGCAATATTTTTTTAATGGTAACATTAACACATAAGATCCGCCCACCACTGCCAGAATTTTCCAAAATGTCATTACTGTTACTTTGGAAAATTCATCATTGGGCTTTATGTCCATTTTTAATGAACTGAGGACAGTACAGCATAGCAAGAGGATAACTGGATATAAAGACTGATCATCAAAGATTGCTCCGAATAAATTTCTGGTTTGTTAATTATCTTTTAGAATTGGTTTCATGATAAACAAATTTAACACTGAAATATTAACGCTGCGATACTGGAATAAATTGAGATATGAGGGTTTTGGTATATGGTCTAATTTATTCACCACATTCCTTTTTTCTTACTAGATATTGCCATGCCTAGTTCCCTCTTGTGGGCTGTGGATGTACATGGAAGAGTGTATACTCTATCTACAGCTGGACAGTATTGGGAGTTGTGCAAAGATGGGAACTTAGAATTTAAGAGGTTGGCAGCTGTCAAACAGTGTTGTTGGGGAATAGCATGTGACCAACAGGTCTACGTCTGTATCTACTTCAATGATGTTCCAATCCGATATCAAGAGGAGACATATGAAAATCAGGTATGGAATTGGTTCAGTTTTCAATTTTTCTTCCTGTATCCCCCTCTGAAAACATTTAACTCCATTTTTCGTTTCACAGAGTACCTTCAGTACCTCATTCAAGTGAGCATTGTTCATGTGTTAAGCTTAGTGAGGATTAGAAGGCTATTTGATTATGTGGAGGGCAATAGCTGAATGTGATGCTGTTCTCATCCAACAAACACAAAGATGTTTTCAGAAAATAGCAATGAGAACCCATGATGGAACCCATGCTGACTATCCCCTTCCTCATCCAGAGATACTGAGGGCAATTCTAGCACCAAACTCCAGCCTCAGTTAAATTCAGGGAGCTCAGCTTAAGACCGAACTGAAGCAGGCTCAAACCTACTACTTTATGGACTATATGGTATAAATATTTCAGTAGGGAAATAATGTAAATTGTTCTTCATAGCAATGTTAGATTAGAAGGAATGACAGCTTGTGTATGTCAATTTATTAAAAAAAAGTAACTTCTGTGTACAGTCTGCTTCAAACCTTGTTTGGGGTTTGTTTTACAAAGCGTTGGAATCCTGTGGATGGTTATAGCGAACGATTGCTTCCAAGTGACCGCTGGCAATGGAGCGATGTCACAGGGCTGATACATCAACCGATCCCTGAATTCAAGCTCCAATCTGACCACTGGAAATGGGAATCTGACTGGTATGTGGATGAAAATATTGGAGGAGAGCCAACGGAAAAAGGGGTAAGAGAGTCTGGTTCTCTTCAGAACGTCACATAGTGGAACATGTTCCATTAAAATCATGAGTGTCAGTGTGCGCTTCACTCACTTAATTATCATCAGTTTTATTAGAATTCTGTATAAGGTTTGGCTTGATGATGGTTATCTGTATCAGAACTGCATCACATCTGTTATCTAGGGTTGGACGTATGCTATCGATTTTCCTGCAACTTACACAAAAGGTAAAAGATGGAATTCTTGTGTGCGTCGCCGACGATGGATCCGATACAGAAAATACAAGTCGTGTGACATGTGGGCTAAGGTATACAGTTCTATTTTGTTTCAGGTAACAGTAGTGTTTTAATAATCATAGACTACAATGCACCATTACATACTAAGAGGCTGCCCAGTGCTGTGTGATTATGAGTTAATATTTACTATTAATAATAATCCTTGATTTGATATAGTGCCTTATCATGTCATTGAGTCTTCTCAAAGGGTTTCACGGAATATACTGTAAAGTGAATTGACTATATTTTGTGGGCAAATTTAACATGAAATGGAAGTTTGTTATGTACGGTCTTTAAATCCTTTACCATTCAGATTCCTTCACGAGAAGATGAACAACTACCAGATCCCTTTAATGACATCACAGTTGGAGGATGGGAAATTACTGATGAGCCTGCAGGACATCTTTCAGTCTGGGCTGTTACAGTACAAGGGAAGGTACAGTGTACATTTCAGAAACTTCATGGGGTCGTCAATGTTGAAAAACAGTTGCCAAATGTTTTTTATTTAGTTTTCCTAAACACACAAAGCACTACCGCGATTTGTGTTGAAATGTGTCAATGTAGCACAAGTGGCAGTTCCTCTTTTAGGATGGATGTCTCCTGAATCAGATTTGTTTTAATCCTACTTTTGTACTGAGATAATCTCCATTGTTACATTTTTAAGATCCAAATAGAGTAAATGATTTCATAGAGTAAATAGTTTTGTCACATGAAGCTCCTAGGGGTTACTTTATGGAAGAATTGCCTGATAAATGTGTGCCTCCTTCAAAACTTGGTTCAAGACTCGTTTTTGTCTGTGCTTTTCTGTTACACCAAAGATTGAATATACTGTATAATTTACTGCAACAACAACTTGCACTTGTATTCCACCAACCACATATCATGAATGTCACAATTTACGGATTAGTGTGTCTCTCAAAAAACATTCATTCCATTTCTTCTGAAGGTTGTGACTAGTGTTGAGGTACACTTCATGTCAGGCCTCTGGTATCTCCCCCCAAAGGCTAGTTCTTCACATTTAACTTGAACAGTGAGTGTTGATAGCTGACCAAGGGGGGTGGAGAGTTCACTGTTAAGCATGATCCTATCATTGTCTGCCCCACACACACCTTTTCAAGGGGGCTGACTAATGATTACATCTCTCTCCGTAAGTTTTTGTATTGCTGCCCAACAGAGATTGATAGGACAGAGCAGGGATCAGAATTTGATCTTATGTTTTCTGATTACTGGCTATTCTGGAAAGGTCTTTAAAGTTCTAGCCAATATATTTGGGACAGCATTGTAGTAATGTATGTGTTTAAAAATACCAAGTGCAAACATCCCAGTAATTTATTCAGCCAAAGAAGAGTTGGTTGGACCCATTTATTAACTCCTTAAAGAGTATTTTTTTCAGGGGAAAATAACAATTAAGCAGAATTGACAGTATGTTCATTTTTTTCAGATATTTTACAGGGAAAATGTAAATGATCAGAATCCTGAGGGTTCATCATGGACTGAAATTCCTGCTCTTGGTGAAGTAATCCAGATCAGCTGTGGCCCCGGTGACCTGTTGTGTGCTGTATTATGGGAGGGTCAGTTGATGGTGCGGGAAGGAGTAAACCGAGAAAACCCTAAAGGTACGGCCCCTGTTTCATGGGAGATGTTTGTAATTCAGCTGTGATGTTTGTACTATTCTCCTCTAATTTGACATGTTAATCTACTGTTTGCTCCAGTTTTCTCCCTTATCTCCTGAATTTATTTGATTTCCATTCCCTCATAATACCAATCTATAATAATGGAGATATTTTCACTACATTTTGATTTCTCTGGTACTTGTATACAGGGAATTCCTGGAAGATCGTTGAACCTCCAGACTCTGACAATGGCATTGTCCATGTCTCAGTTGGCATCAATGTACTGTGGGCTATCTCACGAGACAGAAGAGTAAGTACATATATGCGAAACTCTTAGTACTTGTGTGCATAAGTCACGTTACACATGTGAAATTGCCATTCCAGTATTTATAGTTAGTATACAATAAAATATCACAATCTCAAATGTTTCATCAGAAATATGTAACTGATATGCACAGACAATAATTAATGCAACTTTGAGCCATTTCAACACGTACTCTGAAATTTTCGTTTCTGCACTCCACTCCTCTCTATTCATGAAATGTTTGTAAGAAACAACAAAAGTTTACAACAACAAAATTACATTTGTATAGCACCTTTCACGTCGGGAGGACGTCAGGATAATAATTAACAGTACTGCATTCTGGAGGACAACATTATTAGAAGCAAAAACTGGAAAATAAACTTAATTCAAGATGGATATAGGTTGACTGAACGTTATTTTAACAGGTTTGGTTTCGAAGAGGTGTTTGTTCAGAGAATCCCATTGGAGCAGGTTGGATTGGTATGAATATCGAGATGGTGATGCTGAATGTGGGATTAAATGATCAGGTGAGAATGCTCATTTTACCTGCTCATTTATCTTTGGTTTATATATATATATATAATAATCCTTGCATTTGATATAGGGCCTCATTGCATTGTTGAGACGTCTCAAGACGTCTTCACAGAATATACGGTAAAGTAAATTGATTCTGCATTTGTGGGAGAAATGTGGCAGCCATTTGCACACACCAGTATCCCACAAACAGTCGGGGATTGAGTGACCAAATTATTTTTATTGTTTTTTTTGGCCTTTCCTGAAAAAGCCTAGTACACCTCAGGTTTCTCTGCTCATTTACAACAATACTCTTGCAAAAAGGGTCAGTTTGGGTTGTGCTCCCATCACCTTCATTTAACTTCATTCAGTATTGTGTTTCTTCACTGAGTTGCTAATTCTTTTGTTGAAATGTGATTCGGGTCAGATCTAAAATGAAATGCACATTTTGAGTTCTAGGATCACATCCTATTTCTGTCTCTTTCTAATTGAAGGTCTGGGGAATTGGCTATGAAGATCGCACTATCTATTTTCGTCAAGGTATAACACCTACGGAGTACAGTGGAAAGACATGGAAACCAATAGTAGTTAATAGAGAAACTGACCGAGCTTCTCACGCAGGCAGTGCCAACAGTCTCACAAGGTAACTCTCCGTAATAATGCAACCATCCATAGATTTAGATTTTTCTCAAAATTCAGGATGGTTCTTTGTAACCCGGTTTTAATATTATCAATAATAAGATAAGAATGTGATTGAAGTATGATTCTTCTGTCATAGTGGTTGCATCACATACAGAAATTAATGTTTGCATTAGCTTCAATTCAAAGTTTAGCTGAAATCCAGAGGGAATACCTTTTGTCCAAACTTTAAATGCAAAAAGTAACATAACTGTAAAGGAATTCTTTACTTCTTTAGATGTCCTCCTGACATGCAAGGCACTATATTTACGTAAATTAAATTATATTATTTCCTGGGAATTACTATGCAATGTGCCTTCAAAGACTCGGTTGCATTTATCTGAAAAATTTGCAAATAATGAGTTGAATTTACAATCATGAATGTTGATTCAGTGTTATGTTTTACGTTTGATTATAGCGCTGGCTGTTTCTTTGGGGATGAAGTTAGGGTACCTTCTCTAGGATCCACTGATACTGATGTTGAATTTTCCTCTGAAATGGATAAATTAGCAAAGAAAACTGAAAATGTTCTTGAATCTATTGGCGAGAATGTAAGTTGCCCTGGAACTGCAGTAGATGGAGAGATCCTTGCTTCTGGATCGACCACACCGAACAAATGTGAAAATAACACTGTGTCTCATCTGAATGTACTTGAGACGGTTTCTACAGTCGAAGACTCTTCACAAAAACGAACGCCGTCAGATTTGGAACCAGTCGTTTCTGCTTACGGATCTGAGAACTTGACATATCGAGATCGTCCTCCAGGGGATAGCAATGAAGGTGTTCATTCCGACTCAAACACAATAACTTCAGATTTAACTGAAACATCCAGCATTTCGTCTGCAGGAACCTATTCTTTTGGAATTGAAGAGCATTACGTGTCCGAGGAGCGCCCACTCTGGGCTTGGATCAGTGGAGGGGGTTGTGATATAGAATCTCACTCACAGCTGAATTGGTTCACTGTCCATTCAGGTAGCAATCTTCTTCTAAAACATATTTGTTGTTAATGCCAATGCTACCGCCAATGCTGGAGGTTAATATCCAGTCAGGAATAAGTGAAATGAAATGTGGGTACAATGCAGCAATATTTTTTTTTCTGGAAGCTGTGAAAAAAAACTAATTATTAAACAAGCTTTGTTTAATGTAATGAGTGGTAGGTGTTTGAAAAGATATGCAAATACAAAACATGATCAGAAGCACTTCCTATCAGCATGATTCAGAATAAGAAAAAAATGGTAAGAAAGGACAGAGGAAGGGAGTGAGAAATTCAAAGAAGCAGAGAAAACAATAAGTAAAAGCAACATTCAAAGTATCTCTGTTACAATGTTTACTTTGTCATAATTTTCAGGTCAGCCCCTCTCTACGCAGTCATTCTCAATGCCCTATTCTCCAACCCAGCAAACAGTTTGGCGGAAACAGATTGTTCATCAATTAAATGAAAGGACCAAACGAGAACTGGAGAACTTTAAGCATTACGAGCAGGCTGTGGAGCAGGTAAACTGGTTAAGAATGACTCTTGAATTCTTAACAGCTTGCAGTTTCTCTACGTCATATTTTATCAGGAAAGACTGCTCCTTTTCTGATTATAATATGTGCAATGCTGATGATGGCTCCAAATGTTTGTTCAGCCTGTCCCACACCACCTTGGACTCGAGCAGCGGTGCTTAAAAGCAAAAGGTGTGTTGTCTCCTCTGCCAGAAAAGTCATTTTCTGTATAAAATTCCAAGGAGGTGCAAATATTGCTACAATTGTTATTTATCTGGACTTGAGCTGAGTTTTCAATCTTACTATATGAGCTAGTGACGTGTTTGCATTACTAGCCTACAGTGACCTTCCTTAATCAGTGGGGCTGGTACTTATAATTAGCATCTGCAGTGTAAGCTGCACAATTTCCTCAGCACCAGAGGTCTCAGTAGCTTAAATTCAATTGTATTTACTGTACATTGTAATATTGGGGGGATCCTAGTTACATCTGTGTCAATCTTTTAATCAAAAAATCTTCAGCAATTTTGTGTTTCACAGATAATTATCCTGTCTCAAATTCTGTGATTAGATTGAAAACGGGTAGGCTGGGATGTGGTCCATTTATTTATACATCTGTGAACATACACTTGTGGGTTGCAATGACTAACTGCTATTTTTTTTACTATTTCCCCTCTCTCTCTTTCCCCTCTCCTATTATAGTCTGTGTGGATAAAGAAGGGAAGCTTGCAGTGGTGGAGAGATGGGAAACCACATAAGTGGATAGATGTTAAGGTTGCACTGGAACAGTTTACAGGGAATGATGGTAAACGGGATGGCATCCTATTCATTTACTATACATTCAATGATGAAAAGAAGGTGAGTTCGTTTTCTCTCTTGCATTGTAAACTATGCATTATTGTAAAGTTGTATTCTAACACCATGCACTGCGATTGGTTTATACTGGTAGAATGTTCAAATCCAGCGGGGTGTTTCACTGTGGCTCTTGGCAGACCAACTGCTTCATGTGTTTTCTGACCCATTTCATATGTTGTTGTCCAGACTTACGCAGAGAATGGATTTATTGCTATTCCCTCATTCTATTCTCCAGCAAGAAAAAGCCTCACCCCCTCTCTTGCCTTTTTCAAGTCCTGTCTAAAGACCTTCCTCTTCGACCGTGCCTTCGGCCACTCTCTCACCCCCAACCACCAACCCCCACGCCCCCTGCCCTCCATCCCTTCTGACCCCAGCTTGGGTTTCAAACCCCCGATTGTCCAGCGCCCTGGCATGTCTTTCCGACGTGAAGGGAGCTATACAAGTATAATTTGCTGTTAAGGGGCAGGCTTATCCCAGCATTCATAGAGCTGATGGAAAGCTTAATATCGATTTTGCAGCACACATCTATTTCTACCTCTTCTGTATTCTCACTCCCTTTCGTAATTCCTTCTTGCACTGCTTGCCTCTTTTCCTTGTGACTAAGCATCAGCACTTGCGCGGAGCCAGAGAGATAGAAACTTGGCAAAAAATGGAAATTAAGCTGCTTGCTACATTTTTCGTGTCGGATATGGGAGACCTAAAGAGAATCATAATGAAGAGATGCAACAAAGAATAAGATTTGAAGATTGCAATTAACCGTACCATGCTATAACAAACTGATTCCTTGTCATTAAGGTGTAGAAAGGATCTCATGTTAGTGCTGTCGATTTTCTACCTTACAGAAATTGCCAGCAAATTTACCCTGCTAGGTCCACCATTTTGTTGAGCAGCTAGTAGATGCCTGACAGCAGATTCCCAGCAGCATAGGACCATGTGTAAACACAGCTATTGTGTGCTTTGCATAAACAAGTGCATGTGGATTTGATATGGCGGTTAATGTTGTGCAGTCTTAAAGCACTTGACACGGTGAGTTATTTAGAATTTGTGGTATAGCAAATCTGCGGCAGCAATGAGATGACCAATTTGTTTGTGGTGAGGGAAGTTAGCTCGCAAAGTGGAAGAATACCATGTGTTTAAAAATACTTCCATGGCGATCCATCTGGATTACATCAGGCAAACGTTTGAATGTCTCATCCAAAGGACAGCACCTTGAATAACGCTCACTCTGTACAACGTTGAGGTGTCTGTCTAGCTGGTGAACCCACATCCTCTGGCTCAGCGTTAAGGCTGCTATTACCTGAGTGAAACTCACACCTCCTTTAATCCAATCTATTTGAAAGTATCTGACAGGCTTATTTTTGTCTTCTTATCACTACAGTACCTGCACTTATTTTTAAATGAAGTTACAATTTTGGTACCGATTGCCATTGAAACCAAGCATTCATTTGCTATTTACACCCCAGAGAGGACAAAACAGAGATGGCCAATTAGATTAGCAACCAGCACTGAGCAGGAAATGAATGATTGGGTAAGTATCCAAAATAGTAAAGATCTGCCTTATGGAAACCACAAGGTGACCTTAATGTTAACATTACTTAAAAAAAGTGATTCTGGAATCTCTATTGAATGATACATTTTTCTTAAACTGAGAATTATACAAACTATTATACATCTGTGAAAACATACTGGGAGCTGAGTTCTATGTAATTGCCTTTATAGTTTGGATCAGCAAGTTGAAAGCCTTTGGTTTGATTTTTAGGGGCTATATATTGGGTCAGGGAACTCTGCACCGCACAGAATTTTATCAAAGTATTGCAGCAACTTGACTATCATGGGCCTTTAACAAATATGATTTCATTTGTTAGATTACTTTTCGTAAGAACTGAAATGATCAATTTACCTGATGTCCTAAACTAGGTAATGCAGTTGTGATTTGACTTATGTAATCATTTGGTTGTCAAGTGGTTTGAAAGAAATACAGAGCTCACTGTCCCAGGATGAAAAGCACTTAGTCTACAAGTCAAAGTGTGTAAGTCATTGTGACTCCTTAAACTATGTACTCACTGTAGTATTACATTGTTTTATGTTCCTTTTCCCAGCTTGCCATCCTGAGTTTAGCATGTTGTGACAGCCGAGAAATCCAAGGATCCCCATCCAGTCAGGCCATTTGGTCCATCACTTGTAAAGGAGACATCTTTGTCAGTGAGCCAACTCAGAGTCTGGAATCAACATCACATGCCATGCCATCGGATCAATTGTAAGTTTTTACTCTGGAGATGAGGCTGACTTTTCTTAAACGCCAGATCAGTTTTTGATATAAAGACAGTGTTTGTTTGGTAAATATAAGCTAATATTATTTGAAAGGGCAGGAAAAATTCTTCGGTATGTGTAAGAGTTACAAATGGAGAACAAACATTGAGCATTAATCCTGTGCAAACAAACCCACAGCAAAGCCATTCAAAAGGGGATGGCAAAGGCAGTGGAATCACCCATAGATTCCAAATTACAATAGTTACCTTTACACCCAACAACCAACTAAAACAAAAAGAAATGTAGAGCCACAATCCCATTTCCTTGCCTCTGGAATGTGAACTTCACGACATTAGATTTGATAATCTCATTAACCAAACAGGAAAGGGCAGTAGGGAGCATAAAATCTGGACGTCCTCCAGACTACAAAACTTCCCTACTTAATTGTATCAAATTCTTATAAAGATACCTAACAGGTTTTGTGCATATGCGCTCCCTGTGTTCAGAGGGGACTATTCTGCTTCATGTTCTGTGCCCGGCCCTACCCACCTCACCATTGGCAGTGGGACTTTGAGCCCATTTGCCTCTCTCTGGAACTACAGCCTGGAGTCCCTCTAATTCCCTTCCTCACCTTTTTCTCACATCTGTCCCATAACCTTCCTCTTTGCCATTTAGTTATCTTTCCCCTCCTTCCCCTCTCAGCTCCCACCCCCAACTCAGGTACCAAAACGGGTATTGTCAAAAGCCTTGGGATGTCCTTCTGATTTAAAGGTGCTATATAAATGTAAATTTGTATTGTAGATGTTCAAACTTATTTCCTTCCTTTAGGTTTTGGCGTCAGATTGGAGGACATCTTCGTTTAGTCGAATGTAACAATCAAGGGATAGTGTGGGGTATTGGATACAACCACACAGCCTGGGTTTACACTGGTGGATATGGAGGCGGTTTCTTTCAAGGTTTTCTTTAACATTACTTTTTATGTAATAACTACACATTCCTCACTCTCTCCATTCCTTTCGCCACATATGCACCTAGCCTCTGGAAATTTCTCCTATAATTCTCTGCATCACTCACTCTCTCCCTGTCTCACTCACTTTCTCCTTGTCTTTATTATTTTCAAACTGCCGTTTTGTACTTACTAAACAGTGCTATAATCTTCATATGTTGGTGTATAGCAGTCTGTAAGTGTAGTGTCACGTTAGTGCAAGAATGTCCAAAATTAGATTCCTTGAAGGGTGTAAGAAGACATCATGTGAGATCTTCCTGAGCTGAGCTTGCTTTGAGGAAACTAGCCTGTGAAAGTCCAGCAGGTTGTGATAATTCAAGATCAGCTGCTTTGGTATTAATCCATCCAACAACAATGACAATTTGCATTTGTATAGTTTCTTCGAACATTTACTCATGGAGAACATCTGAGGCAATGAACTGTGTGGAAATGTTGAAGGCATTTCAGAAATCTGTGTTATTTTTGTGACATGAGCCGTTTGTTTCTTCAGGCCTGGCTGGCAGCACTGATAATATTTACACGCAGACCGATGTGAAGTGTGTCTACATTTATGAAAACCAGCGTTGGAATCCTGTTAGTGGATACAGCAGTAGGTATGAAATGTGATTTAGATACATACTTGCATAGAAGATTGCGTTCTGTACTCTACTCGCAGAGGTTTTGAGGCAAGAAAAGTATCTGAATATTAGTTAATGTTAGATAATTTCTTGTGGCGACAGATTTGCTGTACTTTATGTGCTATAATACAGATTTCATTTTGTATATCTCTTCGGGGTTCAACTTAACATTTTCTTTGCAGAGGCCTGCCAACAGATAGGTATATGTGGAGTGATGCATCAGGTTTACAGGAATGTACAAAGGCACACACTAAACCACCGTCACAGTGGATATGGGTAAGTGTGCCTCACAGTGTCCCTTGTGGTTGATGTCTTGATGTCTGACAGACATTCTGGCAGGACAGCAGTGGTCCTGGAGTCAAGGGTGGAGGCAGAGATGTAGAGTGGGGTGTTATCCGCATACATGTGGAAATTGACTCCATGTGGAAAAGAATTCCCCACTTCCAGGTCCGCCCCTCTTATGTCACGCCGATGAGACAGGTCTCCCTCAAGGATGCATCGAGTTTCCTCTTAAATGCTTTCTGCTTTGCCCAATGGCTTCTGGAAGCAATAATAATAATAATATAATTCCACATTCTCACCACCCTCTGGTTAAAGAACCTCCCTCACAAGAGTAGTTTGGATGAAGAAGGTCCTTCGGCCCATCTGATCTCATCCGTCCAGAATAGCCTCCTAAACCCTCCGTCAGACCGTCAGTCACCCTCTTATATTTAACACGCCTTCGGTATGGACGTTACCAAGGAATGGAAACAACCTATTAATGTCCACCTTATCGAACACGTCCAATAACTTTAAACACTTCCATATTTTGCCCACAAAATATACAGTCAATTCACTTTACGGTACCTGTATATTCCGTGAAGTGCTTTGATACGTCTCAAAGACGTGATAAGGCACTATATCAACTGCAAATAGAATATGATACCTTGTTTCAGTCGCAAGGCATTAAATTACTGTTCTATTGATAACCTAGGTGCTCCGAAGGCAAACGTGCACAAATCCTAATATTCACATTTGCTGGTGAGGGATTTAACCCATCCGTCAAACTTGCTTCTGTCTCAGCAGCTGCAAACTTCTGTAAATATTATTTAGAAGACAACAACAAAACAAAATTACATTTATAGAGCGCCTTTCACGTCGGGAGGACGTCCCAAAGCGCTGAACAGTCAGGGATCAGGACCCGAGCATGGGGGAGGGCTGAGGGAAGGCAGAGAGGTGGGAGGGCGACTGAAGGCACGATCGAAGAGGAGGGTCTTGAGACCGGCCTTGAAGGAGGCAAGGGAGGAAGCGAGGTGAAGGGAACGTGGGATGGAGTTCCAGAGTGTGGGTGCAGAGAGGCTGAAAACCCAGCCACCGATGGTAGGGCGGGTCTGGCGGGAGACATGGAGCAGGCTGGAGCCCGCTGAATGGAGGGAGCGGGCAGGTTGGTAGGGAGTTAGCAGGTCAGAGAGATAGGAGGGGCAAGGCCATGGATGGCCTTGAAAGTGAGGATGAGGATCTTGAATTCAAATTTGACAAGATGTTTGAAGCTGTGATGAGATGCTGTGTGTGTTTTGTTGCCAGGTCTCTGATTGGTATATTGATTTCAACGCTCCAGGTGGTACTGACAGGGAAGGCTGGCAGTTTGCAGCAGATTTTCCTGCGTAAGTATCTGTCTGGAACTGTAAAAAATTGGACTTTATAGTTCTAAATCTTGCACGGTGCTGGCAATTTCTTAATTTACATCAGAAATAGTATTGTCTTCTCACAATGTGTATGTCGTCTAAACTTGGAGTGCACTTGAAACATTTTTGTCATGAAACAAATTTCTTCTGTTGAAGTTATTGAAGCTCTATATGTTATTTTCTGTTCTTAATAGTTGCCTTTATAACTTAGGCACTTAAAACTAATAGTCCTTTTTGCATTGTAATTCATAGTGCAGAGTCCAAAGAAAGCATGTAGTAAATGTTGGCTTTCAAAGCATGCTAATTAAATGCATGTTTAAGTAAAGCTGAATATCCTGAATGACGTAAATTATATGCCACCATTGAGTAGTAACAACGATTACTCTGACTTTAGAAATGGAACAAAAAGTATATTTCTGGGGGGTCTGAAAAGGTTGTTGATATTTTTGTAAGAGCACAGAGCAGTTGGAAAGGAACCCTGCTGCTGCCGTGCAATGTATGCAACGTATTCTGTGAAGGCCGTGAAAGTAGTTATTTTCTATTACTATTACGAAAACTATACTGTTGTGAAGCCCCCATACCCATTTGATATATTTAAAAGATTTATAGTTATCGGTAGAATTTTTATATTAAATCATTGTTTTTAAAAATTCCAGCTTTATCCAAAAAAAAGTTTTAATACATGTAAATTGCATCCCTTCATTGCCCAACAAGATTTTCTGTTTCAGCTCTTATCACGGTTATAAGACAATAAAGGATTTTGTACGACGTCGGCGATGGGCAAGGTGAATATTGAAACTTAAGACTTGGTTGTAAATCTTTTATTTCAATTTAACTTTTTAAAACTACAAGTCTATTTGGTAGAGAACAAATCAGTGTTAGAATAGAAAACTGAACAACTACTCTTTTCTATTTTGCGTTGGTAGAAAGTGTAAAATAGTTACGACAGGACCCTGGTTTGAAGTTCCACCAATACCACTTCGGGATATCTCACTGATTCCAAGTTTCGCACAGAAGGTGGATGATGAAGCAGCACTTTGGGCTATCAGCAGCAAAGGAGATGTCTTGTGTAGGCTTGGAGTAACAAAGCAAAACCAATCAGTAAGCAAACACATTTTAAACTGGTTAGTTAAGAATCCTCTCTTCCAATGACTTCAAAAACAGGCATATGATTGAGGTTGGGGGATAGTAGAGGGTTATTGTTATCTATAGATGCATTCACCTTGACAGACAGGCATAACATATTAGTCGTATATGTTGCTATCCTGTAAAATCAATGCCACCTTGAACATTTTCCACATGTTGAATGTTGGATTCAGTGGTCTATTATTCCCACATTTATACAACGTTGATATTTTTATCCTGCAGTCTTCTAGAGCAGCCTTTATGAACAATGAACAATGCCCAATGAACAATACTGAACAGTGCCCTCAGATCCAACAACAGCAACAAGTTGCATTTATACAGCACCTTTCATGTCGGGAGGACATCCTGACATGAAAGGCGCTGGACAATCAAGGGGTTGATCCAGGTGTCTCCAGTCATTTAATTTCTTGAGTCTCTTCACGGATAGCCTGGGTGCTTTCAATAAAACTCAACAGACAGGGCAAAACTTTTTCTCCAACTTAGAATGATTGTCTGTACATTTACTAACAGCAAGAGCTCCTTGAGAGCACAATCTTGAGACAAATGATTAGATCATCTCAACTTCCACATTCCCATTTGTGAAATATGATGTGAAAACACCAGTGGCATTTTCTGTCCCTCTTTAATATTTTTTTTCAATTTTTTTTCAATTCCATCTGTTGTTATCTGCGGTCCATCTCCCTATTGTTTCAAGGCCTTGGGACATCCTCCTGACGTGAAAGATGCTATACAAGTGTAATTTGTTGTTCTATTTGCCTTTTCTACTGCAAAATGTATCCACAAATTAATTTTGTAAAAGACCCAGATCTCACTCTTATTTTTCTTGCATCTTTTAAAATATTTGTGCTTGCCCTTTATCTATTTCTGACTGCTCCCTGATTCAGCCATTGGGCCATTATTGATTATTAGTTCATGGATTAATCTTATCTTTTTAACCTTCTATTTTTCCATATTCTTTAATGAACTTACTTTACAATTACCTATCTATTTCACTCAAACACCTCATTTGGGCTGTCCGTGACAGGCACTCCACAATCTCACGCCCCTCTATTAAAGAAATTAATACTATATTGATTTTTTTAAATGGAGATGTTTCAAGATTGTAATCTAATCTAAATATAAATTCAGATTTTACTGTAATTTGAATTTGGGAAATTATTGTTTTAATCACTCGAGGGTTATTTAATAATTGCAGCATGTTTTGTAAATTAATTGTGTACATCACCAAAACATATCTTAAATAGTAAACTGGATTTCAGGGAACATCATGGCTGCACATTGGTACAGATCAACCCTTCGTATCCATCTCTATTGGTGCCTACCACCAGGTTTGGGCCATTGCCAGAGATGGTGCTGCTTTCTACCGTGGATCAGTTTCTTCGCAGAACCCTGCAGGTAAACACAATAGTTCTCTCTATTACATCAGAGCCATTTATATATATTTTTAAAAACATTATATTTGATGCTCCTTCATATGCTCTAGTCCCATCATGAAAGGAAATGTTTCATGTTCACGCACATAACTGTGGTATCATCTTGGTAAATCTCTGCTGTATCCTCTACAAGGTTGAGCTGTCCTTTCTAATATAAAGTGCACAAATTGAAATGCAATGCTCCTAACCAATGTATTGTGCAAAATTAACATCACCACCTTGTATTTGATGCTTGTTAATGTAGGCGCGTTTGAAATGCTGACGGAGTTGGCCATCTTTCTGTGTGCATGTGCAGTGAAATGGCTTCCCAACTACCTCATTACGAGATTCCATTGAATTTGTAACCAATATTTCTAACTTACTTTCATGTTTGCTTTTCTTCACTCCTTTTGCGAAGTGTTTCTTTAACTTTTCTTTCCTCGGATGCATAATATACAGGTTGCTAGCCCTCATTTACATCAGAAGGAAAAAGTATATACTATCTGAATATGTTACCAAAATAACAGAAAAATTCCAAGTATTGGAAGTATTTTAAGTATTCAACGTCTGATTTTTGAAAGTGATATTTTTTCTGGTTTAGATTTTTACATGTTTAATGCTGGAACTACAGCACAATCCTCAGCAAGCTGGTTTACATATTCCACTAGAACAACTTAAACAAATTGGATTTTATTAGTTGGGCATTCCAAGTTTCATGGAGTGTTATTTAGACTCGTAAATATAAATAGTGTAACACAGTTATACTACAAGCATCATATAAACCTGTAAAGTAATAAAAAACAACTTTTATGTAGTTGTAAAGGTTGAGTAAAGCAGAGCTCCACTAAATATCTGTTTACACTCTGAAGAGCTGTAAGTGTTGCTTCACTAATGTTAAGTTCTAAAGGAGATTAGAACTGTTTAAACTGGAGTAAGAAGGTTTGCTTTGCTTTAGTCAAAGTTGCACTACAAGTGATACAAAGTCAAAGCGGTAACAGGTTGCCTCCTAGTGGTGGTTCAGCAGCACTTCTCTAAATCTGAATTGCAGTATTAAAACTACTTCAACTTGAAAATTATGTGGAACAGACTCATGCTCTGTAATACAGCCCAATGCCGTTAAATAGCACTTCAGTTTAACTTGGGTCTGTTTGTGGTGTAGTTATTCCATGGATCTATGCTACATAGAAGCATGGAACACTTCTGGCTTCCAGCTGACTGGCTGGCCTCCTGTGCACGGCTCATGTCCGTCACAAGATGTGATGTCAGCAACACTTTCTGCACGTAGCCTCAATGTGCAAAGGACCGTGTCACTGTTCTATAACATGTTCTTTTTTTTAAAAAAAAGCCTTTTTGGGTGCATTGTTCAGGTATAATGGGCTTTCTTTTGTTCAGTAGGTATCTTGGTAACCTGTACCTTCTGATACTCTTATGGTGACTGATAGGTTACCTTTGCTTAAACAAATTTTGTAGGAATTCTTCATCGGCTGCTGTATCTTTTTGTTTAATCAGGTGATTGTTGGTATCACATGCCTCCCCCTGCCAAGCAGAAACTCAAACAAGTCTCTGTGGGTCAGATGTCCGTGTTTACTGTGGATGACAATGGTAAGTTGCAGCACTATATGTATTCACTGGATACATTGATAATCTGAATCCATTGATGTCAATATGGTAAATAATATAGACAGGGCTATTCGGCAGGGCATTCCTGTAGTGAGTACTGAGTCTGAGTAGGGTGCGAAATTGAAGCCAGGACAGACTGATGGGTTTAAATTCTGTTCTTTTTGCTGATGTTAAGGTTTTGTTTGAAATGAGTTTGAATGACCTCAGGCATTGTCAGTAAGCATGGGTCAACAGCAGAAACATGGCATCAATTTGGACTAAGTTGTTAGTGACACAGAGATGTGAGAAATTGTAATGTCACACTGGTGGGGAAAGAATTGCTCTTCTAATGCAGGAGGTAAAACATTGTCGAGGCAGAGTAGAAAAGGGCTTCACTCTAGAAATGTTTGATTCTGACATTGGATGTTCTGTTCTCCAACACCAACATGTTGTATGTACATGAAGTAACAGAAATACTAAGAATCTAGAGCAGGTCAGTCAGTTAAAAGAGGAAAATTGATGAAGAACCTACCCAAACACTGACCTGTTTTTCTCCTGAAAATACTAATTGACCTGCTGTTCATTTCCAGCATGTGTAGTTTTTTTTTCGCTGATATCCCTCTACCTTTTCACTGAGAAGAGATGTAACTTTTAGCTTCATTTCTGCAGAATACTGAATTCAATAGTTTGGTACTTTTATTCTAGGTAATTTGTGGTATCGCCAAGGTATTGCACCAAGTTATCCTCAAGGATCCAGCTGGGAATACGTTTCCAATAATGTTCGCAAAGTCTCTGTTGGGCCTCTTGATCAGGTCAGCATTTGATTAATTGTGCAAAAATGTATCTGTTTCATGGATTCGCTATTCATGTTTATTGTATTTTAATATTCTGGTAAACTGCAGAGATAGAAAATCGGGAGGCATATCTATTCCTTCAAGATGCTCTTTAACTAAGGCCTAACTTCCCTCCAACAATCTGTCTGGGATGCATGGAATTCTCAGCTTGGTTTGCATACTCTTAAGCATGGTAATGGGTTTCCGCACGTGTCAGACACCCGGCTGACCAAAAAACAATAAGACCTACAGAATCTTTCCTTCCTTCATCTCGTCTGAATCCTAAAATATCATTTCAGTTTGAGATAGACATTGACGACTGGATCTTATAGAAATAATGGACTCGGACATTCTCATTTCAGACAAGAATCCAGACAAGGTGTTTTTTTGTGTTGAATACAGAGTCAAAGATCTTTCTGAAGCTGCTATTGATGAATTTGGGTACTTGTTTATCTACGTCTTTTGAAGAATTGTTTTAGGTGGCAATAAACCAAAATGATATTTATTTGATGCAGGTTTGGATAACTGCAGACAAAGTCCAAGGTAGCCATAGCTTGAGCTGTGGGACAGTGTGCCACCGCACTGGAGTCCAACCACTGGAGCCTATGGGTCACTCTTGGGACTACGGAATTGGAGTAAGTTGAACAGGATTTAACTAGCCGGTAGTTAAGTATATTTAAGCCTTACAAATTAGAATAATATCTCTGCACATTATGATAATCAGTCTGGAATAATACTAAAAGTATCAAAGATTTCAATATTTTGCTTGCATTTATATAGCAATGCTTCTAAAAGACTACTTTCAATCTCCTCTGATGGATTAATGGGTAAAGGTCCAGTGAAATATTATGCCATATAGACTAGAAAGACTATGCAACGTTAGCTGATCTCAGCCGGGGCTCTTTTACTAAATGGGTTAGAATCAGATGAATAAATATAATTTATGATTTATATTACCATTTGGGGTAATATAATTGGTCTCAATGTCTCTAGGACAGGGAAGGGAAATTCAGGATTGTTGCACACTATGTGGCATCCTGCAAACAAATAGCTTGCAGACCCTTAAATTCAAATGTGTTAAAATTCCATAAAGAACTTTTTTTGGGCCAGTTGGTCATTAATCTCATAGGTATTTATTGGACATTGCTGTGCACACATTGACTGCCTTGTACACAGTCAATGTGTACTGCAACGTACACAGGCACCTACACTTTCCACTATATTCTGTGCCTTGATAAGCACCATATCAAATGCAATGATTAATTATTATTTATGAATTAGATGTATTCCAATGAGTTAACTCTTTGTGATATTCTTATCTTTTAAGGGTGGATGGGACCACATTACAGTAAGAGGAACCTCTTTGAAACCTGCACATCATTATGTTCCCCCGACGCCTCACAGCACACCACTAAAATCAGCTAACCAGGAAGGATATGGCGGCAATAGTTCTTTGAGCACTTTATTTGTCAACAAACAGCAGGAACTTAATAAAAATGCTGTTAACTGTTGACAGTTGATATCATAATTGTATCTACTTTCTGTATTATCAGTCTGAATAACTACTAGCATTTTACCCAGAACAACTTCATCCATCTGAGTCTAACCCATTTATTAAAAGAGAGAATATTCTTTCATAATTTTCATGTTAGAGATCAGCTTGGTATTGACCCATTTCCCCAATTAAACAAATCATAACGGATCCAAATTTGGTTGAAATCTAAATATAGAAGGCTTTTATTTCAGACTGTGCAGCACAGAAGCAAAACCAGTACAGCTCAGGGGTCAAACCTTGGATCGTCTGTGTCTCTATGGTTCAGTTATTTGCTGGATAATCTCACCAAAGGGATGAGGAGAGTAAAGGAATGAAGGAATAATAAAAATATTATTGCCTTGAATCTCAGATCTGCTCAGGTACATTCAGAACTATAACCAAGGACTATTGTTGCCAATCCAAAATGACTGATTCATAGAAAACATTGTTTTTTTAAAAAAATAAGCAGGAGTTGACATTTATAGTTATTATTTGTCCACAGACTTGTATTGCACGAGCAGAGTATCAATAGTGTTGGATACAGGTATTACACTGGATTTTTGTTATCCACCTAATATTTAATGTGTTACAATTCTTCTGTGGGTGCAACCGAGTGTTCAGCCTGACATTGGTTTCTCTAACTGACTTTACCCCAGAGGCTTAATTGTCCACTTACTAGCACTAAAACTGGAGTAGATATTTAATGTTTTTTACTGTAATGGTTCCATAGTAAATGCTCCACCTGTCCATACAGAGCTAAACGATCCAAGGTTCATCCCAAGTCTTTTAAGTCAGCTGATTTCAACAGTGGTGGGAAAAACATCCAGGCTTTTCACTCTTTATGATCAATTGTTCTTTGACATAAGATTAGGCTCTGTTGTAATGCTGTCATACTTACTGTTTAAACTTTGCAAGTGAAGAACAGCTTCTTGGGTGAGATACTGGAAAGCTACCAATGTCTGTGGAATTGTATCCAAACACTGCCTTCAGTAGTGCATTGAGAAAATTGGGAGGGGAAATTAAATATGATATTGGTCCACAATGACAAATTATTTAAAGTGAGGAGATTTACTTTGTTGACAATCAGTGGATGTTTTAAAGTGATTTATTTAGAAATCAAAGCAAAAAATCAAAGATAACACTTCTGTAGACAAAACCTGTCCTCTTCAATACTGACCCATTAAATCTGTATCACTGTATTCAAAACAAGTCCCTAACAATAATGTGAGAATGACTTACAGGCGTGGAAAGTATTTTTCTTGTTGGGCTTGTATTTTTGATATGTGTAATGTTTGATGATTCTTGAATTTAATGGATTATTTTGCATGTGTATTTCTGTAAACACAAATTGCAAACTGCTTTAATTCTTAATATAATCAATTATTTATGGTGACACCGTTACTATATTTTTGCTGCGTTTAGAAAAGTTACGGACTGTTAAGAATGATGTGAAACTCCAAACGCCAGGTCTCTCTCTGCATCTTCTACACAAAGCACTTCTAGTATCTTTGTTGTTTATTATTATCACGAGGTGTTTAGGTTGCTGGTCATTTGCTACACCCAGTTAATGTGATTTAATTCATCAGTAAACCAATAATGATAATGTTAAAAATACGTACATACTGTAAAAGAGTGGCAATGAAAATTAGACATTTCCAGCGTGAAAAGGTTTGTTCGGTGGGAATTTTTGACTTACGTTTATTCCAATCTTAACAATGTATTTCACAGTGGTTCCATTCTTTTCCAAAATGTGTGAATAATAAAGTGCTGTAGATCACTGAAGTCTTTGAAAACACTGCTGGAATTAACCATGTGCTAAGTTATATGAAAGCAGACAAAGTGATGCATACTTTTTATTTAAAAAGGCTTTTTTATTTTTGTTAACTTTTAGAAGGGGCTTGGGTTTCTTTATGCTTGTAAATGTTTTTGCTGAACGTGATGCAGGTGTGAATGTATATTACAACAAACTGTTTGTAATGCAGTGTTTACCAGAATACCATATGACATGAATTCCTTTTCTTTGTGCTTTGCTGATATTGTGTGTGCTTTTTAATACAGTTGATTGGTCGAAACAAAGACTGAGCTACTCATTTGATTCTTTGATCACGCAAACGAATGCCGTTTGTAAAACAATTTGCACATCTAGACCTGATCAGTATTGCATTCATGATCGTGTTCAAATCTGTTCTTTGTAGTAATGTCTGAATATTAGCAGCTGTCAATAATTCAATGTGTGTGAGAACATGTCAGATTGACTCAGTTAACCCCATCACTTCTGGGTCAGACAACTGTAGGTACAAATTGAATTTCAAGACTTTGAGCTGCCTATAGTCCAGGTTGATACTCGATTGTAATGTTGGGGAACTGCTGTACTGTCAGGTCATCACAGTTTAAATCCTATTTTCTATTTGAATCCTTTTTATTTAAGTATTTTTTTGAGCTACCTCAATGCCTTGGTGGATTACAATCAAAGTCTATTGTAGCTCTAGGATGTGCACATTGGAAGGATCCGGCCCTAAATTAGATGATTACAACCAATGATCCAGTTGGAACAGTAAAATTGGCCTTAGGCCCCTGTGATAGCTAGAATAAAAAACAGGCTCGTTTCCACTTATAATCACAACTATCCAGTGACTCCTGTTGCAAGTACACTTGTGTGAGTGTCAGGTGATGACTGGATCAGGTTCAAATGTGGTTACTTCCAATCAATTCTATATGAGCCTATAATAACCAGCCCTTCTCCAGCAATCTGCCTCATTGCAAAATCCATTGAATCTCTTAGTAATCATCACAGTAGCAACTATGACCAGGAAACCACAGGTGAAATCAGTTGAGTAATTTAAGCGTCTGCACGTACTCAGAGTAAGCTGTTCGTTCATTCCCACTTGCCTCGCCCTATTGCCATTATCCTTCAAGCTCATGGTTCCTGCCTCAAAGATAATGACATTTTTCCCTTTTTTTTCCACAACAAAAAAGGACTTAAAAGTGTTAGTACGCAGCAACGTGTGAAGGACATTGTCATTCCAAGAATTAAGACCGCCTTACTTACAAGGTAACTTGTTTTACAGTTTTGATTTGATTGTTTGCCCTGCAGGTTGGGATAGGAAAATGTAAAAATGTAATTTCAAATATTGAAATGCTTACGATTTGCAAATATTTATAGCATCTTATCACAAGCAATCAATTGCTGAATGCGTCATGTATTGGGAGAGTTGTGAACTGTTCTGCAGTTTTCTAATTTTATCTTTTAACAATCTACCTTTCGCTGAAGCCCGATTACGTCGAATTCCTGTTTACAATCTAACATTTACCCAAATTGAGACAGATTTGCAACCCTGTAGAAATTAATATTGGCATGTGAAGGCAAGAAAGAGTCTGTAGCTAATGAATGATTACTGTACATTGTGGGCCTGCTTTGTTGTGCACTAGAACACTGCGTTCAGAAACAATAAGCTGTTTTTGCCCTTGATCTGTAGAGCTTCCCTAACCTCCCTAATTTTGGGGCTAGAGTTCTATTTTCCACGTGGACAGACAGGCATCAGCTGCTGGTTGTTTGTGCACCTTGGCCTCAACAGAGCCATTTTCTAGTGATCTTGGCAGAAAAAAAATACTTGATGTAATCACATTTGATAACAGGCATTTCCAACGTATACTTGTAGTTTCAACGCAAGCATTGTGCCTGAATTTCTTGTGTTTAAATTCACAATTGATTCCTTGTGAAATTGCGAAGAGTTATTATACTTTTAATCTCCGTTTTGGTTCACATTGAAGTGTAAAACGCGTCTCGTACCAATTTGGTCCTACAACTATACAAACAAATAAATACAAGATATTAAAAGGTGGCACATGTTGCTTGGCAGGGTTTAAATCTAAAAGTACATTCTACATCTGTAACACACAATAATCATGAGTAAAACCAACAACTTCTAGCAACTGAAATGGGGAAGTGAAATAATGTACATACTATAGTAGGTGCAAGTTTATAATTTTTCTTTCATTCCTACGTCCAAGAAACGCTTATAAAGTTTGGGACAATATTTCCACTCCATTTCGGGGCACCTTCTTTCCAGACATGTCAGAACTGGAAAATTACACCAAGCAATTTAAATATATCTGGTTAGACGCATGATTCCCTTTATACACTGCCTGTACAATAGTGACAATATTATTTCATCAACTAACCATTGCTTGTAGTCTTTCAGTTGAAAGGACAATGTTTCACTACATTGTTCGGATCTCTTTGGTGGGGCAGCTATGTATGTATCCAGTCAGCTGGCCCAAATTTATTTAGGACACTGTCAACGCATATTCAGCCTAGGTGGGTTCTAACCCAGAACTAAGCGGTGAAAGGATAACCCTTCCTCCCCCCTCCCAGTATTGAAGCAACGGCCTGGTCTCATTGCACTGAGAATTGTTTAAATCTTGCACAAATAGCAGAAGTTAACTTTAAAGCGAGCTGCTTGTTTCTAGTAGAGAGGATGCAGTCTGATCGGCGACTTACTCACCACTCTCTTACATTGCAAAACCGTGCGGTAAGATTGTTCCCAAACTGTGTTGGTAACTCGCCTGTCATTAACGCTGGATTTTTAACGCGACCCTGTTTGTGGGGAATCAGTCTCAGGCTGCAATGCAATGTTTATCAACAAATGCTGAGATTATAGCAGTGAGTGATGCCGTATTATTTATATATATATATATACACACACACACACACACAAGAGCTAATGTAACACCGAGCGCACTCAGTCCAGTTCCTGCCTGGCTCCAGCGCAACTGGACTATGATTATGGAGCTGCAGCCTTTGTATCCAGGTTGCCCTCTGTGCCATGTCAATGTCCACCCTTAGGGTATTGGCACAGGAGCCTTGGCTGTTTTCTAAAAAAAAAGCCAATTAACTATTGGTAATGTACAGTCTCGCAGAGCAGCAAAAACTGTGGGTTTAGACCTAATTTGAAGCAAGGTAGAGAGAGAGAGAAAGCTCCACACAGCATAATTCAGCAAAAGAAATCCTTTCGACTCTTTTTTTTAAAAAAAAGGAAATACTAGTGTTAAATCTTAAAGTTTAACAAAAGAGACTATAGTCAATCCTCATTATTATACTATAATGTAGATCCCAGATGTTTTAATTTCACAAAATGAAATACTATTTGAGCCAATGTTTCATCACTTCAAATATATACAATCTTCTGTGAAGTTATAATTGTTCAAGGAGCAGGGGAAGTATGAGAGAGGCACTTTAAGGACAGTTCAGTTGACTTTCATTTAAAATGGGGGTTTTAAAACGTTGAACATAGTACAGTATCTAATAATCTCCCACCCCCCGCTTTGCAGATATTAACTCAGTGAGGTTTTTCACCTCGCCTCCCACTCGATGGTTATCCCAATGGTTGTTGATGTTCCAAGTTTGTTGCATCCATTTCTGTGTGAATTTTGCACTGACCTGGGAGGAAGAACTAATCTACAAGTGACCACGTTATGCATGTAATTGCCTCTGTACTGTGGCGTACTCAGCTGTTACTATATAACCCTCATCCCTGGGGAAAGTAAAATCAATAACTAAACCCACATCTCCCCACAGATAGGAGATCACTTCCGTTTTCTAATTACAGAGAAAAAGAATGCTTTCCACTGTACGTTTATAACTGAAAGTACCTGGCCTAGACCTCTTTAGGTTTTTTTAAACAAAACTACATTTTTAAAATAATTCTTGGCACAGAAATCAAGGGTAAGAGTTACATTGACCTTGGCACCAAAAGATGGGCTTCATAGTGGAAAAAAAAAACTGCTCATTTGATTTTATCATTCTCAGGAGCAAGAGCCAGAGTAAATCTAGGATGATTCTTAAAGCCACTTTCAACAACCACATAATACCAGCTGGCGTCCCGGAACGCTTTTCCACATTTTAAGGATTTTTGCAATAGTAAAACCGATGAACTCTCTGATTCACCTGAGAATAAGCTATTCTTTTAAAAATATTCCCAGAGCACAACTATAAAATATATGTAATTTATATATCCAGGCAGTGCCAGCATCTCATTATTGTCAAATAATGTGCATTACATTGTGTGAGTTGTGGGACATGGTTTGCACAATGTGCTGAACGAACCTCACAGGTTGGCCAAGTCAATCATGTTCAGTTTGACACAGGCTTCGGTGACCATATAATTGAAATGATTTTGTCATGAGATTGAGAAATTTCAGAGTTTGCTATTGACCAGTACTAATGCTGCCTTAACATTGTAAGAACAGGGTTGTTCGAGATTGTCCACCAAGTCACACTGCTGTTTGAGCACTCTGGGCAAAGCAGACCTGTTGGGGATGAAAATGCATCTCTGCTCAATGGTAGTCAGCTGCCCCTGACATTTCTGACGGTTTGGGTACTTTAGGAATCTTCAAAAAGACGCCTACAATACTTTTTGTCGTTAAAACTTCTGTGCTTGATCAAAGTGAGCATGTCCTGATGAATGCAAACTTCAGTGATTCCCAATCTCACTCCAAAGCTCCAGCATATCCTTGTGATCTGTGTGCATTTCTTTTACAAAACGTAATGTATATTATGGAGGGGGATGAACTTCTTTGTGTATTACTAACAATAGTTGGGGGGGTTGGCAGTGAGTATATCAGTCAGATCACCTTGTTTGGTTGATATTGTGGCAAAACTCGCTACAAGTTTCGAGCGATGGGTATGTAGCTGAGAACATCATGGACAGAGCATCCATTTTAGGTGGGAGGGTGGTGGAAAAAGAATTGGTTTGTACAACCCATGGGAAATTAGAGAGACTGCTCTTTCAGGGGACAATATTTGGAATGCAGCTAAACCAAGGTTGCCGAGTTCCAAATGGGAATTTGAAACTCTCGAGATACATTTATCTAAACTCGTTCATTAAATTGTGAGTTACCACTCATCCCTCTGAATATGATTAATTCATGGTTCATATCGACTACAATAATCTAATCCAGATGTGCCCATAAAAGGATGGTGCTTGGAAGTTATGGAATATTTGTAAGGACGTGGGTCATATAATCCTTAAATGAAAAGCTTGTGTCCTTGTCTATTTGGAGATGGGGAAATCAAGTAGAGGTTTGCAATTATGAAGTGACACTGTTTCTTACAAACTCTTAACATTCATAAACTAAAAAGATAGATATTTCATTAAAAATACAAGACTAAAAGATGAGAGATGGATTTGCCTCAGGTTTCTTTAGAAAAAGACAAGTGGCAGCTCTGCTGGTCCCCGTTGCTTTGTCTTCTGTTCGCATCTTCACTTTGGAATAAAAGACTGTTCAAATCACAGGTCCAAGACCTTAAATACTGGGATTTTCTATTTAAGCACCCGTTAACATCCATGCAGTGTAGGTAAGATCTCCCTCATTCTGTACAATTCCAATAATTAAAAAAAAAGCTTTCCGCACAGGTACAGACATGCAGTTCACCTGATATCATCAGGACAGAGGAAAAGGCATTGAATGTTGGCGTGTGTCGAACCGAATCGAGGAAAGGGTTCCTTTTAAAACAGTAGAGAAACTTTAAGAGTGAGCTTTGTAATGAGTCGTTTTCCCACCACCCCCTTGCCCTTCTGAAATCTTCAGATATGGTCCAGGAGAATCTTCGGGTGATGGAAATGGGTAAATTAATCACCGTCTGTGGACAGATCAAGGCTTGATGGGACGAGTGGCCTCTTCATTCCCCTGCTTCCTTACGTTCTTATATTTTTCTCCTTCCAAGGGAGGCGGCGAGCGAGGGGGGGTTGGGAGCCCTTGAGCTCCCTGGAGGACAGGGGCCGGGGGGAGGGCTCCTTGGACATGCTGAGGATGGTGGTGGTGAGCGACTTGATGTAGTTCTTGGCCAAGGTGAGGGTCTCGATTTTGGACAGCTTCTTGTCGGCCTCCACATGGGGGATGACCTCCCGCAAGGCCTGGAAGGCGGCGTTCAGGTTGTGCATTCGCTGGCGCTCGCGCTCGTTACTCTCGATTCGCCGCAGGTTACGCTCGCGGACGCTGAGCGCATGCTTCCTGCGCGTCCCCACCGCCGCCTCTGCCCCCCCGCTGGGGCTCGTGCCCCGGGCAGCCCCCGCCTGTCTGCAGCTCCGGCCCCGTGCCCGCTGCCCCTCTCTCTGGCCTTTGCTGCAAGTGGAGGCGTTGGTGTCGGTCTGGGTTTGCAAGCGTAGGTCCATCTCCGAGTGGCCACCACCGCTGAACCGGCTTCTCATTGTGGGAGCTGTCTGTCTGTCTGTGTCTGGTTGTCTGTCTGCCTGACGTGAAGGGCGCTGCACAAGTGTAAGTTGTTGTTGTTGTTTGCCTGAGAAGCTCACCTCAGCTTGTGCAATCTATGCAAGTACATCCTCAGCTCCCTGAGCCAGGCACCGACTCGCTCATTCGCTTGCTCCCTCGCTCGCTCTCTGGTGCAAACGGCCGCGAGAAAGAAATGGACGTGCAAATTCGCTTCCCTCGCCGGCAAACGTGACAAACCCCACAACGGACCGACCACACGGGGCAAAAGTCACCACTTTTCTGTGCGCGCGTGTGTGTTTCTTTAAATATAAAGACACATACAAACACATTTAAATATGAAGACAAACGCAAGAGGGCGGCCAATCTATTGTACAATCACATATCGTTGTTCTCTGGATAAATAGAATTCATTGTGAAGCGAGTTAAAGCGAGGGAATGCTTTTCTTAAGGGCGATTTTTATAATAAGCAAATAATTTTTTTGAGAATGTAATAATGAATCTGCCAACCCACCCCCCCCCACCCAAAATAAATAAATAAACGATTGCCTTCATTTGGGTTTAAATGTAGATATTTCTAATTGCACAACGTTAAATGATGGCTCATTTGGAGGGCTCCCTCCCAACTGCTTTCATCATTCGCTGGCAAAGCAAGTTTTAAACTGCTCTTAGCAACTGTTCAGCAGAATTAAACAATTATTATTAAACAGCGATCGGCTCAGGCAGTCAAAACCCCTCATTTTTTTAAAAAAAAAGAATAACAAGACAGGTGCAGGGCAGGTAAATTGGCAGCAGGTGTTGTTGCAAGGTTCTGATTTTTTTTGTGTGTCTGCAATATATTTTTTTTACCCAACAAAAGCATTTCCCCCTTACCTGCATTACCCTCAGAGTGGTGGGGTGGAAGGTGAATGGTTATAGCTGGGGAGCTGGAGGGCTGGAGGATCATGTCTCGCAGGCTGAGTTTTGTACACGTACACTTTACCCTCTTCCAATGAGACGGTGGAGGGGCGGATTCTGTCTGCAAACAGGATCTGGGTTCCTCCTGTGCTCACCTGTGGCTCCAGACACACAGACACAGTGATGGGCATCTCTGGTGTAAGCGCACCTGGAGGCGCGCACACACACACACACAGAACTCTTAACAGGTGCTTTATGCTGCAGCACCAATTGGTATTGTCAGGAGATATCAGAAGTCACACTACCAGGTGTCATGCAACGAGGTATTAGTTGTGCACTGGTCACAGAGAATTGCAGAGTTCCTCCAAAGCGATAGAGCCGACTTTAGCAAATTGTGTTTGTAGTAATTGCATTTTGCAATTAACCCCCAAATAACCCATCAGTTTTCATCTCCTGGTCCTCACATGAGAGAAAGTGGATAGAAACCTTTCCAATTGGGTTCTGGGAAGATCCTAAGTTTTCACAAACCAAAGTAATTAGAATAAAAATCAAGAATGCTATAGGGAGAATTGAATAGAGGGAGTGCTTATGGGGGTAATTAGGGAGCGGGTTCTGATATCTCCTTTTAACACCATTTGGTTCTTTGGTTTTATAGGGGAAATGTATTCTTTATTTGTGTTGCCCTTTAGGGTGAAGAAATATTTTCTAGATTCATACTTGGGAGTTCTGTAGCTTTTAGTGGGTTGAGCACTCGCCTCGCAAGCAAGAGGACGTGGGTTTTATTCCCGGGGGTGGGGGGGGGGTGATGTGTTGGGCAAGTTTCCTTACTCCACACACCTCTGTTTACCGAGAAGTAAGTAGGAACCCGGATGTTAGTCGATTGGCGAATTGCTTTTCTGGGGATAATAAATCCCTTCCAAAAAAAAAATTTGGTTACTCGATCCACGACTATTTGCGGGACATTGCTGTGTGCAATTGGCTGCCGCGTTCGCCCACAAATATACATTCAATTCACTTTACAGTTTATTCTGTGAAGTGTTTTAGATGGCTCAAAGATGTGACAAGGGCACTATATCAAATGTATAGTGCCCTTGTCAAAATTATTTTTTTTATTATTTATTATTAATTTATAATTTATTATTCATGATTGACTCTTCAAGTCTGAAACCTGGCAATTTCTAAATAAGGAATCCTACATGAGAATTAATTCTGAAAACTGGAAAGTACCTTACAGAGATTTACCTTACCTGCATTAACTGCTGTAGAAATAGAATACAGAGTGGAGTTCCCACAGCTAAGAATGGTGCAATTTTGCTTACTGAAAATTTCCTGTTTGCAAGTTGTAGTTATGAGATACTTTTAGATACTTGTCTGCATTGCCCTATTTTAAGGGAGGAATAGTTATTTAACTACCTTTTAAAATCCCTTTATAAACACCAGTTTGATCCCATTGTCACTGGAGTCTATCTTATGTTGATAGCTTACAATAGTGATGATTTTGCTACTTCTGAGGCAGAAGGTTGTGGGTTCAAACCCCACATCAGGTATTTTTTAACCACTTTAACCTAACACATTTACATTTAAGCCTAGAATTTGAGTTCCATATCATTGCCCAACCACACCTTTATTAGGATAGTCAGATGTTTTACAAATCTACATCATGAAAATGTACTGACTGCAGGGCAGAGGTATAATACATTTGACTTCAATATCCATGACATCGTAATGGGGTTGAAAATGTTTCTGCTTTCTACCCAGCAACCTTTCTACAGCAAGGTAGCTCAACTTGGTCAAATAACTTGAGGCTCATTCACGAATAGCCACTTGGGCAAGATAGACGAGATCTATTGTCGTCCATGAAATGATGCTTCAGTTCAAGTCACTTTCTTAAGCAGAATAGGTGAAGATTTGCTCTATTACAAGTTGGGCCTTGATAAAAAATTCACAATAATTGGTTAAATTGCAGTCATGGTATTTATGGTAGAAACACTGAACTGCTTGATTGGGGAAATACAGTAGCTATAAAAGCTGGGGGATAAGAAGCAGAAGAGGCTAGAGCTACATAAGTAAATCCTTCATTGGAGAAAGACGCCAAGCACTAAGCTGAACTGGTCTTTAACCTTGCATTCTAGTGCTTCCTGGGGAAAAAATGTACCAAATATTGCACGCTTACCCACGTGTAGAAATCCATTCCCATCAGACAAGTCTGGGATAATACTTTCAGTTGAGAATTTTTCTGAGAAAGTTATGCTTGTTTAATAATTTTATTTCTGCAACAATTTCAAACTGTTTTAATGTGCACTTACCTGCCTACCTTTCCTTGTAATGTGAAGCTTGAGTTACACTGGGGGTTTTAGGCTTTATATATTCTTTTAACATTTTGGTAAGTTAAGACCACACATTTCAGGAATATTGAGTTAATATTTTAGAATCTTCACTGTCCGGTTTCATGGTTTGATTTTATCCTTGTAATCATAAAATTACCAACAGGTGACTAAACATTTAGCTTCGAAGATGCACCCAGATAACATGGAGCCAGTTTGTATTTTCATACCAAACCTCACACTCAACTGTCCCCTTTGATTGAGTCATTAATTTGGGTCCCACTTGTCTTGAGTCAGGTGGACACTAATAAATCTCTGGCTCTATCTAGTAATTTGTAAGAAAAGTGGAGTTTTTCCTCCCAATTATCCTAGCTTTTATTTTACTCTCACCAAAATTCACTCCAGAAATTTCAATTAACTGGCAACTCAATATTGTTTGTAGGTCATCGTTGGTACAAATTACATGTTTGCCAAAATAACATCCACTTTATTCCTAATTCATCTGTGAAGCACAAGAGAATATTTGTTTGTTTATATGAATGAAGTTGATCAGAATACCAGCACACCCAGCAATTCAAACTAGTGGCAATGGGATCTGAACCACCAGGCAGATAGGGCCTCAGTTCAGATCTAAACCAAAGGAAAACACCGTCTCGTTGCACCACTTCTCAAATTTAGTGCATTTAATTTTTTTAAAAAAATCCAACTTCTGACGGTACTTGACTGGCTATATAAAAGATTATTTTGCATATCACCTAATGCAACGAACATTTAAAGTTGATTTGCATAGAGCAAGGTTTTTTTAAAACCCCGATTATATGTAAATTTCTAAGATCTTTGAAAGATGTCTCTACAGGTGAGTGAATAATTATTGTAACCAAAAAAAATACTATTTCATGTCAACATTTCGGAAAAGGCTTGAAGGCAATTTAAGAAGTCAAGTTGTGTATGTAAATTAATCCTTTTGACTTTATTCAATATTAAATATCCATAGTGCATTTAAATTACAAACAGTTCATTGAATTACACTATGCATGGAAATCAAAGTACAAATATTACATATCAAAAATGTACACATCTTGTGGACAGTGACCTGATTTCTTTAACTGTGATACGTAGTCAATTTCATAATATTTGTATTAAATTACAAAAGGAAACCTTGTACTTATGACTGTTACATCATTTCCCATTTACAGACATTTATATACATCCAGTACCATTAAACATTAAGTTACACTTCCCAAATGTGCAAGATAAAGCAATGCATTGAACAAAACAATCTGGTATTTTCATCAATGATTTAAAGTACATTTGAAATAATTTAGAACAAGCTAATGAAGACAAAAGGATACTTTTTTTAATGAAAAAGATCTTAACAATATTTACAAATAAACTTCAATTTAAGCATGAATTCCTACAAATTCCAACATAAAGAAAATATTTTTGGAGCATGCACTGTTTGATCATCGAGGCACGTTTCTATGGCTCACTTTTACAAATGAAGCTGACAGTGGTCTAAGTTGCAGGTTGAGCTAACCGGTGCTCTTAATGAATGAATACATGAAAAATAGAATAATTAGTTAATTACTAATCAGGGGCACATGGAATTCCCCCTGTACAGTGGTTAGCAAAACTCACAAATTAGACCCATATTACAACTCTGAAAATAATTTTAATTTCTGTAGTCATATGCATATTAAAGTATGCATTTGTACTGTTTTAGATTTAGCATAACTGCAGACATGCTAGTTTAAGAATGCTCAGTGCTGTGGATGGTGGAGTGGGGGAGAAATTTGTTTAAAACAGATCACCCCAACAGCTCTACTGTTCTGTAAACCCCAATGAGTCAACTAGAAAAAACAACAGACTCCAAAGTCAGGCTGAGACTAAAAGTGATGGTGTGTAATACAGTATTGATCTGTTGCATACATGCAAAGTGTATAGATACAAAAATATGAAGCAAGGAAAATAACAATTACCCCCTTCTTCAGCCTACTGTAGCATGCAGGGGAATCTAAAACAACTGCCATACGTTCAATGTTGTTTCTTCCCTAAACATCTCAGGAAAATAACAAATTGCTGGACTGGCACATATATTTAAAAAAATGCACTGGGCTAAGTAAAAACAATTCCTGCCATGAGAAAAATACACTGGACTACACTGACAAACAAAGCTAAGAATGTTGCAGAGAGATCAGCTGGACTTTTGATAAAAGCAAAGTTATCAAAGTTCTGTGTCCCTGTATAACAAACTATTTTAGTTTAATCTGGGACAAATCAAAACAAGGGATTTTGTAGTGCCTATCCAAGGTGTTTATACATTTGATAGTGAACATAGGTTATAAATTGAAATATTGATTTGCTTGTTTATAGAAATCACAGCTTCGTGAAAAAAAGTGTTTCCTTATTGTGCACAGACCATCTACCAATACCGGGGAAAAACAGATTCTAATGTTAACATTTAGCTAGTACCTCAACATTGCAATGGACTGTTTGATCCCAACAAGCAACATTTCTATTCTAGGAAAAAGGAGAGTCAGTGATGTAACCAAGGCAGCTTTAAACAATATCCCCAATATGTTCAATTATAAGCGCATGAATGCTGCATTCAGTGCTATACCGAACTAGCAAAATGCTTCCTGTATCAGTTGTCCTTTCTGATATATAATTGAATGGACCACAAAGCTGCTGTACTCTTCCTGTCATGTGACAAAAGAAATCCCATCATCTTCAAATCACTAGGTAGGGCAAGAGAAACAGGCCTGCGTTATTTAGCTACTTACAAGTACAAAAGCATGGCTGGTTTCCTTAATATGTAAACTGTTGTATTGGTGCGAGTTACAAATCATAACAATTGCACTAAATTGTTTTAAACAATTAGAAAAATTAAATTTCTTACTGTTAAACTGTCCTTGCCAGTAATATAAAATAATTAACAACTGAACAGGCCCCTTTTCTACAGGAGAAATAGGACTCTTGAGGTTTATCACTTCATCTGTTGCCACTTCCTCTGTCCACAAAGCCAGGACAGGGTCCATAAATATCCAAAATAGACATTCATCCCCACCATTTACTGAAATAGATTGGCTACCATTATGTGGGGGGTAACAGTTATTAGAACAAGAAGCAAGCTTTAAAGACATTGCAATTATTTGCAATAACCCATCTTTTTAGATTTGATTGTGGTAATCCCACACTCAGAGCCCAATTCATTCTACTTTTCCCTTAAAATAAAAGATACATTCAGAAACAGTATTAAGTGATGCTCAATCGAGGAGTCATGCAGATAAAAGAACAGAGGAGAAACCTTGATTTATGAGTTAATTGATCTCAGCCAGTCTCCTGCTTTGTACCCTCACATTACAAATATATCTATTCATGATTTAAGGTTCAGGGTTCAGATCACATATACATAGATCACTGCTGCTCACAATGCAGAGAATCACTTGAAGTCACCATCATATTTAAAACAACGATTGTCAAGTGAAACACTCAATATGTCATCCTTGCATTACTATTTTGGTACTCACCAAAGTGTTGTCACTGCACAAAAATATTTATTTCAGATGTATTCACTATTTGTAGATGCACTCGCTACCTTTGAGAACTCACCACTCAAATGGGTCTCAGAACAAGGGGAGCACTGGCAATTTTGGAACTAGGTATTTGAACACTGTAAATATATCAATGTTAGTTACAATATAGCTAACACTGTTATATTGGGTGTCACTATAATGTAAATCAATATCCCCAAACAAGTTTTTTTTTAAGAACCAAACATCTCTCTCAACTGTAGTGTTTGTTTTACACCTATTTGTGCCATCTCTAGTGTTTTAACATGAACATCTTGCATTGATTCAGATTTCTTCAATCAGGGCAGGTTGACTACAGCCTTTTCCAGTTCGTTATTGCTGTACACATATTCTGTACCCCATTCCTACCTACAGAGCAGCAGATGGGTTATTGAAAGGCAATTGGAATAATCTAAACATATGCATTTGAAAATGACAAGCCATCTTAAAAAGCATGTTATAGGCATCCCAATTCATGTTCCTACTCACTTTGACCAGTGATATTTGTGCATGATCATTTAAAGTAAGTTACACTAAACCAGAATACATTTTAAAAAATCACTCGACGATTCTACATAAATAGCAAACTGTCGATTCTGGAACAATCAACATCCTTTCAAATCTAAATATTTTGTAGGAAGCTTTGCAACATGGAATTTAACTTATCAGTTTTGGGACATTTTATTTCTCCTCCAAAAGCAAACATTTCCTATTTAACTATGTCACGTTATACAGAAAATTGCAGATAAAACTATCAATTTGTTTTAATCTTCATTAACAATATTTTAAAGAAAAAATAGCAATCAATTAACAATCCTATGTTCTGTCAAACTGAAGTTATAGGTAATGGATTCTAAAGGGGACTGGAAAGTCTTGTGTACACAGGCTGGTTCATGTTTTAAAGCCATTTTATACCCACCTTCGTCAGAGACTAATAGTTGTTCAATAGTGATAGAATTTAAGATGTATATTACATTTAATATTACAGTTCTAACATTTAATACTCCTTTGTGAATTTACAATGACCTTGCTTTGCAAATGTAGGTAGATCCTTTTTGATAAGGATTTAAAATATCACATGATTTGTTATTTTTTACATAAAGTTAAGTACCACCCCCTAGAGAATCTGGTTTTAGTCCTTGTCTCCATCTTCACTGCTTCCTACAAATAAAAGAAGAAAAAACATTAAATAACATAAGATTTAAAAACTCTTGACAACAAACTAATTTGGTAGTGTTATATTCTATATTCTTTGCATGTTGAGGTAAAGGGAGGTTGCTCACTTAACTAGATTCAACTATGTCTCCCCTCTCTTTCTTTCAAGAGAATGGTAACTAGTTACTGCATAATGTTACAGCAATATAATCCCCAGTTACATTGCTTGATACCCAACCTGAATCCTAGATTTCATAACTATAGATTTTTTCTAGAGGGTGTTTCACCTGCCTTAGCCAAACTGTACATCAAGGAGCTTGTGTTAAACAGCATTAACACCGTGCAGCATACATCAGAATTGGATTATGAAGGCGAGGGAGAAATATTGGAAGGAAAAAGATTGTTTGACCAATGCAGAAGAAACTTGCTTTCTAATGGAAATCTTATAATTGCAAATCCTAATTAATACTGTACTGTAATACTGGGAATTCAATGATTGCATTGACAAAGGGCAAGAAAGACTCCCATTTCCCAAAGCGAGCATACCTCACCTTGAACACAACATGAAACACTACAGTAAACAAAGGACTAAATATTTCAGTTCCATAATAAAATATTGAGTTTCCTTAAGAGGCCTCAGTTACTAAATGCACATCTATAAGTTGCTAAAAGAAATTAAGCATTTGTCCAAACTTTGATGAGATTTTTGTGATAATACAAGAATAGGTGTATTGTATTTTGAATTTTTTTAAAATACAACTTCTCACCTTCAAGGTACTTCATAATGATCAAATAATTTCTTTTGTACATTGAATTTTCTTGTTTCTAGTTCATTCTGTTCAGTAAGTTGCAGATACCAAACACCTGGTGCACTCACACCATGCACACATGCTCCATTCACACTGTTCCAATCTCACAGCCTTGATAAACAAACATTTTTATTACCAACTACTCACAATTTTGCAACAAGCAACCGTCTGTATAAACTCAAAATAGACACACGTATGGACCAACTCTAAAGGGCAGTGAATGTAGGTTATTCCAATATATTTTATGTTATAAATCTATTGAAAATATACTGTGACAATCTTATTCTGCATGTTTTATAAAAGTGAAACAAAGGTGTGTCCCTTGTTTATTTGTTATACAACTGGTCTTAAATGCATTCAGAGGACACTTCAATGATCAGCAAAAAAGCTACTTTCCAGCCAGTTAAGGCTTAGGACTTACAAAATGTACCCATAAACTTTTAATCTGTTTTAATTCCTGGCCAAATTGAAAGTTTTGCTGTGTTTATGCTGCAGCAAATAGCTACAAGTAGTCTGGAAACAGTACGAGGACAGCAAAGTTAAGCAGAAGCTTATTTCCAGTTTGTTCCCCCCTGTTCATGAAGGCAAAATAGAAGTGGAGTTCGCATAACATGTCCAGCTTCAGCTTCCAGTTCAAAACAGCTAACTGAATGTTTACAGCTACACATGAAACCTAAAGCAGATGAGTCCTGTTGTTAGTCTCAGTTGAGCAACAGATGTGCTTCCTCTTAACCATAACAAAATCGTTTGCTAATCCCAGTGTAAAATGGCTTGCTAAGTGGTAGGTCTAAAATTAAACTGATAGAATAGTCCTCAGTTAATAGATACTTTAGGTAAGAAAACACATCATGTCAAGCACATACAGAAGCAGGCTTATAATTTTTACTTATGATTTTATATATTATAAATTAATTTTTAGTGCGTCCATATTTATCAAAGCGGTTATTAATTTGCGTTGTGTAAATTAAGCAATATTCCTCTGTAAAAAGCATTCAGCAGAAATAATTGAAGTTAATGGGTTTCAATTAATAGATTAACCTATTTATTCTGTAAATAATATACCAGGCACATCTTTAAGCTGGATGTATTCTTCATATATTTATGTCGGAAAGCAAACCATTGTACAGAAATCATAGCTCTTCCCAATTTAGCCCCTTATTTAGCCCATGAGGAACGCCGTCTCGTGCTGTGTCCCTCAGGGCTCTGTCCTCGGTCCCCTCCTTTGCAATATCTATATGCGCCCTCTTGGTGACATCATCCACATGCATGTGAAAGTTGACCCCAACTGTACCTCCCTTAAATCCAGGACCACTGCTGTCAGCCATCAAGTCCTGGCTGAGAGCTAACTTTCTTCAATTGAACATCAACAAGACCGAGGCTCTCCTGCTTGGCTCCTGTCAGCGCCTCCTCACCTCAAGTGCTGACAGCATCACCATCCATGGTTGCACACTCCACCTTACTAAGCCATTCCAGAACCTTGTTCGACTCTTACCTATCCTTTCTACCCCACATCTGTGCCATGACCCACTCTGCCTTGCCCCACCTCTGCAACATTGCCCAGCTCCGCCACTCACACCGCAGGCCACCAAAACCCTCATACACACTTTCATTATATTGAGGTTTGACTATGCAAACTCCTTGATTGTCGGCCTCCCCAACTCCTCCCTCCCCAGGCTGCAGATCATCTAGAACTCTGCAGCCATGTCCTCTCCCACACTAGGTTCCGTGACCCTATCACCCTCATCCTTGCCCAACTCCACTGCCTTCCCATCACTCAGAGGATACAGTTCAAGATCCTGGTCCTCACCTTCAAAGCCCTCCATGGTCTTGCTCCCCCCTACCTCTCCGACCTCCTAGCTCCCTACCAACCTGTTCGCTCCCTCCGCTCAGTGGGCTCCGGCCTGCTTCACGTCCCCTGCCTCGCTCGCCTCATTATTGTCGGGTGGGCCTTCTACCACTCTGCCCCCACCCTCTGGAACTCCATCCCACAGTCCCTCCATCTCACCCCCTCTCTTGCCTCCTTCAAAACCCGTCTCAAGACCCTCCTTTTCGACCATGCTTTCGATCATCCTGCTCCCCCCCCGCTCTCCACCCTCTCCGATCCCAATCTCCAACTCGGGTCCAAAACTCTGTCTGCCCAGCGCCTTGGGACGTCCTCCCGATGTGAAAGGCACATACAAATGTAATTTTGTTGTTGTTTTTATCCACACTGCTTCTCTTGACAAACACGGCAAAACCAGCACGCAAAGGATCTTTACCGATTTGGTTACCTCCAGCACAGACCCGATGGTCCGAACGGCTATGGGTCTCTGGAATAGTTACCTCTAGACAAAACTTCTCAACATCTTGCTCACTGCTTTCCCCTGTTCCACCCTCCATAAGCTCCAGATCATCCTGAACTCTGCAGCCCACATCTCTGGCACAGTAAGCTCTGGGAGAATCAATCCCATTGTTTCCCAGCTTGATTGGCTCTGTGTCCCCCAGCAGATCGACTTTACGTTGCTTCTATAGTGTTGCCCCATTGTACCTCTGCGACTACTTCCCCAGCTTTCCTCACTGCTCTGCCAACTCTGGCCTGCTGCAGGCCCCAACCACTGTGCCCACATTGGTAGGTGAACGTTAATCCACTTTGCCCTCGTCTTCTGGACTTCTCTTCCTTCATCACTCCCCCTCCCTTTCTACTTTCAAAACCTATTTCAAAAGGTTAATCCAATTGACGATGCCTTCAGCGAATACCTGAACAGACGTTTCTTTTTCCATACATTCTTTTGGTTGCACAGTACCATGTAACCTAAATTGCACAAATTTTAGCTTTTTAATGTAAAATATTAGCAACTAACTCGACGACAGAAGCACATACATACCTCCTTGCTCAATATCTGAATCTGTGAGATGAGTAAGGGAGAAGCTCGCAATGCTCGAAGGAGAAATAGAAAACCGAGAATAGGACGATGTGTCTGTCCACTTTTGCTCGGAGGTTCTCAAAGCCGGTGGAGGTGAAAAATACCTTGATGAGGGGGGAGGAGTGGATTTTGAGGCAGCGAAATGACCTGCTGTTTGCGTGATAAATGATGACTCATGAGAGGACATCGAGAAGTCGTCTTCCCATTCAAAACCACAACCTAAACAAGAAAAGCAATTTGGTTTTGTTTATATATTACTCTTAAATATTTTTCACTTAAGAATTTTTGGTTAGAAGTGGAAATAGGTGTATATCTGAGGTTGCAACTTAAGGGATGTCATCGAGTCATACACAAAGGAGATGTTCTTGTGTGCCCTTCATAAACTTATTCCAAATCTTACAGTCCTCATAAAAGTAATAAATAAAGGGGGCTTTATTCTGCATGTGTGCACGCTTCACCTGACCTTTTACAATTTGTAAGGTTCGCCTCCCTCCATCTCCTACCTGGACACTCAGCTTTCAAAATGCTTTTAAACATCTACCATTTTGACTGCACTTTGGCCATTTTCCTGCATCTATTTACCACCCCCACCCCCAAAAAAAACTTCAGGCATCCACTCATAATAATCATACTTACATTTAACTTAGTGCCTTATCAGGTCTTCAAGATGTCTCAAAGCACTCCACGGAATATAGTGTAAAGTAAATTGACTGTATATTTTATGGGCGAAACGTGACAGCCAATTGATCACAGCAGTGTCCCACAAACAGTTGTGGATTGAGTGACCAAATTATTATTATTTTGCCAAATGAGCATGTTACACACTGCACAGTGTTCACAAAGTCCTGCCCCCACCTGGTCGGTGTGTGTTTTTTTTTCTTACTATGAAAGGTTCTTTTGAGGTCATCTTTGATCTTTTGAGATGTTTAACCTATGTGAAAAGCGCTATACAAGTGAAAGATATTGTTCGATTCTACATTTCAGGCCAGTTAATACAGAACAATGAACTGTAGATTAGTCATGTCTAGCAATACAAACAATCATACCGTCTTCATCAGTGGAACTCTCGGAGTTTGAGAATCTACTGGAATAATGGAAACCAGATGTTGCGATAGGACTGCCAGAGTCAGAAACCTGACTATTTTCACCTGCTGAATGCTCTCCTAATTCTTTGGTTGGAGTCTCCTTAGAACCAAAAAACAATCAATCATTCAGATTACCATCTATAGCAATTTCTCAATACAATAATTACACATTGCTTTTATTATCTGACCACCGTGCTACAGTATGAAATGCCGTGACTGTGAAGCTAATGGTGAAGCTTTCTGACTCGCTACTAGGAAGATATCAATTGAGAAAGATTCACCAAAGTGATTTAGTTTCTCTTCTGTTAGCTTTGAGGAGGAAGAACAATGACCGTCATTACTTTGGCCTCTCACGTGAGCAATGGAATCCACAGGTAATGGCTCACAATCACTGAAGTGATTGAGGTCGAATTCTATACATAGTATTGCAAGAACAGAAAGCATCCATTTAAGAACACAAAGCAGAGAATGTTATTCAGTCCATTAAGTGCACTCTTTCCACAGATCACACAAAATCTTCCAGTGCAGACTCCACAACCATCTTCTTGGAGAAAGTGCATAGATATCACTCATTGAGCAAAATCTCAAAAAAAATCAAGTTTTTAAATTAATATTCACATCTACACAATACAACCTGAAACCACTACCCTCCACAGATGATGTTCTTCCTCCTCCCCCAAGACCCAGCAATCGGTTAATCTAACCAATTAACACGAAAAGATTCACCAGCCAATTTATTAAATCATTATTTACCTGATCAAACAGGAAAACAGTTACATCATCAAAGAAAGAGACCATCTTCTTTAATCTTGTGTTTTTCTCAACCGCCTTTAGAGAACCACCAGGCTTGGATGCAGTGATTTTGAGTAAACTTTTCAGGGACCTTCCATCATCATTTTCAGTCACCACAATCGGTACAGGATGTGCTGCATCATCTTCACTCTCTGAACTGGGACTATTAATAGAGAAACTTCTGTAGTCATCCTCTGAATCGTCACTGTTTTCATCTTCTTCATCTGCATCTATTCCATCTTGTTCCTCTGATGGGTTGAAACATTCAGATTCATCTAACCTGCCAAGATACCGTCCTTCAATATCAGGTTCCTTCAGCCTATTTCCTTCATTACTATAAGACAAAGTTTCTTAATGTCCTTTTCAACAATTATTTCCAAATCCTCCTTCGTATGTTCAGAAAGCAGAGAACCAACGGCTTTGAAGTCAAACAGGCCTCCCGGCACGGATCCTGATGCACTACTGTTAACCTCATCCAAATCATCCAGACTTTCATCACATATTTCCTGCTTAGTTAAATAATCTCCAGTATGAACATTAGTTGGAAATTCTCCTTTGTGATGTGCAGGATGCACTTGTGATCCATTATTCCTTTTTAAGTTCTCTTCTAGTGCTTGGCTTGATTGTTCATCAAAATCCAAACTGTTCAAAACATTATCATGACTTTGATCAGAGGTGAACTGATTAATCTTATAACTGACAGCACATGGAAGGTTGGTTTCCTTATTAAGCTTATCAGCATTCTCACTATCCATTCTTTTATCTAGTTCAGAATCATTATCAGAGAAATAAGCAGAGTCTCGATGAGAATTCTGGTGACCATTAACTAATGCATTCGAGGCCACCTCCCCGGCAATGGCTTCTACTCCTACTTGTCCATCTTCTTTCGAAACTGTAATGAGCTGATCAGTAGGCGAAGTGTTTGGGAATTGGTCATCAGGGACACTGAGGGTGGATGATGTTGGAACAGCAGTTGGATTTGAGCACTGAGAAGTCCATTCAGGAGATTCTAGATTTTCGGTTTCATAGCCACTGTCAGGTTGCCTAAGAGGTGGCTTTAGTTTTTCAGAAACTGTACTTTGTGTTTCTAAAGCCCCCAACACTCCATGTATCTCCAGGGAGTCTAAAGAATCTGGTGTTTCCATGGACTGTTCTGAATTGAGTTGCATCAAAGACATACTACTTTCTACAGGACTAGTTTGATTCACTAAATCGGAAGAGGACATGAGAGCCAATGAATCTACATTTGTAAGACCAGTGGAGGGTTTAGATGCAATCTTTTCTGGTATTTCTACAGATAAGTGACCTGAAGACATGGGGACTAATAATTCAGGACCTTTAGAACCACTCAAGATTTCAGATACACCAATATTTGCTAGTGTTTGCTCAAACAGTGAAGGAGTAGCTGATATTTCATTAGTATTTTGAACCAGTTTACTTAATGTATTTTCATTTGTGCCAACTGTACACAGAACTTTACTCAAACCAGGAGCATTAACATTTGAGGTGCTTATTTCAGTAGCTACCTTCTGCGTTGCTGATTTGGTTGCGGTAGCTTCAGCTCCGCTTTCCTTTGTCATCCCACAAATGAGATCTTCTGGAAGGCTTTGCACTTTGGCGGTATTGCACACATTAGCAGCGGCACTTTCACTGCACCGAGCAGGTTCTTGGCAGCGAACATGAGGCAAAGTGACATCATCGCATTTGTGGATGAAGCCATCAGTAGTGTCACATTCTGACCCTGAGGTATCATACATTATACATTCTTTATCTAACTTCTGACTAATCTGTTCTTTACCCTCACTTATAAAAATGGAAGGCAACGGTACTTTTTCTAACAAAGGCTGTACAGACCTGCCACCGCCATGCTCTAGATCACTGGTTAACGTCTGGTCAGCAGTGACTTGTGGCATAACAGAAGGAATGCCAATGTCCATTAAAGTGTTGGATTTATTTCCTAAATGTTCTACCCTCAAGTCACTGCCAGTCTCACCTAAGGGTGAAGAATCCAGTAAAAGTTTATTTTCTTTCAGGAAACGGAAATTAGAAGACAGCTTTTCTGCATGTAGTAATCCCATATTACCATGATCAATAAAGTTCTCCATGTAAACCAGGTTTGTTTCATCTTCTAAAAAGTGATCAGGGATCAATTCAAAAGATGTCGATTGGATTAAGGACTCCATGGGAGTTTCTTTGCCCGAAACTAGAACAGTTGTATTTTTTCCTTTAGGATCATTATGTTCAGGTAGATCACGCAGTATGATCTGATCAGGCTTCAAACAGACTCCATTTAAACCTATGTCTTCCATTCTACTGTCACAAAATATATTTGTGTGACAAGGACTTTCAGCATTACTAGAAGCATATGAACCAAACAAACCTTCATTTATATCAGAATTTGGGAAGCCAGTATTGTAGTGTGGGAAAAAATCTATATCTGTACTCGATTCATCATCCATGTCCCTAAGATTCAAGAGTTGTGAATCCTTAGTCAGAGGAACTTGTTGGTCTCTCTGATTTGGACGGTCTAAAGTTTCATCATCATCATCAAGTTTACTTTCACCTTGTTCCTCCAATTGTATATAGTATTCACCTCCAACTGAAGGATTTTGGACATCAAGAATAGGGACAATCCCTGGTATAAGTGGAGATGAAACTAGCTGGCTTCCATCATCCCGTGCTCTGGTGAGTGCTTCATCTGAATTACTTTGAACTGAGAACCCATTTTTCTCAAAAGCAACTGCAGGAAAGAAGATGCTCTGGTAATTTACTTTAGCTCCTTCATTTCCATGCCTGTGGTCTTCAAAATGGTCATGTTTTGCAGTCTCCCACACATACTCAAAGCTTAGTCCTTTACTCGTTTCAGTAACTGTGAGGATATCATCCATCTCCTGGTTTAGTCTATCAGCTACAAAATGTTCCAGGATTGGAAAGGACGAATTGCAAGTCATAGCTTGCCGGCTGCTAGTGTTGGGCTTCAGTGCATTCCACCTTATTTCAAAGTCATCCTCACATTCCTTCTGGCTCTGCATTCGAAGATAGGTGAGCAGCCTATGAATCTCTTCTGATGTTGGTCTCTTTTCTGGAGTTAGCCAACAGAACTGCAGAACTTCATACCTGCAAGACAGATACTAAATATTAGAAACACAACTATTTATACTAGTATTACAAGATCATGCAGCTACATTTGACTGAGCATTAGTGTGCAATTAACCCAATTCTTTGAGCCGTCTCGAAGACTTGATAAGGCGCTATATCAAATGCAAGTATTTTTATAATTCATTGAGCCCAATAGTCAGTAACTTTTCCAATCTTACATTCAATCCAATTTCACATTTCAGCACAAAAGATTTTTAGGTATTAAATAAGGAGAAAAGTGAAATGAGGTTGAAGTACAGTTTTCATTCCTTCCTTCTGAGGAAGCTTTGTTCCCATTAAGCAATTCCTGCAAGCCTTCCCTAAACAGCATTTTGCACCCTGAGAAAAACACACACCAGAAACTCGCGACGTTGGGATTTCTACATTTATCTTTAATGCATTAGCTCTTTTACAGGAAATGACCTCGTCTCATTGTAAATCCTCAATTATTTAAAAACTAATTGGAAATGCTTTAATATCAGTTACACTGTTAACAGGAGCACTTTGTGCTAGTTTCATTCCTCATTGCTTTGAAACCAACTTCCGTTCAAGCCACAAGCTGTTTTCTGCTTGCACTCTGCAATGTACTCATGGGATCAGATTTGGATGTGCACCAACAAAAGAGATCTTGATGGCCCAACAAGCATTGCGCATTTATGTATTAGGAGTCAATGCAGTGTAGGGCGTCATTATATTGCTGTCACAACTCATGCACGTGCCATATGGTTTCTTAATTGGAGTACAAATGTAGCTGTCATGAACTGAGAACACACAATATCGTATCAATATAACCCAGTATAAGATTAGACCTCACTTTAGCTGCTAACAAACATCTAAATTATTCAATGTTTAAGAGCGTTACTTGACAAAAAGGTACCAAGGTTACATCACAGTTAGTCATTATATTAACCTCTACTTTATTGATTATTTTCAAACAGAAAATTTTGACATGATACCCAATGACTCTTTAGAAGTTTAGATTCTAAATACATACATTTAGGTATTTTATGTCAAGTTAAATGTCTCACGCAGCTTGGTTTCCTAGCAACAGATTTTTTCATCTACAGAAGCCCTATGACAAACACAGGTATAATAACAGTGGGATGTTTTTTTTAAGCCAAATATATAAAGCTATAAAACCAATCAATTACCATCTGTCAGAATGAATCAACTCCAGCTGTGGTTTAGAGAGTTTAATTTGCTGTTCCTGTATAACATAGATTAGCACCTCTTTGTCAGACAGCTGACCGTAAGGTTGGCAGGCATTCTCAAACAACTCCCACAATACGACACCCAATGACCTAAAAAAAAGGGTAAAAGTGGAAATGTCAGATTTGGTTACTCAACAATATAATTCTGTCAAAGACATTAAAAAAACACATGTAACCAATGTCACAATTTTACCAGAAGACAGATATATTTAAATTTTAACATTTGCCTTTCTGTACAATCAAAGGCAGCTTAACTATGTGACATTCTATATGCGTGCTTGACTAAAGCATTGGAAAAAAGGCCACTCAGCTCATCTTCCACTGACTGTATATTGGCTTTCAGTCTTCTGATAAAGGATCATCAGAACAACAATTTTTCAGTTATTTATTTCAGAACATTGACAAAATACTCCAAATGACTCCCACAGAAAAAAGGGCAAGAAGTTAGATATTGTATCGTTGGACTATAAGTAATTTCTCTCTTCTGACCCCTCCTAACAAACGAATGAACTGAAAACGAGGCATGTCTTTGCTGTTTCAAACAGCATTATTGTTGCTGCTGGTGATAGTAAGGATTCTTACAGTAAGAGAAAGCAGGGGAGAATTTAAATGATGGTGGCTAAAACATCTTTAAAGGATTCATTCCTATAGGCTTTTGGTTGATAGCGCACCTTTCATACTGCAGTTGATAGCTGAACTTGCCCATAGTGCAGCGGACAGAGAATTCATAGGCAAAAAGTATTTAGCAGCAATGAGTATAGGCTTACCAAATATTACTCTGTTTCGTCTGTTCTGCTATTACCATACTCCCATAGACATCACCTACAAGCTCAGGTGCAATCCAGCGCAGAGGGATATACTGCCCATCATCGCTTCCAACATAATCCTCCTAGTTTTTGTGGAGGGGGGGAAAAGACAAGAAAAGCACCAAGAAATCATTCAGAAAAATACATTTGCTCACATTTTAACAGATTGTCCATTCTGCAGGGAATTAAACAATTCTACAACAAGGAATTGTATTGCATTTGTCTTGCAGAACATATAATAATCCTTGCATTTAAATATAGCGCTTTTCACGTCTTCTAGACGTCTCAAAGCGCTTCACAGAATATACTGTAAGTAAATTCGGCATATTTGTGGGCGAAACGTGGCAGCCAATTGCACACAACAGTGTCCCACAAACAGTCTTGGATTGAGTGACCAATCGTTTTTTTGGGGTGGATTATTATCCCCGGAAAAGTGATCCGCCAATCGACTAACAACCGGGTTCCTACTTACTGCTAGGTAAACAGGCAGGTGGGGTAAGCAAACTTGCCCAACATTTCACCCTGCTGGGAATCGATCCCAGGTCTCTCACTTGCGAGGCGAGTGCTCTAACCACTGAGCTATAGGGCACCATATGCATTTGTATCCCATGTCACAATATAAACATATTTTGCTTTTAAATTCTGTTTGCACACAGCCATTTTACATTTATGTAGGAAAAGAAAAGGGAAATTATTTCCACAATGTGCAGTACAATAATTGCAGCACAAGTTCTATCCCTACATTTTAATTCTTCTGCCTACACTGAGCTCGGTGAGCATTTACATAGATATCCTAACAAATTATTTTTTAAAAACTTAAAATGATCATGGTGGTCTGTTGGGTGCCCGAAGGTGACTGAGGAAACGGTTATACAGTAAAATATTTCAGATAAATACCCAGTTCCCACACAATGCCAATACATTGGTAACAAGTACTCAAATTCAGGGAAAGCTCTCTGCGGCAACCTTATATATAATCTGAAAATGCATTTGCACTTCTTCTGCAGTCTCTTATTACAAGAAACAAATTGCACCTTTATTTTAAAATGTTTAGCTTATGTAGAAAGAATATAAATACAGATAAGGTAAAGTCTGCTGACAATTTTACTCTGCCCAGATTCATCCTCACCAGATACATTTATACACGTCATCTCACACGTCACTCTAATCACTTGCAATAGATGACCTTTATGTACCCTTGGTTGGAAAATAATATCTGGTCCCAAGAGGCAATGGCTACCACCCCATCAATTTAAGACTAGCCACATATTTTCAAGGATTAGCAATCCGCGTTTTCTGTGAATGGTCAGTACCAACAGGACATTTTTTGGTATTCAAGCAAAATGCAAGGGAAAAGAGCACCATCTATGAACTACAATATTGACATTTAAATCCCAGAGAAAAAGAAAGTTATGACATTCGCACCCCTGAAGATTTCTTCCACAGCAAAGTTTCCATATCGGAGACCTCATTAAATTTTATTTTTCTTAGTTACTGCAATCAAACATATGTAACCTCTGACACCTACATAGGATTTTAAAATAACATTTTTGAAAAAAAACAATATTTGTTCAGTTATTCTCTACAGGGCATTCCTTGGTCAATTTGTATAGTGCCAAATTTAAGTTATAAAATGTCTTATGCCAAGAGCAATGCAGAATTTAGCCTTCAAATCACATAAGCTGCTTTTAATTTGCTCAGCTTTAAGATGAGCACTGAAAGACAAGCGTGAAAAAAATGAAGATATTTAAACCACTTACCCTGTATCTGCTGAGCCCTATTCCATAGTCACCGACTTTTACAGTCAAGTCTGCCGTGAGGAAACAGCTTCGTAGTGCTAAGTCACTGGCAGGATGGAGACGGAAGCAGGAAGCAGGAATGCACAAATCGGAAAGGCGAACAGGAGAAATAAATAAAATGTCAGTCAGAGCTCCGAGGCACATTGGATCGATAACTGACCCTTGGTAACAATTATCCTAATAAGGGAATTACAGGCAGACAGAGTCATCTATCCTATGGCTTATAACATCTTCTTAGCCAATCAGGATGGTTTATACAAATGTTACTTTCAAGTTTATAAGATTTCCATGATAATAATTAGTTGGTGAGATATTTAGCATTACGCATAATAGGTTTAATTTAGTCACAATGCTACATTGCAGTACTGGTTTTGTTCTGCATTACTCCCTTCCCCCACGGAAGAAAAACTGCATTGGTTTTACAGGAAGCTGCAAATGGCTTTGCAAATGATTGCATTCCCCTAATGCTGACTTCAGCAGACGAGACTCAGACAAACGTCAGTCCTGAGACATTCAAGTGCAATGTAATGACCAGTAAATGTTTTGAGAATAGTGACTTTGATTTTCATCTGCACTGCATGGTTGCATTGATCGTACTACCTATAAGAAGTTTGAAATGTACAGTTCTCAGCATTTACTTCTAGTGCTTTCATGACTATGTCGTTAGCAACAAATCACAGACCCACAAGGTACTTCCATAGTGCTAAGCGATATTACATAGAAGGTCAGAATCAGCATCTCCCAATGACATTAGAAGGCAAACAGTTCACTTTCCAGCCTCTCAACATTTCACATTAAGTGCTAAGTGTCAAGAGTATCGAACAGAGAGCAATTCCATCTCTTCCCCCATGTTTAGCATACCTCCATCTACGAATGAGCTCCAAAGAATGAAGCGATTTTGAACTATGTAGAATCAAAAGGAATTGCCTGAAATTTTCATATTTATTTTTGTTGACTTGTAAAACAAGATGACTTCTAATGCAAATACTCGAGGCTTCATTCGTATTAGTATATACAGTACAGCATTTTGGTGTTTTTCCCAGTAAGTTGTGTATGGACTAATGATAAATATGTGGCAACGAGCGTTTTGCCGTGTTAAATTAACAAAGTGACCATTTAAAATTCTATCAGTGAAGCTCGCTGCCTGTAGCACATATGTAGAATCAAAAGGAATTGCCTGTAATTTTAAAGCAAACACTTGCAAGATTATATTTTCAGTTTTAGATTCATAGAATGTTACAGCACAGAAGGAGGCCATTCAGCCCATCGAGTCTGTGTCGGAAAACTATTCTTTTACTTTATAGTTTCTTAAACTTTAGGAATTATAAAACAAATTTGTCAATAACTATATTAGCAAAACATAAAATCACTTTGAGCTGTGTTCGATGTGAAAGGCACTATACCAAATGTAAAGATTATTAAGGATTATTTTGGATTATTAGTCTGCAAAATATACAGAAAACTATCAGTAGGTACATTACATAATAACTGAAAAACCAAGATCTTGCAATATTCTTGAAACTTAACAAGTTTTCTTAAATACAGTACAGAGCAACATTTTTATGCCGGAGTAAACATACAATTATTAGAAATTATGAGCAATTGCATGCATCGCTGTAGACTCAAACACTGACCAGCTCCTCACCGCCATCCTGTGGTACAATCATGCTGAATGTTTCAAGCTATTTATGGAACAAGATGCAGTATGCTATCTGCCAAAGCAGACTCCAGGCTTTTGATTTTCTAGAGGAACCAACCAGATTTAGTTGGAACAGATCCTTCCTGCCATCTAATCCACCAACCCTGGATGGTCACTCATGGAACCATACCCCAGTTTGAATTCATACGTTTATGAAAGGAGTGCAAACAGGGGCTGTGGGGAGCCGGTGGGGATAAGGAAGGAAAGAAAAGGGAGTATATTTGCTTCATTGTGAATGCTTCAAATTGGTTACCTAAGTGAAGGTGCATTTCTTTTTTTAAATGCCTAAGAGAATAGTTAGCAAAGACCAATGTGAAATTTTATTTGATCATTTACAAAAACCCTCAGTTTAAAAAAATTAAATAGTTTAAAAAAATGCAATTGTTTTTAAAATCAGGGCAAAAAGCACAACTCTGCAAAATACTCAAACGTACAGCAAAGTTGTTGCCGTGAATCTATATCGTATTATCTTTCGAGGTGTGAAAGCAGAAGGCTAACATTTTAAAAAATATATGTGTTACAGGCAGCGAGCTTCACTTACAGAATCTTAATTGGTCACTTCATTAATTTAACCCGGCAAAACACTCGTTGCTACATATTTATTATTAGTACATACCATACACAACATACTGGGAAAAACACCAAAATGCTGTACTTTATATACTAATATGAATGAAGCCATGAGCATTTGCATTAGAAATCATTTTGTTTTACAAGTCAACAAAAATGCAATCCAAAGGATCCAACACCTCGAAAAGTACTAGTGCTGATTGTGCTCTTAAAGTTGGAGGTGAGGTATATGGCTGAGAAAGAAGAGAACATTTTCCATTTGCCCCAATGCTGTTCTTGGCCCATCTGCTCAGTTTTGGAAGTGCTGTAAAGTGTCTATTTTGTTTTAAATAAAAGTGACTATAAGGAATTTTTGCTGCTAATAAAAATATATTTTATAGATAAATTCATCCTGATGCTATTTTTCGCTTAAATATTAAACTGACTATGAGGCCACTATGTATGCCTTATGGCCCAATGAAAGTTATAGTGCACAGGTTCGCACTGACTGGGAACTAACATTAGATAGATTTTTTGTCTTATTAATATAGTCTGAAGTGACAATATTACCCATTTTTCAAAATCTCTTCCTCCCCAAAGAAAGATAATCGACTTGCTCCAAAACGCTTGTTGCAGGGAGGTGAGAAATCCTCCTTCTACTCCCTGGTTTAAAAAAAGTGCATTGCCTATCGTGAGGAATTTGACTTGGAAACTGGACAAAAGCCACTCCGTCATACTGGGAATTATACAGCATTGGGCCTAATCATTAACACTGGGAGTAGTACAGCAACGAGCAGAACATCTTAAATGATTATCAGAATTGCTTCATTTAAGTGATGACTTTCATCCCACGATTTGAAACTTGTTCCATGGTGAAAGGCTAGCATGCTAACCTATCCACGTACCAAGCTTGCACAACAAAATGTAGTGTTGAACACAGAGCTCCATAAGTCTGTAAAGAAAAAAACTTAATAAGGAAATAAAATTTTAGGCATACAATTATTGTAAACGTGAAGCCCTTGTTTAAACAAATATACCAGGATTTCAGTCCAATTAAGGAATACCTCTGTGACATTTCCTATATGTCAGCAATCATGTGCAAGTGCAGAGAGTGCACTTTACAACTAATGCCAGGTCCAAGTAATCTGAAAAGCAGACGGTTAGTGCAGGAGAGGAGCAAAGCTTAGCTGCTTCAATTCACCACTAGCAACAAAATCACTGATGCTGGAGCTTTTCCACATACTCGGACAGCATCAGGATATTGTTACCAGAAATGAACACTTGCTATAGCAACCCAGAGGATCCAACATCCATAAGTACTAACAGCTTTCCATTGCAGGTTTCAGGAACAGATGGCAAACTAATTATTTGGACATGAGGCACTTGGGTGGGTGATTGTTGAGTGTGTGAGGTGGGGGAGAAAGGAGGGAGTTGAAGTCTTAAGCGTGTTGTATTTCAACTTGGCACATACACTTCCAGTTTAAGAAAAACTGATCCATTAGTAAGGATATTTGCTCAATCTTGCTAGTACAAAGTAATCTATTGTACCAATGTCAAGTTCACACATACCAACAACAAATATTTTCAAAAGATTTATTAAATACTTTCAAAGCCATACATATTAAAAAGTAATCCGATAAAATGAGATATCTTCAAGGAAGTCATCGCTGACTGCTTTGAAATATAAAAAAACTAGAAAATCAATTGGTATCAGAGTTGCCTTTGGACTTCAGAGCTGTGGGAAATCAATCAATATGATCGGAGACCTTTGCTTCAGTACACTATAAAAAAAATCACTGTAAAATGATCCTTTACATCAAACTGTGTGCTCATCATGTTTTGGCAGTCATCAGCAAGTGAGAAAATAATTTATGTGAATTGTGTAATTCAATAGGCTGGTCTCAATCCAATTATGTTGAAGGCATCAAGTTAAATGAAGAGCAAACACTTCTTTGAAGTTCCAGGCAAAATATTCGTCAATGTAAGTTTTAACAGACAAGCATTTACTACATTGAAACATTCTGGTTCACACTACCTGGCCTTATTTTGCACTAATGACAGCTATCAATATCTCGTCTGACTGCAAGATCATGCTTACAGATCAAATACAAATATTAAGCCATCACTATTAAATGACACAAACTTTATTTTTGATGCAATGCTACACCACTACTGGAGTATGTAACCTGGGATGTGCAGTTAAAATAGACTTTATCGTAAAACTCAATAATTTGTATTTGTTAAAATAGAATTCCTTAAGTTACACTCCTTATTTCCTATTTATTTACATCAGCCACAATGAACTGTATGTGTGGTAATCCAGTTCTGTGTGCTTTTCACTTAGGTTATCATTCCAAGGAATATTAACAAAATTCTTCAATTTTCATCTCATTTTCAATTAAGCAGTCCCCCCCACCTGCTCAGCTGAAGACAGATACATGAAACTGTACAATACCATACATTTGTAGGTCAAATACAATGGTAGAAAAAATACAAAGCCAAGGCACCTAGATCCTGTTTGTAAAGTGCTGGAGTTATCGGCTATTTAACAAACCTTTTCTCTAAAAAGTGAGTAAAGATAATAATAATGAATATATTGCAGGTACTTCCAGATCAATAATGAACGGAAAGATATGTATTACTACAAAATATAGTAAACCAAATGCTGATTGATTATACTAGTTTTCTCAATACAGAGAAATAACATTAATTTATAACCTTTCCCCCATTAAACTGGTTCAAAACAAATGCACAAGTAAAACATACAAAATCTTACCCTGCTGAATAGAAACATACAGGTAGCACAATAAATCCTATGAATTGTGTTTCAAGGTTTAAGATAAATGAATTTGTTTAGCATATTCAAAACCTGGCAATTGGGTAATATGAAGACATTAAAAATTAGCACAACTTGGTGCATTATAATCTAATACTCGATGAAATGAACATAGGAACAGGAGGAGGCCATTCAGCCCTTCGAGCCTGTTCCACCAATTCCTAGATCATGGCTGATCTGTACCTCAATTAATCCTTTCAATTCCAATTTTCCCTTTCTCCCCATATCCCTAAATATCCTGACCTACCAAAAATCTATCAACCTCACTCTTGAAGATGTGGATGGATCCAGCACCCACATCCTTTTGGGGGAGAGAATTCCAGATTTCTACCACCCTTTGAGTAAAAAAAATGCATCCTGATTTCACTCTTAAATGGACTTAAATGAAAGAACCAAACCTGTGAAAAAAATCTTAATATTTAACAAGTTTAAAGGAATACGATGCCACAAGTTTTATTCAAGCAATTACACCAGTGAAAATATTTAACTTTATAGCTGACTAAAGGCAATTTGGTTGGATTGCGATACCTCAAACTCAGTGTCTGAGACTGGTACACTGACGGATACAACAGTGAATTTCTTGTGCCTTTTTCTGAACAGACTTTAACAAAGGAAGAATCAGGCTTTGGGAAGAAAGTAGGAATTACCCATTTGTAGTTCCTCAAACTATAGTGGACTCAAAATGCCAGCCAGGACATAAAACCACGCCAGCTGTCAACATTTATCTTAAAAAAGGTACTTTTAATGTTTAAGAGGTTGAGTGGCTCCATTGGTGGTAGAGACTTGGATTAACGATTCTGTTGTGGGAACGCCATGCTAAGGTACACAGATTGCTAGTCGGTTAATGGTCAAAGGAAGAAAACAAATGCAACAACTCTCACTGAGATTGTTGCGCTGTGGAGAGTGTTTTAGAAACATACCTGTGTACAAAGTTGTGCTTGTGTAGGTGAGCAAGCCCAGCAGCTATCTCGCATGCCATCCTCTGTAGCTGTAGCAGCTCTGAACCCCCATGGCTTGGGTCTTGTTGCTGACTCCGCAGATAGCCTTTGATGTCGCCCTGTGAAAGCGAAGCATTATAACAACCTTTAGTAATCACATTTCTACATTGAACAGCTCTCTGAAGCAGAACTGTTACACATCTGCTGTGTTTCTGAAGTTAGATGTTAAAATAACATCATGACCTCAACAAGGCTTCCATGACCTTTCACTTCTCCACCCAAAACAGTTGGCGAGACTTGCTGAGACTAAAGGCTGGACAAAAAAACACACTTTTTCAGCACCTCAGCTTGGACAGCAAGTAAAAACTGATTGAGAGGGCAACTGTATATAGGTTTTTTTTAAAAAAAACTTTCCTCCCAAGTGTCGTTCAGATAACTTTGTACAAGTGAATTAAATAAACACAATGGATTTACCAGAGGGCTAAGCTCTCTATTGAGATCCATTTTAATGTACAATTTAGAGCATCTAACATATGCTTTGATTTAGTCTAATTCAGCTCAGTCCAGTATGAAAAGAAATTCAAGAAACTCAGGCAACTTGCAGATGCGAAAAAGAGACTCATTTAAAACCTTATGGATGGCAAGTACTCACACCTGAATTTCATGCACACAGACTCAGACTCACACAAATAGATAGACAGACAGACACACACAGACAGACCATCTGACATTGTTCCCCAATTATCCGAACCTCTTGTATGGTGGATTCTAGCTAAATATGCGAACTGGTAGATTGGACCAACAGGGAAGCAAATAGAGAGAAAACAAATGGTTTGTAGACACAGTGATGATTCGCAAGATTGGATATATAGGAAGACACGGAAAATAAATTGAAATGTCAGGACAGATTGGTAGGAGAGATAAGAGCTACCATATATATCAGCAAAGCCTCAACCATTTGAAATGCAATTAAATAAATTAAACTATCTAAAAATGAACAAAGACCAGAGTTAACGTTGCTCATAAGTTAACCAGTTTAGCCATTCTGGATATTAATACAGCAATGTAAATCTCAAGTACATTTTTTTGCTAAAAACAAAGTGATCATTTGAGTTTGTACAACATATTTAACCTATCCCTTTGTTGTTGCATCCAATATATTTTTTATGGACATATTGCTCGTAAAAAGAAATCAAATTGGGTTACAAAACACTAAATCCATGACTTCAAAACTGGAACCAACCTTTGGTAAAAAAAACAATCTGAAACAGTACTAGCTTGGAAGGCATAATAGATGGCATGACCAATAGACGGCAGCACCAGGTAACAAATTTTAATATTTGAGTGGAATACAGTGCATCAGCATCAACAAAAGGCAAATGGGGGGGGGGGGGATTACCTTTGACAAGATTTTTTTAAAGTGACTACGGGGGAAAAAAAGTGGAAAGCAAATTTGATGGTCACGTCAACTGAAATTTGTAATTTAAAAAATGTGTGGTAGGGTAGAAGGTGATCTGCGTATCTAGATTCTCCTGTGTTTACTCAACAACAACTTGCACTTAGTTAGCGCCCTGCACGCAGGGTAGCGTTTAACAGTGGCGGAGCCTGATTCCAAGCCGGAGGGAGGTGGCCGTAAGCACAGTCGAAGGGGAAGTTTTCAGGCGGACCTGAAAGAGGGGAGAGAGGGGGCAACGCTCACCTCACAACTCTTGAAAACCCGGCTGACCGCTTGAAACTAGAGAAATAGTCACTAGTAGTTGTACACTTTTAGGTTTGATGGCACTTTTACTTGCAATGCTCTAACTATAATCACATTTGCCTATTTCACATCCTATCATGTGAATAATAATAATGCTTGCATTTGATGTAGCGCCTAAAATACAGCAAAAAAAAAACTGCCTTAATAGGCAAACGATTGCCAGGAATAGCTAATGCTCCACAGCAAAAACAAAGCCAAGATACTGCAGTCCAGCTCTTGGGTGAGATTTGATGCAGCCTCATGCAGATAAAATGAGCAAGGCACGGTCGAAGAGGTAGGCTTTTAGGTGGCTTTTGAAGACAGCTAGATGGAGAGGGGGAAAGATGGAGAGATTGGGAATCCATACCACTATTGTAGTAAGAATAATCCTCGCATTTGATATGGCGCCTTATCACGTCATTGAGACATCTCAAAACACTTTGTGCAATGGATGCTTAAAGCTTTCACAAACAAACCGCTCTTCTTTGAAGACCAAAAATTAATTACCATTTTGCAGGGTTAATATTTTGTGCTATATCTGAAGGAAAGTAGTTCACTTTTTTTTTTGCTTGTGACTGCAATAATCTTGTGTTATGGGGATTCTTGCATTCAAAACTGAAACTCACTCTAAGGTAAAGATTATATTGTGTTCTACCACCAGAAATCGGCAATATGCAAGCCCCACCAAATATCAAAAAGTTTGCCGATTTGTTTGATTTTTATTCTACTCCAAAGCAACTTTAAGCCAATGTTTTGTTAATGGCAGCATAGGTCATAAGTACATTGTACAGTTTGCCTTAGATGGCAGCACACAGCTGTTTAATTTTTTCCCGCTAAAATAAGAGAAGCTGACACTCAGCAAAACAGCAACTGGTGGACTGCAGTTTCCATCAAATGGGAAGGCTTACATATTTGTACAAAATGCATGGAGTCAGCGTTTCCCCTTTCAGAAGCACTCGTTTACAACTCTTATCCATCTTCTTGCCAAAAATATCACACATAGCAGTAATGGTGGCTGGATATCAAAGCATGTTTGTGTAAAAAGTCTTCCCGACGTATTTTCTGGTATGCACTTTAAAACATACTTACTTTTAACTCTGACAACAACTTAACATTTTTCATCGTATTAATGTATTCTGTTCAAAAAAAAACCTTGTCAAACTGAAACATCCAATAAACAGCTCATCTTCATGGTTCAGTAACCAAACGCAATTCAACACCAAATAAGTGCAACAATTCTTCCTCAGTAAAATTAAATTAAACAACTAAATTCATGCAATGCAATATGGTGTCCACAAATTTATGCTACAAATATTGTGCAATAAACAACAACTTACATTACATAGCACTCCTCACATAGAGCAAGCCACGTTAACTGTGAGATTTAGATTCGTCCTATCTGAACCAATAATATTACAATAACGACAACAACTTGCATTTATATCGCCGTTCACGTGTTGTAGCGTTCCAGAGTATCGGGGAGCAAAGGAACATGATAAATGACATAATACAGAAACACACTCAAAAGATACATAATTATGAATTTATCATCGTCTTACAAATCCATAGCATATTTCGATTTCCCAAAGAAGCTTAATGTGAAAATATTTCACACAAGTGTACATGGATTTTCAACATTTAAAGTTTCTGCTAAGCAAGTATGTTATGCATGCATTAGGGAATTAATCTTTCTCGGTCTTGAATATTTTAAATTATTTACCTTTTAATATTTTAAAAATGTTATATACTGCACTGTTTTGAAAGTCTCAAGCAAATTTCTTTTGTTGCATCATTTTACTACCCTGTGAGCTACCATCATTTTTAAACAAAAGAGCTAATGATCTTTAATACATCTGGTAACTTGTCATCATTCAGGATATGTTGTCTAATATACATTTTTTAAAAATCACTTTATTGGATCACAAAACATTTAAATGTATGGTAATATATTTACCTTCACACTAGTGCATTAAGAAAGATCAAATTTATTTGGTGTTTGAAATTAACGAGGTTTAATTTGTGCAACTAATAACTTCTGCCATACAACTGACAAAATATCAGTGTTCTTGTGTGAGACATTGAACTATTTTTGCCTTAGCTCAGTGCAGTCACAATTTTCAATGGAAGCAAGATGAGATGTGATAAGTAGAGGTTCAAGTAAACAAGAAATGAATGTCTGTCAAAAAATGTATTTAGTTTGAAGAAATCAAATTACCCATTAGCCAGGAATATTTCATGCTCTAAGAATTTGAAACTCCCTTAGAATCTTAATTGCCTGCAAGAGCAATACATCTATTTAAAGAGCTTGAAACATCATAACATTCAGTCCAACCAGAGGTCAAAGTCTGAACATTCACTCAGTCCATAATATGAATAATCAATTCATAAAAATCACAATAATCAATTAAAAAAATGTGACACTCAATAAAGCAACAGCATCATTGCTTTGCAGAAAAAATGAAGATCTGAGCAAAGGGCACATTATCTTCGGTGCTAAGGCACTTTACAGTTCTTAATTTGAGAAAGTCAGCATTTGCACATTCGCCCTATAAACAAAATGTTTCCTTTTACTATGCTCCGAGACACTATTCTGCCTGAAGAGTGCAATATAAATGCAAGTTATTTTTAAATATTCAAATCAAGGTCTTTGAATGCATGAAAAGGATGGAATTCTCAAAAAGCTTAAGATTATAGTAACCTTGTACAAATTACCAGCCCAGTCTTTCACACAATCTATTACAGTCACTCGGTGAAAGAATGCTGTAACTCTGTTTGGCATCCAGCAAAAAACAGGCAATTTATGTTTCTAGATTTAGTATGGTGCAAAGCTAAAAAACAGAACTCAAGTATATCTTGTACCATTGTTGGGGTCATGTGGCTGAGGGGTAAGTTACTTACAAGACACAACTGGAGTAACAACACAAGAGTCGCTAGATATAAACCTGGAATAAAAGGGTTTCAGTGAAGGGTTTCAGTACATTCAGAGGACGATCATGAGAATCCTGTTAATGTGGGAATTCTACAATTATCAACATTTTGGATAAATACACACCAGCAAAATGATTGCCATGGTAATCATTAGGAGGTTGTAACATAATCTCAGGATACAGACGACTATATACATCATCAGAAACCCCTCCAGTGTATATTGCAATGTTGTCACACACAGCTGTTACTCCACAACATGAATCATATATCAAATAATCCTTGGATAATCCTTAAATTAGTTCCATATCTAGTCAGCAGAGGGTGCACTTCAACAGTTGAAAGATACGATACACATTCAAAGTTTGTCAATTTTATTTTCTGCTTAATGATTTATACCCATGGTGAAACTTTACTAACGTTCAATAGTGTACTAGTTCTGTTCATTTATCATTTGTTTTAAAAATGGACTGCGTACAGAAATGTTAAAAAATGAATTGTTGCTTCTTGATATTAACTCACCCATGATTTCTAGAATGGTTTGTGACATTCATCATATCAGGGTTTATCGGTCACATTTGCAAACAGAAAAGACACCCAGCATTTGGGAAATTCCCCACCATTCAAACACTGCGCCTACACCATAATGGATTAATCTACATTTCTTCTGAAAATAACTAAGCTGCATTAAATGCCTCCTCAATGATCACACATTAATTCTCGTATATGATTTTACATTTTAAAAACAGGAACAATCAGAATAAAACCCGGAGTAGATGGGAGAGGAAAAAACAATGGGGATCCATTGCTCAACAAAATTATTATTAAGCAAGATGTTTTGCCAGGTACTGCTAGCTTCAGAGGCATTGGATACAAATTGATGAACTGCATGAATTGGCCTCTAATACACCCAGTACTCAGATTCCATCCATTTCAGCTACTTGTTATGATGGCTTTTTAAGCTCATCAAAATCCTGGTCACCAAACAAATTATACATATACCCGATAGCTGGTCTATGGAACGTAAGCATCCACATTTGCCTGTACATCTCAAAATCATATAATAAATATTTTTGTGGTCTATTATCTTTTCTCAAAACAAATCTGGTGCTTCAAGATGGATAAACTGAATTATTTGTACGCACTGTTTATATATATATAAACTCTTCTGTGGCCAGCACTAAAATAACTACCATAGATGACATGTATATCTGGGAGACTGTCAAACCCAGGAGAGCTTGCAAAATGCATCTGGCAAGCATTTCTTTGTAGTATGTTTCTGTACTGGTTTCTTAATTTTCGCAGGCCTTTCCGACTAGTAAATTTACCTCCACTTTTCCAAATAAATATTATCATCTGAAATTTTCTGAATGTGTATTTTTATATCAGCCATGTGTCACTGGCTTTAACCCACAAATTCTCATTGAACTAGTTGATTCCCCGTTGCTCTCCTCAGGTCTACAAACTTTGCAACAAATTTCTCAGGAACTTGTCAGATTACATTTTCCAGACCCAAACTTTCATTTTGTGTCTACACCACCAAATCAACAATACAACTTCAACCACCTGCTGCTTGCTGGTGCTTTCCTCTAAAGTCCTATTCAGTTCTTTACTGTAATGCTGCTCATCTAGTGCGGATGGAATTTTCAAATCTTCATGGTGGTACATAGCGTTCCTGATCTATTTGGTGCTTTAAAAATAAATAGTAAGATCCGAAATGATCACATTGCCAAAGAATTAGGATGCATGCATTTGCATTGGCAGGACAAGAATATGAGAAGTTAATCCAATTAGAAAGTAATCAGTAAAAGCTGAATACATATCCTCTATAAACAGATGCATAGCTTGAAGGCTGCAAAGAGTTCAAAATACAAAAATTAATTTGCAAATTATAAATGCAAAACAGGTCACTCAGAGAAAAAAGCATTTTCAATATGAAGTACACCACATATGATCATTAAGATAATTGCTTAATACACACTTGTAAGGGATTATTTACAAAATTACTTTACTCTCAAAGCAACTCATCAAGAACTGCTATGTTGGGACTTCTGACTGGAAGACATTAGTGAGCTCCATTTCCAGTCAAAGACTTGGGAGGACAGCTAGGATAAATATTGAGCAGTGGAAAGGATTCACTGCAATTTTTGTCAAAGGCTTAGTACTGGCTACAAGGCAGTGCATCTTTGTTGCTGTTAACTTATTTGTGCTTTATGGGGAGAAGGGTACCTTCTTTAAGAGTGTCATGTTATACTAAATTCTGGACAATGGCCTTGAAAATTAATCTCACCAACAGCTGACTGTTTACTTACCAGCTGACAGAACTCAAAGACCAACAGGTAAGGGACCGTGTCAACACACTGTCCCAGGCAGTGGAGAACATTTGGATGCTGCAAAATTCTAAAATTAGAAACAAAAAAAACATGAAGACTCACACTTTAAGGGCACAGAATGATTTGGTATAAAACACTTCTACAACTTAATGTAATTGTTCACAGTTAATTATTCCAAATAAACACAATAAAATGGTTCTAAGACTGATTCATCTAAAAAGACCAGGCTGTTGCAGAAGACTTCAGATGGAAAGAAAAAAGATGTAAAACATACATTGTTTAAGTAAGTAGTTTCAAATTGGTATTACATAGCACACAACAGTTTACTAAAATCCAAGTGATGTGGAATGCTGACACATGATCTTAATTTTGTGCACATGCAAACAAAATTAAGGTATTTAAAAAGAATATGGACACTTAAGTGTTAAGGGTTACAGAGAAAGGGCAAGGAAATGGGAGGAGACTGAAAATACAAGAGCTGTCATATTCTAATAATAAAATGGCAATACATGGGCAAATATTCCAACGATTTCAGAGGAAAGCAAAAGTTGGTGATCGGAAATAAACACAAGTATGATCGACAAATAATAATGCTTAGCTAGGAACGACTAAAACATATCAAAATAAAGTGTTACAATATGTTCACTCTTAAAGAATTAAGCAATTCCTGCGGGACAGAGGGGCAAAAAAAATTCACTATTTCTTCTCAGGTTTTAATAAAATTCTGTATGTGAAGGAGTTAAAGGTACTTGACATTCAGAATACAACACATGCACAAATTAAATCAGCTTTGCACAGAACTTCTGCAAAAGCATTTTAACACATTCTACCCAAGCATTATTAACACACCCAAATTCCAAAAGGAGCATAGATTAATTAAATTGCACTGATTTATTGGTCTAATGCTAGAGGTTAATATACAGTAGGATTAATTTGTTACATTATTCAGTGAGGCATCTATAAAAATATAAAATTTGATGCAGCATTTTTAAATCTAAATTAATGTTTAGATAGACAAAATAAACACTGCCACTCGACAAGCTTTCAACGCAGAACTTTATGGCACAGGAAACTTAAAACCTCACATTTTAAGTTATGTACCCACTCTATACCGCTTGGCTTCATGCCCTCTCTGCCGGCCTTGAAACCCCTCTTCTAAATCTGACTGCCTTTGGACAAAACCCTTAAACTCTCCCTCCCCCCTCCTCCTGCTCAGTGATCCCCATCATTGCTGTGCGAGTTGTTCACCTTTCATGAAAGGGAAGCGCAAACTGTTGATCCCAGAAAGCAATTAATCAGCTCTTTAAATCAGCCATGTGTAATTGCATTTCATTATAGTTTAACCAAGCCTAAATAGCATTGCACACCAAATCTGCAAGGTTTCATTACTGAATAAAATCCATGAAATGGAGTTGGAAAAACATAAAAAAATGTAAAATTATAAACCTAGTTATTTTGGTAGACATTATATTTTCTATTCAGTTAGAAAAAATGCAGACTAACCTATACGGTTCTCCATTTTTAAGAAAGTGTTGTTGTTCCTTTGCACTTGCATTAACCTTCAGTTCTTTTATAATCACCCTTACTAGATTGGAATCCTTGTAGATCTCCCCGAGAAGAACCTGTCAGAAACATGCAGGATAGCAGATTATATACTTTTGTATCTTCCTGCTGAAGAAAGAAATGATTTCCCATGAACACTCTGATAGCACAAAATGTGGAAAAGGACAAGGACACAGAGGCAGGTGACAGAGGATGTTTTTACATTTGCTTGCCAACTCTACGTTATACAGATTCCATCAAGCTTCCATCCTCAGGAAGGGACGGCAATAGGAAATAGATGTAAATCTGGAAAACTGTAGTATAAACTTGTCTTACTGGGAACAAACCCTCCAAATTACAACATTAATGATGCATTTCAGATGAAAATCAAGACATGCAATATCTAATTGGGAATTACAATTAATTCATAAAGGTAAATTGTTTTAACCCTGCAATTTTAAACTAATAATTACATTAAAGGATGAATTACCAAAAGCCTCATGGATTGTTATTGTCTCATTATTATACAGCAAAGTCTCTGCATAATATATCTCCTACTACTACTCCAGATTATTCTCTCTCAGAAAATAATAGCAATATCTTGGACAAAACAAGCTGCTAGGAGATGCACACTTAGTGGGTCAATAGCAATGGAAAGATTGTTTTTTCCCTCAATGGAAATCAGTTGTTAACTATGAATCAGTATTCATTATTTAGCAAATAGCAAAAAGCAATGTTTCATTTGTTTGGGTATAGCTGAGTTTGGTTTAATAGAACACATAAAGTCTGACCAGGACTCAATAATCCTGCTCACAATTCCAATGGAGAAACCACGGTTTAACTTTACAAATTAAAGTATAGAATAAATGGAATTTAACAGGATTAATCTGAGATTTAAAATATTTTCTTTAGAATTTAATTTTCAATAGTTAATTCAAAATACCATTTTACTTACAGTTGTTCCTAATATTTTTGCTAGGAGATGCACACTTAGTGGGTCAACAGCAAAGACTAAATGTAGTAGTATTGAGTAGTTGTCCACTAGAATCTATATAGAATGAACATCTTTGATTTATGAAAGAAACACTTACCTTGCCAAATGATCCGTGTCCAATTTCCTGGATATAACTAAGATGCTGACGTGAAATTGGTGCTGAGGCCACACGTGCAAACCCAACAGAGATGGAATTTATAAAAACAAAACAGGAAAATTTTCAGTCAGAACAGCTTTATTTTTCAGTAAGATTTTAGAATCTCCAGTTTGCAATGAATCAAACTGAACAACAGTCATGAGCTGTGGTAGGGGAGGGAAGAAAGAGAGAGGATTGTGTAGGGTCAATATTGACCACGTTCCTGAGACCAGAAACAAAAATATCTCAATAAAACAAAAAAAGGTTTATAAACCAAATATTTATAACCAAAGAGAGCAGAGAATTTAAACCACTGCAGCATCCTACATAAAAGGTTAAAAATTGAATATGTAAAGTTACAACCTTATATTAATTTTAAAGCAGATGTCAGCACTGAAGATTTGGGTTACTTATAATTTGTATTCGCTTGAAAGGCAAGAATATATACATATAAAAAAGTAACAAAATCAAAGCATTTTAGGATGTTATCAATGTTAGTAGAATTGTTTCTAACACCACAAACACAAAAACAATCAGGAATTTTATGCAATCAAAGATTCTTTGTCTTTCAACACAAGTACATGCATCCTATTTACTCAAAAGGAAGCCCCCAAATGACAATAACATAAGTAGGATGTTTACAGTGAAACCGTGCCAAAGGTCAGGACATCCAGCATCGTCACAACAAAGGGTTTCAGATCAGAAACAGGAAATTCACTATCATGTAGATACTAAAGGAAAAACAGAACATCTGTCCAAACCAAATTATAACATGCCTGTTTACACTGCAACAGACCTGTTTAATTAGCACAACGTGCAACTTTAAACATCACGACAAGATTCTGTATTGGATACAAAATCTATCATCTTCTCCCACCCCATCTTGTCAAAGGATGATGTTAACCCAGTTATCAGCACAAAACAGGTTTAAACAAAACTGCCTACGGGAAACTGCACATCCCTTTTTTAATCATATTATCTCTATCAAGTTCCAACAGTCCCAAAATAAACAGCCAAAATAAAAGCACCACGATACTTTTATTGTATGCACTTTTACAAGAACAAATGCAACGTTTTGCAGTGAAGCTTATTTATTGTACAACCATGCAGGATACCTGCCGACTAACCGGACAACTCACAGAATAAAGTCACAGAATAAAATATATTTTTTAAAAAACTTATTTTATTTATTTTAAAGCTAAATATAAGGATTAGCAGTTAGCCGGGAAATCCAACTTGCCAGACTGGCTCTCCACCTATTAGTCTGGTTAGCCAGGGGTTGAGGAGAATAATAGGACATTCTCATTCATTCATATTTTACATTATGATTACCATCATAATAATAATAGTAATAATAATTCTTGCATTTGATACCGCTTTTTACGTCTTCTAGACATCGCAAAGCGCTTCACAGAATATACTGTAAAGTGAATTGATTGTATATATTTGTGGGTGAAACGCAGCAGCCAATTGCGCACAGCAGGGTCCCACAAACTGTCGTGGATTGAAGTGACCAATTTATTATATTTTTTGTTCTTGATTATTATCAGGCATGTGGAGTAAGGAAACTTGCTTAAGGTTTTGCCCTGCCGAGAATCAAACCCAGGTCTCTAACTTGCGAGACGAATTCTCTAACCACTGAGCTACAGGACTCATCTTTGATATAGAGGCTTATAGCGTTGTCAAAAAGGCTCAAGGCTCTTCACAGGATTTACTGTAAATTGCAGCGAATATTTATAGATGAGTGTGGCAGCCAGATTGCGCACAGCAATATCCCACAGTCATGAACTGAACACTGGGACCAAACTCCTTTGTCTTTTTGACAAGTGCATTAATACCTTTATCATCGGCCCCAAAAGGCAGACAGGACTTGGTTTAACATCTTATCCAAAGGACTTCTGACAATGCAGCATTCTCCCAGCACTGTACTAGTGTCAGACAAGATTCCCTAGAAGGGATGTTTACGGTGTCTTGGCCAATAATACCCAATATTAAACATTTATCAGACACTTAGGGGACTTTGTTGTATGAAAACTGGCTGCTGTGATCACCTACAAAGACAGTGAATGCACTCTACACTATATCTTTGGAAGTGCTTTGAGACATTTTGACAATGTGACAATGTGATAAGCTGTTATATCAAGTGCAAGGATTATTATTTAGAGAGTCAAAGTCCCAGGTTGAACCTACAACTTTCTGACTCAGTGGAAAGAGTGCTACGAACTTGGCCAGGTCAACAAAGTGAAACTGCAACCTTATATGCACTTCAGCATTCAAATTCTCAAGATGTTTCCTTTCAAAAATTTAATAAGATATTCTTGATAAATCTTGACAAACACTCGTCTACCCACATCTCACCAGTTCTGGCCAGGCTCCACTGGCTCCTCATCACTAAACGGATCGACTTCAAGATCGTCACACTTGTATTCAAATCCTTACACTCCCTGGCACCTTCCTACTTCTCCGACTTCCTCACTCCCCAATCCACTAACCGGCCCCTCCGCTCGACTGACATCGGCCTCCTGCTCGTCCCTCGCACGCGCGCCCCACCACTGGAGGTCGCACTTTCAGCCACTATGCCCCAAAACTCTGGAACGCTCTCCATCTGTCCCTCCACCTTGCCCTCCTCTCTCCCCTTCCAGGTCCCGCCTGAAAACCTTCCTCTTCGACCCCCTCCCACCCACCCACTCCCCACCCGGCTCGGTTTCAGGCTCTGCCACTCTTAAGCGCTCTGAGATGCTATCTTGAGTGGTTGTTATAATCTGGTTCAACAAATTTTGAAAGACTTCAGAAAAATCCTTTATAAAACTACTCTAAAATGACACTGATGCTTTAGATGTTATTGACATTACATTGCAGAGGTTCTGTTCTAAAGCACATATCAAAATGACAGTATTAATTTTGAATATTACATGAATTGAGGTTTAGAGCACATCATTTTGTGAAACAACGCATGCTGATAGAAATTATTTTAGCAGTAGTTCATTAGATTCAATTGGTTTTAAAAAAATGAATATTTACCAAATTGTAAAAGCAAACCCTCCTTATTTCATTATTCATTCATTTCCAACAAACCAATAAATTACAGGGCACTGACTTCAATACCAAGAAAACTGGCATTAGCCCATTTAATGAGTGCGAAGGTATAAGGGCTTCTACCAAAAGATGTAGAATAGTTGATACCTTGCATTTTGACTGACTGCAGTTGCGTTGGAGCAGGCAATGCAACATTTGGAACAGCCAGTGTATATACTTCAGCAGGTGCATGAGGTGAAGGAGTGTCTTCTGCAGGGGGTATGAAGTCATTTTCATCTTCAAAGTTATCATCTTCAAATTCCTGCAACAAACGATTTAAAAAGATCAGCCTCTGATGAGAAGGAAAATAATGAAAGGAGTTCCAACTCAATGAAAATGTACAGCAATTTTTGTCCATTCATTTATAAACACACAATATAGTGTTGAAATCAATTGCACACAACACAATATCAAAAATAATACAAAAAAAATTGCCCAACACTTCACTGTTAGTCAGCTGAATAGAATAATAAAATATGCATTAGCACTCATTTTAGAAAGAAAGAAATCTTTTGATGGATAAAATGTTCACAATGATTTGCTGATATAAGTAGATGGGAATCTCAGTTGAATGAAAAACAGATCTTAACATTTTTTTTCTAAAGTCAACAACTCATCCAAAACATCATGCAGCAATCCTCTAAAGAAGTCATTTATAATCACTGTGCAAAACAAATTACATTTGAATTGATAGATTGACCGACTGTCTAAAAATAATCTTTCATGGAAACTGTTCACGGTTGAATGAAATGAAATAAAATGAAACCAGAAACTAAGTACATTTTATGGGCTCACCTTGAAATTTATTTCTGGGTCTTTACAGCAGGATACGCAATTCACAACCACGATGATCAGGGCGACTAAGCTACACACGCAAAGTATCAGAAGTGACGAGGAGAATTCACCAACATCTGCTTCCCCTGGAAAAACAGATTACAATTATTTTCCAACATCTGGATCAAACAGATCGGAAAAAAAATCATAATAATAAAACATGTATAATTCAAACAAGTTAATCTGCCTGATAGTCTAATGCTTTACACCGTGTAGAGCACAAATGTACAGAGATTCTATAAATTAGAATGGTTTTTAAAGGTGAATATGTGCTACCGAGGGAGGCAGATTGCACCAGCAAATTCAAGAGGGAATTGGATAGTTATTTGGCCATCTGAACTACATTTGCCTATTTATTCATCTGTGCAAGTTTGGAGTTAAACTATAAAAGTAGTAAGGTTCATTAGTTCATACTAAAAAATATTTAGCAAGGCCTCTCTAGCAAATTTCCCACTATATTAATGGAGTAGCATCACGCTCTGGAAGTCAAAACTAAATCACAGGTCATGTGTAAATAGAGATGCTCTATAACCAAACTGTCCAGTCCTCACTTAGTGCTAATCCTCTGGACTACTGCACAATTTCAACATCTTCAGTCCCTAAGCCCTGAAGCTTTGTGGCAATCCATGGCAGTCTTCATATCAGATGTGGACTTCACAATAAACATTAATTCTGTTAGAATTGGTCTAAAAGTTCATCTTTCCTATGTGAATATACCATTTAAATGATTCCAGTGACACAAACAGCTTTAAATACTGTATTCTGTGTACCATAAGATCAAAGGTGAGTTCATATCAACACATGGCCTGTCTCAAGGTAATTATCCAGGCATATCACTGTCAATACTGATATAATGTAAACATTGCAGCAGACCAATATTCCTAATGGTATGACTCATACTAAAAGCAAACATCAAATCGCAATTTTCTTTTAAAAGACCCCCAGGAACAAAAGGATGCATTCAGGTGGATCATTCTTTTAGATTGCAAATCGTACTTCATTTCCTCAAGGCTATATCTGTGCCCTGTACACAAAAGCAATATCAAGGTTTGCAATGAAGTGTACAAAGATGGATTCAGAACTGATCAAAGGATATTTACTGCTCTATTACTTGTGAAAATGCTCAACATTGATTATGCTGTAAGAAATACTTGAACATAAATGCAGAAAAAGAGAAGTATTAACTTGCATTAGCTGTTCATCCCAAGATATTTATAGGCTACCTTGTAAATTCTACCGCACTCAATATTATAGGATAGATTTAAAAGTATTCAAGCAAGACACTGGGGATGGGGAATAAAATGAAAAATAAATGGTCAATTTCCTTTCCCCCTCTCCTCCTTGGAAATTCAATGACCAAAGTAATCAACAAACATCTGACACATGCTCAGAAATCAACAACAACAAGATTCCATTTATAAAGCGCCTTTCACGTCAGGAGGACGTCCCAAGGCGCTGCACAGTTGGGTCATGACCCGAGCAGGGGGGAAATGGTCAGGGTGAGGGGAGGGATGGGAGGGAGCGAGAAGGGGGAAGAGAGTCGAGAGGGGAGCTGAAGGCACGGTCAAAGAGAAAGGTTTTGAGACCGGCCTTGAAGGAGGAAAGGGAGGAAGCGAAGGCGAAGGCACTGGGGGATAGAGTTCCAGAGCCTCGGGGCTGAGAGGCTGAAGGCCCGACCACCAATGGTAGGGCGATTGAGGCGGGGGACGTTGAGCAGACCGGAGCCGGAGGAACGGAGGGTACGGGCAGGTAGGTAGGGGGATAGTAGGTTGGAGAGGTAGGAGGGAGCAAGGCCGTGAATGGCCTTGTAGGTGAGTGTCAATTAAAAACATGACTTTATTCTCATCAAGAGGTTAATGTTGAAAGTGAAGCAATGGGAGAGGCACCTGCCTATGTATTCCTGGATTATGACCCACAGTTGATAGATATCAGAGCTTTGCACAAGGTCCAAACAGAACACTCATATAATGGAGGTTTCAATTCATAAATTTACAGAAATCCAAAGTCATCATAGAAATACAGTGCACATTTTCACAATCAACAATTGAACTCAAGATGGTTGAAATGTACAGCAAGACTTTGTATAACTTTAAATTATGCACTGAATAAAGAGTTCTCATTCCTCCAATATTTTTTCATCCTCAAAGTCAATTCACTTATTTTTCTACTGACCGGAAAATGGACGGGAGGGGAAGGAAATCAGTCGCCAAATTCATCCAGCAGTAATTTCCAGATAGCCATCAGCAATGGCAACCCTGGATAATTTTCTACTCTGAAGCACTTTGAGATGTCTTCCCAACACAAAAACCTCTGTATAAATATAAAGCTGACATTGAATTCCCTGACCCAGTGGCACGCCAAGCCCAATATCCAAACCTCAAATGCAACTTTGGCTGAAAGCAGCTAATTAAACACTAAATTAACTCACTAATTAAATCAGACTAAGATCCATATCTGCAACGTTGTAGTCTGTAAGGCAAAGTTAAACTCTGATGAGCACATAAAGATTCTCCACGTTCTCACTGCTTAATACACTAAATAGCAGCGATGTAATCAGTTTAATCAAGATGAAAATCACAGGTTCAGTGATTAAAAGACATATAATAAATTGGTCATTTTCAATCCACGACTGTTTGTGGGAAACTGCTGTGCGCAATTGGCTGCCAAATTTCGCCAACAAATATACGGTCAATTCACTTTACAGTGTGTTCTGTGAAGTGCTTTGGGACTCCCGACGTGAAAAGCGCTATATCAAATGCAAGGATTATTATTATATGTAAATTTTGTGATTTGAACCAAATTCAAAATATTTAGTTTGTTACTGAAGGAGCCACTTTGTGGGATCACCCAGATTCTTTTAGTTCAGCAACATTCATAATAATCCTTGCATTCATATCGTTGAGACGTCTCAGACTCAGGGTAAATCTGTTATAATGCCCCTCCGCCCCTTCCCCATTGCTTTGGTCTACTGTGGACTCCACTATCCGGAAGCATAGTTTACAACAACAACTTGCATTTGTATAGCACCCTTCAAGTGGGTAGTGTCTCGGAGCGCTCGTACCTGGTTTCTGGCATGGATTATCTAGCTTCCCATGCTTAAAATGTGGACCGCAACCGGGTCATTGGGTTGCTGGTGATGTCACTTTCTACCCACTGCATTAACATCACTAAATAATGGGATAAATATAAATAGATAGTCAGCTACATCAGCTGTATGTTAACTTCCAAGATAGCTCTGTAATCAAGTGCACAAACTTGGTAAGGAGTTCATCCTTACCACTTCAAATTAATTCCAGCCATCCAATATTATTTTCCATACATTTCCCTTCTCTGTCCCTAAAGGAGGAGTGTGTGAATTTTTTTTGTTTTTAAAAAGGGTGATAGTGTAAAGACCAGTTAAGACTGGTTGCATATCTATAATAATAATAATCCTTGCATTTGATATAGCGGTTTTCACGTCTTCTAGATATCTCAAAGTGCTTCACAGAATATACTGTAAAGTGAATTGACTGTATATTTGCGGGCGAACGCAGCAGCCATTTGCACACAGCAATGTCCCACAAACAGTCGTAGATTGAAAATGACCAATTTTTTTTATTATTGTTTTGTTTTTTTGGAGGGATTATTATTAGGCTCTGTGTGGAGAAAGGAAACTTGCCCAAGGTTTCGCCCTCTGCCTGGAATTGAACTCAGGTCTCTCACTTGTAAAACGAGTGCTCTAACCATTGAGCTACAGGACTCTCTGTCCTTCACCCCCTTTAAGATTCTGCCATCTAGCTTATATTGCCAATTGTTTTTATATTTACAATTATATTGTTAAATGTATTTCTGTTCCTATGAAAAATGGGTGGCAAATATTAAAGCTAGTGTTTGTTCTATGCTTTAATGAAGTGCTTTTACAACCGGGACTGGAAAAAAATGGTTGTAAAGGAGAACATTATATGTAGTGGCCAAACAAAGCTTTTATTTGTTATTATGCAGTTCTGAGAGTACTTCTTTTCATTTAACTTGTGAAAAAGCAGAATTTTTTAAAAAAACATTCATAACTTGTTTTTGTTGAATAACTGCACGAATGTTGTGGTACTGAGTCATACTGGCCAGAGAGAATTCTAGATTCAGTCTCTGGTCTGCACCCAGTTAAGTGATCTCAGCTGGTCTGTCATAACTTCCAACAGAAGCAATTTTAGGGAGTGGTGCACAATATGTTTCTCAGATGTCTTCCTCTTTTGGAGTGTATGTTTGAGCAGGATCCACCCAAAAGAATAATATTAATTAAGGTACTTGAAGTTAGCAGTATCAAACATATTTATCTGTTAAAATTTATCTGTTGAAGTGTTTTAAAATGCTTTGTGTTGCTAACATTCCTAAAACATTACAATGCATTACAATTGCAACAATATAAATATCAGAAGCACACCGAATGGAAGAAAAACAGCCCTAGAAAGTTACTCCCTTCAAGGATGGGTTTGGCAAATTACACTCCTGCAAAATATGCAAGGCTTCCCGTTCTTCACTTACAACACACATAGGCATTCAATGGCTAGTTTCGAAATATATTGTTTCAGAATTTAATATTGGGAGTCTAATAATAAGGCAGCATTGGGTGTAGTTTAACAAAGTTGATTTTTTTTATTCGTACTACCTTATGTCTATAGGCATGGTGTCACCACCCACCATCTTGTGAATCCCCAAAATGAGTCAAGTTTTCTGTGTAGTGTGAATATGGTATTTAGGTATGGAGTCCTGTAGCCTATTGATGAGAGCCCTTGTCTCGCAAACGAGAGGATCTGGGTTTGATTCCTGGGCGGAGCAAAATGTTAGTAAGTTTCATTGCTCTATGCCCCTCTGTTTACTAGAGGTAAGTAGGAACCCAGCTGTTAGTTGATGGGCGGATATATACAGTCAATTAATTTTACAGTATATTCTGTGATGTACTTTGAGATGTTTCGAAGACGTGGTAAGGCGCTATATCAAATATAAGGATTATTATTATAATTATTTTAGCTTCACACCACCTTACAAATAAACACAATTACAATTTACCAAGAAAAATCTAGAGTAGCAGCATGTCGAGGCACTTAACCTTTGAATTAAGGTTAAGCACCTCAACATGCTGCCACTCTAGATTTTTCTTGGTAACTTGTAATTTGCCAGCACATTCCTAAGATTTTTGGGTGAATCTCCTGATTGAATCTCCTTATTATTATTAATGTCCTTCATTGGTTAATTGAAGGTTCTCCTTTACAACCAGTTTTTCCAGTCCTGGTTGTAAAAGCACTTCATTAAAGCATAGAGCAAACACTAGCATTAATATTTGCCACCCATTTTTCATAGGAACAGAAATACATTTAACAATATAATTGTAAATATAAAAGCAATTGGCAATATAAACTGATGGCAGAATCTTAAAGGGGGTGAAGGAACAGAGAGTCCTGGGGGGTTCATATAAGTAAATCTTTGAAGGTGGCAGGACAGGTAGATAAAGCTGTTAAAAAAAGCATACGGGATACTAGGCTTTATAAATAGGGGCATAGAATACAAAAGTCAGGAAGTTATGAAGAACCTTTTTAAAAACACTGGTTAGGCCTCAGCGAGAGACTGTGCTCAGTTCTGGGCCCCACACTTTAGGAAGAATGTCAAGGCATTGGAGAGGGTGGAAAGGAGATTTACCAGGATGGTACCTGGAATGAGGGACTTCAATTATCAGGAGAGGCGAGAGAAGCCGGGATTATTCTCCTTGGAGCAGAGGAGATCTAATAGAAGTTTTCAAAATTATGAGGGGATTCGATAGGGAGAACAAGGAGAAACTAAAATAGTTGATAAAAGAAACAGAGGGAAACTTTGTTTCCCTCTGAGGAGAAACTTTTTCGCAAGGTAAGTTGTTCAGATCTGGAATGCATTGCCTGAAAGGGTGATGGAAGCCAATTCAACAACAAATTTTAAGAGAAGTAGATAAATATTCGAGGAGGACAAGTTTGCAGGGCTATGGGGAGAGAGCGGGGGAGTCGGTTTGAATTGGATAGCTCTTTTCAAAGACCTAGCACAGACACGGTGGGCCAAATAGCCTTCTTCTGTGCTGTATAATTCTGTGAACAGTAATTATCATAACAAACTATCTGAAGCACTGGAAGAAGTTCAAACACAAGCAAAACTGATTCAGCAGAACTGAATTGGATTAAAGTTAATCTCTGATCCAATTCCTTGAACACATAAATTTATTCTAATTCATTTGAGATTTATAATCCTCATATGACTAAAATCAGTTTTGTCCACAGCCAATTACTTACTGGTGGCTGGCATTTTAAACAACTAATTAATAAAGTTATTGCTAAATTCAAACTCTATCCACCTAAATTAAATCCCACAATGAAATACAATCCTTAAATCAAACATTAAAATAAATCAAGTCTACGATGGATTTTTACTCAAGATTTTACAAAGCTTACAGAAAGCGTTTAGGTTAATATTGCATTTATGGAAAAGGCAAATTAACTTAGGTTTATCACAAACACAATAATGTGAGTAATAAATGATAATCACAAACACAGATAGATATATGATTTTTTCAAACCAAATATAAAACTAATAAAGTGTGGCTAGAACCAAAGAAACCAGCAACATTGCACACTAGTGCAAGTATTGCAATGCCATCCAGTTTTGTGAATGCAAAAACATTATTTGAAATGTATTTAGAAAAGGGGAAATAGTATTGAGAACTCTGCCATGGCACTGAACGCTCTTCTCCCCACCACCTCTTCACAGACCACAGAAAACATCATAAATTGTTAAAAATGAAGAGAAGGCAAAATATGTAACTAACTTCAAGAAGGTTAAACCAGTGGGAATCAGTCATTTGACTACAGCAGGCACTGAATAGATTTTAGCAGCAAACCAATTAGGATATTTTAGGAACTCATTGTAAAGGACGTACTGTAAAGACACCTATGACGGTTAACTCCCAACTTATTAAAATATAAAGCATCTAAAATCCACCATCTCTCCAAATTCTCTACACCCATTCATAAACTACTGTACCCACTTTAAGTCACTTTAGGAAGTGTTAAATTAAATTACACCTTATGTAGTATTTACAGCAGCTGATATTGAGTACATTACTCCAAAACAAATGTATGCCCTTTTGATTATTTGCATAATCCAAATTATCGCTGAATAAATAAATTTATGTTTAGCCACTAAAAAAAATCCACCCCAATATAACATCCATTAAAAATATGGAGCTTTTCCAAATTAAATTGTGTACCAACAGTTAATAATGTAGATTTAAATCATGTTGAGAAACTAAACCACTTAAATTGCTCATTAAATGTGTTACTGTAACCTTAGTTAGCTATTTCCCATCTCTTCTTCAATCCTCATTTACTTAGTTCAGATGAGTTGCTGTGACAACACTTAAGTGCTAAGAAATGAAGGCCTATATTACTGCAGCCTCAGTTCCATGTAAACTCCACTTATATATGATTTAATGAATTGGATTTATTTATAGCTTTAAAATCATTTTCACAAGATAACACATGGTACAAAGCTCAAAGGTTCTGCAGGTTTGAAAGGACACAAGTTCTGCCCCAGAATTCTCGATAAACTGTAATCCGAATTGAATCTGATCTGTCTGGCGAAAGTACGTCTAACCATTTGCAAATCAACCCACATGACATACAATTAAATCCAAGCAGCTGCATCACCAGTTTGATTTGATCCCAGCAGTGCTTAGGGGCCTATCCTTCAGCGTGGTTTAAATAATTTTACATTTAACAGAAGAACGGGTCCAAATGTTTGGAGGCAACATGCACCTTAATACTGCAATACAGGCTTACCATGAAATCTAATAGTTAAATCATGACCTTGGTAAACTGAACTCAAACTAATTTGAGCACCTTGGGACATCCTCCTGACGTGAAAGGCGCTATACAAATGTAATGTTGTTGTAGTAATTACTTTAATCGATTTTAAACTCTCCTCATAAAAATTCAATCCACTGTCACAACATATGATAAAAGTCACCAAATTAAAAGCCTGAAATACTGAAACAAAGATTAGGCAATTGTATAAACATTTGCATACTAGCTATTGTCAGTAGCCTAGAAATCACTTCAAGCCTATTTTTTTTGGCAAGCACGAGTTAATTGTTATTCAAGAACAACACATACCATGTATGCAACAGGTCAGTAACTTTCCCAGGCTTACAGGTGCAGGACTGGTATCAGCTTAGAAAAAAATGGTATCTATGCATTTATTAATGTAAAATTAAACAATAGTTAAATAATTAGCAACATTCAGAAATGGCTTGTATTTCATGTTCATGGGTTAGTATATAATTATTTAGTACCATGCGCATCCCCATGAAAAATTAGATTTACACAAACACTTTTAGCTTGTAATAAAAAAAATCGATTTGGCACAATTCTTAAGTCACTTTACTCAGAAATGTTCATGGTACAACCTTGGTCTGTCTGTATTAGCTGCTCTTAGCCACAAGAACAGTAAGAGTCAAAGTCGCTGACCTTTTAAAGAGTGAAAGTAGTTAGTGGTCCATTCAGTGTGATGATAGAACTTGAATGTTATGTTTCCAAAGCTGAATTGTCCACCAACACATTGTTTAGGTTCACAATGACAAAAGGGACACTTCTGAAAATTCTTAGAATCTAAACACTGCCATAATGTATAAGTTGCTATTTCTGAGTGAGAACTGCTAATAGAATTTTCTTTAGTCATTTCTTCTATGCCAAAGTTCTCTCCCAGATGGTTCCAAAATTTCCATCAAGAACAGTAAAGGCAAAGCCTTGAATCAGGGTTGATGATGACAGTCTGACATGTTATAAAGTTTTGCCAGGTACTTTACAACAACAACATGCACTTATATAGCGCCCTCCACACTGGGCAGCGTATCAGAGTGCTTAATAATGGCGGAGCCCAAGGCTGAGCCAGAGGGAAGGGAAGATGAACATAGGCGCAGTCAAAGAAGAAAGTTTTCAGGTGCGACCTGAAGAAGGGGAAGGAGGGAGTGAGGTGAAGGGGTTGAGGGTGGAAGTTCCAAACTTTTTTTTAAACTCTAGACTGAGGATCTTGAAGTTGATCCGCTCTGTGTCAGAGCCAGTGGAGTTTGGCAAAGACTAGAGTAATTGGGGTACGAAGTTTAGTGCGGGTGAGAATGCGGGCAACGGAGTTTTGAATGGGCTGAATTTTGTGAATAGCGGAGGAGGGAAGATCAGCAAGGAGGGCGTTAAGAGTAGTCCAGCCGAGAGGTGATAAAGGCATGGACAAGGGTTTCACAGATTTTGGGGTAAGGTATTGTCGGAGACGGGCAATATGGTGGAAGTAGAAGAAAGTGGTGCTTGTCAGGGACCAGATGTGGGGGAGGAAGGATAACTGGAGATCGAACTTGACACCTAAGTTGCACATTGGTTCAGAGAATTTTAAGGACAGGTCAGGTAGGTTGAGGAGGTCGGAACCGTTGGCCAGAAGACGTCGGCGGGAGTCAAAGAGTCTGGCTTCTGTCTTGTTGACGTTTAACTGCAGGAAATTTGCGCTCATCCAGCTCTTGATGTCTGACAGACAAGCTGACAGAACATCAGGGGACTGGGGGCCGCAGCTGGAAGTGGAAAAGTAGAGTTAAGTGACATCTGCATACATGTGGAAGTTAACCCCGTGTCTGAGGATGACATCACCGAGAGGAAATATATAGATGAGGAAGAGAAGGGGACCAAGGATGGATCCTTGGGGTACCCTGTAGTTGACCAGGTGGAAGCGCGAAGAAAAGCCATTTGCAGAAATGTAGTGCTGGCGGTTTGTAAGGTAGGACTCGAACCAAGCAAGTGCAGTCCCACTGAGGTGGATGATGGAGGATGGTGTGATCAACTGTGGCGAACGCGGCAGAGAGGTCCAGGAGGACAAGGAGGTAGAGGGAGCCCTGGCCATAGATAGAGAGGATATCATTTGTGACTTTCACGAGTGCTGTCTCTGTACTGTGTGCAGGGCGGACACCGGACTGAAGGGTTTCAAGTAAGGTGTGGAGGAAGAGATATGCGTGAAGTTGGTTGGCAGCAAAGCGTTCCAGAGCTTTGGCAAGGAAGGGCAGGTTTGAGATAGGGCGGTATTGGCCAAGGGATCGAGGGTAGATTTTTTTTAAAGGAGGGGAGTGATGACCATGGTTTTCAGGGGGAGTGGGAGTGATCCTGAGGAGAGAGACTGGTTAATAGTGTCTGCCAGCAGTGGGCAGAGGAGGGGGGAGCTGGGTGATCAGCAGTTGGGTGGGGAGGGGGTAGAGGCAGCAGGTGGTGGGTTTCATTGTGGTGATGGTGGACGAGAGGGAGGAAGGAGAGATGGGGGCTAATTAATGTAGGATGGGGGCTGTGGTCGGAGCTGAGGGCGGGGTGGGTGAGGAAGACAGAATGGGGGTGGTGGTAGGCAACACGGGGCAGAAAGATGAAGGTGTCAGGCAGATGTTGTCAATTTTAGAGGTTTTACTTTACCATGTTATCTAATAACCGACCCACTTAGTTCTGGAAAAAAAGGTGGCGTGCAAAGAAAAGGTCCAAGATCCTCAAGATAGAATACAATACACTACAAGTGGTAGTAAGTCTTTTTGGAAATTGCACTAGCTACATCGATCTGTTACATGCCTAGTTAAAAATTATGATCCAAGTTCACCCATTATGAACAAACACACATATGCAATTATCTTGAGAGATTCATTATTTTGAGTTTTTTTTGTAAGATCGTATCCTGACCTTCACAAAATCTACCAACAATGGCAACGTTGCAAAGCAAGATGAATCTTAGTGCATATTATATATATTATTATAGTTTGGGGCATGATATGTCAAGCGACTGCCAGGATGGTGGAAGGCAAACTAGATGGACCTTGGTCTTCTTTAGTCTAGCAAATTCTTATGTTCTTATCTTCTCTATGTCATTAAGACTCAGAACTGATGCTGTTCTTTCCCCTTCCTCAACTTAAGACACTTGAAAGGTGAATGTCAGTATTGCTGAATGCAACAATTCCATTTTTGTTACTAAGTGTAAGCATCATATATCCTAAGTAAGATGCGTTCTGCATAGATGCACACAATGACAAATTACATACATACATCAATTGAGCTGCCAGTACTCTGCAACTACTGGATCCAATTTCAGATATACATTTACCTGAAGAATTTAATGTGCAAAAAGAATTTGCCTGATTATTGCCAACATAATAGGAAGAGAGAATAAAATCCATCCCACCAGCCATGTGACAATACATTTGCTGTTGGAATCCTAGGAATAGAGGATCTATTTTGATAGGTCTAGAAATACGAATAAGTTAAATAAACCCATACTAGTAGAGTTTCTAATGCTTCAATTAGCGCTACATATTTGCAGATGTTACAGTATCACAAGTTTCAGTGATAACGACCCACAATCCATCTTTCTTTGCTTCAATTTTATTGAAGAATTTTGCAAGACAGTATTTCTTTTATTCCTATGAAAACATCCTTGACATACTCAGCAAACATGTTGAGGAGAAATAAATTCTCCGTAAAACTCACCACTCTGACACCAATACACCTTTCTATTTAGTTTCACATGGTTGAATGATCAGGTTACAAAACATGACAAAGACAAACATGACAGCGATCGAAGGCAGTCATAGCTCAGGAATGAGACACCAGCAAGCAAAGAGGTTTATTTATTCCACAGCTTTCAAATCTACAAGTGGCCTGCCTCAAATCTGGATTCAGTCAATAAATAACATTAAAGTTGATTTTTAAGATTGAATATAGAATCAGGTTTTAGAACTGAGCTATTTAAATAACAATAGTACTTGCATTCGATATAACGACTGATCACGCCGTTGAGGCATCTCAAAGCATTTCACAGGATATACTGTGAAGTGTTTTTGACTGTGTGCTCACAGAACGGAAACTGCTCTGGTCAAGGTGACAAACGATATCCTGTCCATCTGTGACCAAGGCTCCTTCTGCCTCCTCGACCTCCCTGCTGTCCTTGAATGATTCAGGTCTTATCTCTCACACCGCCTCCAATTTATCTCCGCCAACAGTTTCTCTTCCAGCCCCCGCATAGTCTCGTGCAGTGATCCTCAGGGCTCTATGCTCGGTCCCCCTCTCTTCAACATGGTGATGTCATCCACAGACATGGGGTCAACTTCCACATGTATGTGGGTGACACCCAACTCTATCTCTCTGCCTCCATCCTCGATTCCAGGACAACTGATATCCTGATAGACTGTCAGACATCAAGTCCTGGATGAGAGCCAACTTTCTACCGCTGAATAACAGCAAGACCAAGATTGGCTCAAGTCAGCACCTCGCACACTCCACCTTACCAAGCCAGTCAGGAACCTGGGCATCTTGTTTGAACCTCAACTGTTCTTTCTCCCTCATATTCGTGCCATGACCCACTTTGCCTTCACCCACCTCTGCAACAGTGCCCGAATCCATCACTGCCTCACCACTCAGGCTGCCAAAGCCCTCATATATGGATTTGTCACCTCAAGGCTTGACTACAGAAACTCCCTCCTTGTCAGCCTCCCCAACTCTTACCTCCACAAACTGCAGATCAACCAGAACTCTGCAGCTTGTGTCCTTTCCCACACCAGGCTTCTTGACCCCATCACCCCCACCCTCACCTGACTCCATTGACTCCCCATCCCTCAGAGGATAGAATTCAAAATCCTCGTCCTCACTTTCAAGGCCCTTCACGGCCTTGCTCCCTCCTACCGCTGACCTGCTAACCGCCTATCAACCTGCCTGCTCCCTCCTTTGAACAGGCTCAGGCCTGCTCCATGTCTCCTGCCCAACCCACCCTACCATCGGCAACTGGGCTTTCAGTATCTCTACTCCTATCCTTTGGAACTCCATCCCAATCCCTTTGCCTTACTCTTTCCCTTGTCTCCTTCTAGGCACGACTCAAGATCCTCCTTTTCGACCGTGCCTTCAGCAGCCCTCCTATCTCTCTGCCCTCCGACATTGCAACACCTCACCCCGGCACTGCATTGGAGTGTTAGTTTAGATGATGCGATTCCAAGTCTTGACGTGAAGCTTGAACCCACAACCTTCTGACTCAGAGGTGAGGATGCTACCATTGAGCGAGGTCAACATCCCATACTCTACTCCCTGGGCATAAGGGGTGTAAACTTTCCTTCACTGTCTCTTCCACTGGCATGTGAAAGGCACAAGATAAAAGTTATTGTTGCATCCCTTCAGTCCCTCTTTCATACACTGTCTACTTCCCTCTTGAAAGCTACAATGGACTCCACCAGCCTGCTCGATTGGGCATTCCACATCCCAATGACTGAGTGAAAAAAATCCTCACCTGGAGAGTGATGGCTATTCTATAGGCCAATGAGGTTACTAAGGAAATACAAAAGTATGCATCAGACATGATGCAAGCAGCATAATTCATACTTTTTCTACTTTAATTTACACTAAAATTGATTTAAAGCACCAAGTGGTTATACACAAATTATTTACGCTTCAATGCACTGAAATTCTTTTAGTACATTTTAGTTCGCCTTGTTGGAAATCAGATCTCTCACGACGCAGCAGCATTCCGGAGGGAGGAGTGGTTCATTCCCTAGGCATACATTTTGTTTCTGGTTCACCTACATGTAAAGTGGATCATACACTTTGATTACGTAATAGGAATTCTTTTGTGCCGCTTACCCTGGGGTTCATACCTGTGTTTACTGGTTTAGAATCAGATGTTAATTATTGTGTTGAACACAATCTGAGTAGCTAGTGGTTGTCACCATTAATCTTTGAAGCAGTTTGGCGCATTTTACATTCGTATCTACTGCTACTTCTTTCAATTTGTTCTCATATTTTCATGTTGGGGGAAGCCTATTCTGGTCTCTTCACTGTGTCAAATTTCTAACATGGGCTATATTATTCAGAGTGCTTGTTCCTTGCTGCATTCAGTTCTAAATCTCCTTATCCATTCTACTGGTGCAGTGCGATTGTTTCATTTTATTAAGTGGATTTTCAGTCATGCATGAGAAGAATCCTTCCTTCATCTGAATCACATGCTCTTTTAGCCTAGAAATGATTTTGCGGTTTACTGTATTGTGTGCCCTGCAACAATTATAATTTTAAGATAGATGATCTTCAAAAATCAACATGAAGGATGGAAATTCACTCGGTGCCACACACATAAAATTATTTTGCTGCAAGATACAGGATACAAGGACTTCTTCGGTTATGAGAAATTAGTATTACTTTTGGTTAAAAAACATCTGAGGCAACCTGAAGCAGCAAATGAAACAAAAAAAACTTCAGTAACTAAATCGGAAACCTCAATAATTCTTCTGGCTGACATTTTTCATAAGTGAAAAAAATTAAAATAGAAATCCCATCCTCCAGTAAATGCAAGAGATATGGTTGCTGCACACAGCGATGTAGAGAGATTCTGATCTACAAAGCTCAAATTTAGTGGAATGCCCTCAAGCAATTATATTTAATCCTGAACAGACATCTCATCCGCGTAGGGGAATAGATGGGGACAGAGCCGTACTCGGTTATCAATTTACCTGCCTGCTTATTTCCAATCTGTACCTTTTCCATGCAATAATAAGGGTGGATTCAAAATACAAAAAAGTTAACCTTTCCTTCCACTTATGAAGGAACACAACTGAATACTTTAAAAATGTAATAATTGGTAGTCTTTTTCTTCCTATATCATGCACCAGTTGTTCTGGCCATTTGGAGGTGTGCAAAAGTTTCATTTTCACTTCCTATGGGGAATGCCTGCCTTCCACTCAGCACTTCCTCACAACATGGAAATTTGAAACTCAGAAACGTAGAAAGACATGGAACGACAGAGCCTTCTGTGACTGAATTGAAAATTACATTCTTCCTCCGCCTGCCACCATCCTCCCCAAAACGGGGAGAAAAGAAGCCAATACTGAAGGCCAGTGAAAAAAAACAAAGCTGCATCCAATATATTGTTTCTCAGCACCTTTAGATGTTGAAAGAACAGGTTCTCTTCTCTCTCCCTCCCACTAGTCACTAACTAGTAGTCGATACTGGAATCAGGCCCCCCAGCCATAAACTGACAATATCTTTTTGTTCAGCCGGGCATCTGACACACAAGGAGACATACTGCCTCCATCACCTGGATACCAAGCGACAGGTCAGTGGACACCAGCCACTTCTCCCCACAACTCAAACTCACTACTTGGTTCTGGACTTCACACGGTACTCTTGTACCCTTCAATTGATACCTTTAGTGTCCTCTCTCAAGTCGTGCAGAGCCACGACACTACACATCGCACCAGCATGGCCTACTGAGTAGGATGTTTTCAAGATGTTGAGTGAAGCACACGAAAGCGCCAGGTGAGTGCACAAACAATGCAATTCAATATTGTCTGCAAAAGGAAGGAAGGAAGTGAAGCAGTTCCAGCAGAAATACCTGAGACACAAAGGTCCGTCCAATATTAATGCATCAAATAAGGTGGTGACAGTGGACGACCTTATCGTACCCATTTGAGACACAGTTTGGTTAATTCTCCAAACAACTCTTATAAGGATCTCGGAGCTGGAATACACATCCCAAATAAAATTCAAGATTTGGCCAATTATCCCCATAATTTCCAGCTTTTTCATGAGGCACTAGGTCAAAAACCTTACAGAAATTTGTGAATAGAACATATGCAAGTTTTCCAAGTGTTTTACAAGAGTTTCCCCAGAGCTTTACGACATTCTGCAATTTCCATATAGTCACAACCTGCTCCACATGCTCCTCAACCATTTGGGTAAGGTAAAGGAAAACTGCCAGCACCCATGGAATTGGAACCATATCCAACCAAACACTACATCAAATAGGTCTCAGATAGGTCATATTGCAATTATTGTAGTAACAGCCTTGTAAGAGTTAGCTGCCAAGTGCAGCAATGGCAAAAATTTCTGCCTTTAATAACTTCTGCATTCAAATATCAGCCAACATGTAATTCAATGCTCGTCAACAACGATAACATCAGAACATGAAATACACCAAGCAATAAATCAAATTATGTATCAATTTCCAAGTATTCCCCTTCGAAAATTAAACTACGTAATGAAATACACATAGAGTACTGCTAAATGGTTAAACAAATTGTAAAACTTGTGCGGTTGGTTTTTCAACTGGCCCTTTGCCCCTTGGTTGAGCACTTGACCTATTACTACTTGCTTGCAGAAAAATATCCTGTGCCAGCTGGCCTAGAGTTGACTCATTCCTTCTCGTTCGAAGTACACAATCCTGTATGCTGATCCAACAACATTCTCACCTTGCAACGTCAACACAAAGCTGATGCGTCTAAAAAATGCTCAAAATTGATTTTCCTTCTGATACCATGCTCCCCTGTGTCTATATGCCCTAATTTGATTTCAAAGCATTGTAGCATCAGTTCAGGCTTGGTTGCTGTTTGCAATCACAATCTGATCCAATGTCTGCTTTGGCTAGGTTTTGAGATGGTTGTGTAGGAGAAACACAAGAAGCAGTGAAAATATTCAATTTCTAGGTGTATGAACAGAACACAAGCATAACCAATTAACAAAATACTCTTTTTTGGGTACTCAACTAAGTATTTGATTTTAACAGTTTGGAAATGGACTTCACTCTTTATAAACATACAACCAGTGAGAAAAGCAACTCGAACCAACCAGTGCATACATCACACCCAGAGTTCAAAATGAACACTTGTGGTAAGATTCATACAGCAATATCTCCCATGAGACAAAATTAGGCATCAATATTATTTGCATAAAAATTTCACAAAAACTAATCTCAATATTGAAATATACTTTGAGCCATAATTACCAGTGAACGTCCTAGTAACATACTGCACCAAATATCCATACTGCACCAAGTAGCTTTCAGCCACTACATCCCTCTGCCTTGCCCCTTTTAGATCACAACTGAAGACCTTCCTCTTCGACCGTGCTTACGGTCACTGCCTCCCTCCCCCCAGCTCGCCGTCAGGCTCCGCCACTGTTAGATGCTCTGAGAAGCTTCCCCCAACATAAATGCAAGCTGTTGTTGTTGATTCTGGTATACATCAGCACCAGACTGACAGTTGCTATTGGAAATGGGTTTCAAAGAACTTATACTTGCTAGAATAAAAAAAATTCCAAAAATGTCTTAACAGAACTACAAGGTTAGATAATAAACTTGAGATACGCTTTCATAACTAATTAAAAAGCAAAATGTTATATGCTGGAATAAAGGATACAGAATGGAGTTATGGCCAAGTGATGCTCTAGAGCTATAATAGTGCAGCTGCAAGCAGGTAATACATTTGGCTCACCAGTACAGACATTTAGGCTCAGTCAGCAGGAATAAAACTTGCATTTCAACTTTTAAATAAGCCCACTTGTTTTTGAGTTGCTCTCAACACTGTAGAACCTGCACTATAATGCAAATGGAATGTATTCCACAGCACTGAGTATTTGGGATATTACAGAACCACTTGAACTTGCACCTACAATATAAACATATTATTTATACTGAGACTCTGATCCATAATGGTGTTTGAATTATTGCCCTGCTAGCACTGAAACGAATACATCTCAGTCTTGGTGAATTCAGGAAGGCTTCAGGTACTCCATCACTCCATACTTGGAGTGGAGTATGGAGTCCTGTAGCTCAGTGGTTAGAGCACTCGCTTTGCAAGTGAGAGACCTGAGTTCAATTCCAGGCAGAGGGCGAAACCTTGGGCAAGTTTCCTTACTCCACACAGAGCCTAATAATAATCCCTCCAAAAAACCAAAAACAATAATTAAATTGGTCATTTTCAATCTACGACTGTTTGTGGGACATTGCTGTGCGCAATTGGCTGCCGCGTTCGCCCACAAATATACAGTCAATTCACTTTACAGTGTGTTCTGTGAAGCGCTTTGGGACGTCCTCCTGACGTGAAAAGCGCTATATCAAATGCAAGGATTATTATTATTATTATACTTGATCACTGCATGTTTTTTTGGCTGCTGATGCTTTGTTGGCATTCAGTACATTTCGGTTTACAATGGAAGAAGGTGAAGGGAGCGGTTTTCACTTTCTACTCCAGCAACCACCATTTTAAAAGGAAAAAGGGTCAAAAGCTTTTTTTGTAAATAACTACCTTCCAGTCAGTTGATAGATATGCAACAGCTGTGAAAATTGACTGTTTCTCAACCTTCTGGGATACATTAACTGAAATAGGAACTCATCGTACTGGTAATAATGGCAGTCAACTCATGGCCCATGGCCGATAACAGCAATAACATTATGAATTTAACATATCCTCATTGTATACAAGTTCTAAAGAATAGTGTGCAAATATAGATTGTTACTAAAAATATAAATCAGATATTTTTTCCTTGAAAATGTTTCAATATGCAAGACTATCTATATAAAAAGATGCTTCAGAGCTCTCATCCAGTATTTAAAAGTATCTAATTGTTAAAACAGAAAATAAAGAGTGCACTTTGTCACAAAAATAAAAAAAATGTAGATGTGAAAGAATGTGACAACCCTGACTCAGTCACTTACCAACTGCCATACTGGAAGGCCAGAGGGCTGTCTCACTGTCTCAGAGAATGATGAAACAATTCAGGTCATCTCAGTCACAATCTGAACAGATTTCAGACCAGAGAGATCGATTTTGACTTGAATTCCTCGTCTTTAAGAATTATTTGAAAAGAAACTGTACAGTGTTGAAGCTGCATTTTATTTTGGTCTATAGCAGCCAAATTCCAAATTTAACTATGACATTCCTTATGAAGAAATAAATATCTCTGTATCTCACCGCTCAAATACATTCCGTTTCAAACTGAAACAGCATTTGAGTTAAATTCTTTCTTTCAAAAGGAGATTTTCAAGGTGGCATTCAGCAAATTTCTTCAAAGGAGCCTGCATACCGATTAGATAGCACACGCCATCTTCTAACATAAAGACTAATGTGTAATTTATAAATTTATTTTTCATAAAGTATATTAAGTAGAGAAGCTCAAGAATTAGGATATCTTTGGAAATTGGTCATAAGCGTTGTCAAAGATATGATTTAAAGATAAAGATGGATCAAAGCAGATAGACTGGGGATGGCAGTTCCACAGGAGAGTGGGAAGTGGCTGAAGGTATCAATAATGGCACAGTGGGGTTGGAAGAAACCCAGCAGGTCTGAGCCAGCTGAGCAAAAAGGTCAGGCAGACAAGTAGGATACTTCACTCCAGTTGCCCTATTCAACTGCTCTGTATTATTTTCAATCACAATAGATCACAGCATATTAAAACATTCTGAAATGTACCACCACTGCCTCTAGTATTATATATTAAACATATAATAGGGGTAATAATCCCTAAAATCACAGTATATCCTGCGAAGCGCTTTGAGACGTCTCAACAACGCGATGAGGCGCTATATCAAATGCAAGGATTATCATCATTATTACTACTAAACATTACTATGTGTTACAAACCCCATTTGCCTATTCAGCAGCCACACGAAATTACCCGAATGCAGAATTCCGATTGGTGCCGCACTCATCACCATACATCTAGGCTCCCCGTTCCACCCCCGTCTTTTTTTTTTGCTGTCGTCGTGCATCATTCCGCATCCGATTAGTTTCGCGAAACGAAAAAAAAAAACCCACGCGTAATAAAACCACAATAACCCTTGCGTTCCGATCTAGCGCTTGTCGCGTCTTCTAGACGTCTCGAAGCGCTTCGCGGAAACGCGCGGCGAGGCGAAGTGACTGTACATTTGTGGGCGAATTATACATGTACACGCACACACACACACAGAGAGACAACACACACACACACAGACAACACACACACACACACAGAGACAACACACACACACACAGAGACAACACACACACACAGACAACACACACACACAGACAACACACACACACACAGAGACAACACACACACACAGAGACAACACACACACACACAGACAACACACACACACAGAGATCACACACACACACAGAGATCACACACACACACAGAGATCACACACACACACACACAGAGACAACACACACACACACAGAGATAACCGATTCCTGCAACTGAAACTAAACGATGTGAATGCGAACGCTTCGCGAGGCTAAGAAAAAAAAAGAAGAAAAATAACGAAGAAGAAGAAGAAGAAGAAGAAGAAGAAAAGGCACCGAACGAGGGTACGAACCTGCACCTGTTTCCGGAAGTGGAGCACCTTGAACACTGCGCAACGCCAACACCAGCAGAACATCCCAACGTATCGCCATTCTCGACAGGGCCTCCGGGAGCGCAGACGGAACTGGGGGGGGGGGGCGGGGGGGTGGGGGGGGGTGTGGCGGGGGCTGGGGGAGCACTTTAAATCAGTGTGTTATTAACTGCCGCACCGAAAAGGGACCGGTAGATAGACAGACAGATATCGACATATATCGCCCCGCCCCCCACCCGGAATTTCGGTGAACGGCCCCAAGCGAGGAGCGCGCGACGACCGGGTTTCTCCTTCGGGACCTGCGACGCCGCCGACGCCGCCGCCGCCGCCGCAGAGCCCTCCTCTTCTTCGTCGTCGTCTGTGTCTCCGGTTGGCTACAGCCGCGCCATAGAAACGCATCCTCACATATGAAGACGAAAAGAGAGAGTGAAGGGGGGCGGCGGTGGTGGTGGGGGAAAAAAAAGGAGGCTTCGGGCGGGCGGCGCTGTCAACTCCGCCCCCGCTCCTCTCTCCCTCTCTCCCTCCCTCCCGGTGTCTTCACAACGCGCGGGCTCTCAGCTTCGCTTCTACCTCGACGCGTTGCTTTGTCCGGGCTTCGCCGCCGACCAGTACCGTCCGCGAGGCTGTCCCACAGCCGCCATGACAGGTCGCGCGCGTCAATGATGACGAGTGGGGGGGAGGAGGAGGAGGAGGCAAAAAAAAACCGTCGTCACTCCTCCTCCTCCTCCTCCACGTCGCGCGATTGATTGCTTTGATTGACCGCCGAACGACCAATAGAATCGGGCTCTGGGTCTTCCGGGACGGACCCGGCGAGTTGTCAGCCAATCGCTTCTGTGCGTGGGGCGGAACTTCCGGTGACGTTGCTGCTCCCCCCCCCCCACTCCCCGTGGGGCGATGCGACTGCGTCATTCGCCTGGCAACCGAGGAGGAGGAGGGAGTCAGGAGGCAGGAGGCAGATCCAGGGAGTGGGGGGGGGGTGTGTTGCTAAGGGCCAGTTGCTGGGATGATAGTTTTACATTCTGATACACACACACACCTGTGTGGGTGAGGGGGTGAAAAATCAATCCTAAACAATACAGAGGGTGCTGTATTGTTGGAGAGGGTTTTAATGCCCAGGGATGAGAGGATACCTCTCCGACCTACTATCCCCTCACGTCCCCTCCGTTCCTCTGGCTCCGGTCTGCTCCACATCCCCCGCCCCAACCGCCCTACCATCGGTGGCCGGGCCTTCAGCCTCTCAGCCCCGAGGCTCTGGAGCTCTATCCCCCAGTGCCTTCGCCTTCGCTTCCTCCCTTTCCTCCTTCAAGGCCGGTCTCAAGACCTCTCTCTTTGACCGTACCTTCAGCTCTCCTCTCGACTCTCCACCCCCTCCTCGCTCCCTCCCTTCCCTCCCCTCACCCTGACCATTTCCCCCCCCCCGCTCCTTGGGACGTCCTCCCACGTGAAAGGCGCTCTATAAATGAAATCTTCTTTTGTTGATATAGATTATGATTCATCCCTTTCAACTCGCAGCAGAACAGGTTTGTAAGACGGCCACCGATGTGACAAGGTTGCTAAAACCCAGCTCTTGTTCCTGGAAGCGTATCTGAAGGAAGGTGGGAAAAGATGTTTTGGACGAGAGTACGCGGACGCCTTACAGTACACGTTGCGGAATGCTTCTTGAGACGTCGCGATGACGTGATAAGGCGCCCCATTCGAAGGGCAGGATGATTAGCGCAAGGCATTTCTTTCTATGTGACCTGCACTGTTCAAACGCGAGTTAGTATTTGAGCCAATTCTATCGTCTAAAGTTAAAGTCGAATTTGTTAAAAGAGTGGAATGATAAACATTTTAAAAATATTAAAACAGAAAATAAAGAGTGCACTTTGTCACAAAAATAAAAAAAATGTAGATGTGAAAGAATGTGACAACCCTGACTCAGTCACTTACCAACTGCCATACTGGAAGGCCAGAGGGCTGTCTCACTGTCTCAGAGAATGATGAAACAATTCAGGTCATCTCAGTCACAATCTGAACAGATTTCAGACCAGAGAGATCGATTTTGACTTGAATTCCTCGTCTTTAAGAATTATTTGAAAAGAAACTGTACAGTGTTGAAGCTGCATTTTATTTTGGTCTATAGCAGCCAAATTCCAAATTTAACTATGACATTCCTTATGAAGAAATAAATATCTCTGTATCTCACCGCTCAAATACATTCCGTTTCAAACTGAAACAGCATTTGAGTTAAATTCTTTCTTTCAAAAGGAGATTTTCAAGGTGGCATTCAGCAAATTTCTTCAAAGGAGCCTGCATACCGATTAGATAGCACACGCCATCTTCTAACATAAAGACTAATGTGTAATTTATAAATTTATTTTTCATAAAGTATATTAAGTAGAGAAGCTCAAGAATTAGGATATCTTTGGAAATTGGTCATAAGCGTTGTCAAAGATATGATTTAAAGATAAAGATGGATCAAAGCAGATAGACTGGGGATGGCAGTTCCACAGGAGAGTGGGAAGTGGCTGAAGGTATCAATAATGGCACAGTGGGGTTGGAAGAAACCCAGCAGGTCTGAGCCAGCTGAGCAAAAAGGTCAGGCAGACAAGTAGGATACTTCACTCCAGTTGCCCTATTCAACTGCTCTGTATTATTTTCAATCACAATAGATCACAGCATATTAAAACATTCTGAAATGTACCACCACTGCCTCTAGTATTATATATTAAACATATAATAGGGGTAATAATCCCTAAAATCACAGTATATCCTGTGAAGCGCTTTGAGACGTCTCAACAACGCGATGAGGCGCTATATCAAATGCAAGGATTATCATCATTATTACTACTAAACATTACTATGTGTTACAAACCCCATTTGCCTATTCAGCAGCCACACGAAATTACCCGAATGCAGAATTCCGATTGGTGCCGCACTCATCACCATACATCTAGGCTCCCCGTTCCACCCCCGTCTTTTTTTTTTGCTGTCGTCGTGCATCATTCCGCATCCGATTAGTTTCGCGAAACGAAAAAAAAAAACCCACGCGTAATAAAACCACAATAACCCTTGCGTTCCGATCTAGCGCTTGTCGCGTCTTCTAGACGTCTCGAAGCGCTTCGCGGAAACGCGCGGCGAGGCGAAGTGACTGTACATTTGTGGGCGAATTATACATGTACACGCACACACACACACAGAGAGACAACACACACACACACAGACAACACACACACAGACACACAGAGACAACACACACACACACAGAGATCACACACACACAAACAGACAACACACACACACACAGACAACACACACACACACAGAGACAACACACACACACAGAGACAACACACACACACACAGACAACACACACACACAGAGATCACACACACACACAGAACACACACACACAGAGATCACACACACACACACACAGACACACACACAGAGATAACCGATTCCTGCAACTGAAACTAAACGATGTGAATGCGAACGCTTCGCGAGGCTAAGAAAAAAAAAGAAGAAAAATAACGAAGAAGAAGAAGAAGAAAAGGCACCGAACGAGGGTACGAACCTGCACCTGTTTCCGGAAGTGGAGCACCTTGAACACTGCGCAACGCCAACACCAGCAGAACATCCCAACGTATCGCCATTCTCGACAGGGCCTCCGGGAGCGCAGACGGAACTGGGGGGGGGGGCGGGGGGGTGGGGGGGGTGTGGCGGGGGCTGGGGGAGCACTTTAAATCAGTGTGTTATTAACTGCCGCACCGAAAAGGGACCGGTAGATAGACAGACAGATATCGACATATATCGCCCCGCCCCCCACCCGGAATTTCGGTGAACGGCCCCAAACGAGGAGCGCGCGACGACCGGGTTTCTCCTTCGGGACCTGCGACGCCGCCGACGCCGCCGCCGCAGAGCCCTCCTCTTCTTCGTCGTCGTCTGTGTCTCCGGTTGGCTACAGCCGCGCCATAGAAACGCATCCTCACATATGAAGACGAAAAGAGAGAGTGAAGGGGGGCGGCGGTGGTGGTGGGGGAAAAAAAAGGAGGCTTCGGGCGGGCGGCGCTGTCAACTCCGCCCCCACTCCTCTCTCCCTCTCTCCCTCCCTCCCGGTGTCTTCACAACGCGCGGGCTCTCAGCTTCGCTTCTACCTCTACGCGTTGCTTTGTCCGGGCTTCGCCGCCGACCAGTATCGTCCGCGAGGCTGTCCCACAGCCGCCATGACAGGTCGCGCGCGTCAATGATGACGAGTGGGGGGGAGGAGGAGGAGGAGGCAAAAAAAAACCGTCGTCACTCCTCCTCCTCCTCCTCCACGTCGCGCGATTGATTGCTTTGATTGACCGCCGAACGACCAATAGAATCGGGCTCTGGGTCTTCCGGGACGGACCCGGCGAGTTGTCAGCCAATCGCTTCTGTGCGTGGGGCGGAACTTCCGGTGACGTTGCTGCTTCCCCCCCCCCCACTCCCCGTGGGGCGATGCTACTGCGTCATTCGCCTGGCAACCGAGGAGGAGGAGGGAGTCAGGAGGCAGGAGGCAGATCCAGGGAGTGGGGGGGGTGTGTTGCTAAGGGCCAGTTGCTGGGATGATGGTTTTATATTCTGATACACACACACACCTGTGTGGGTGAGGGGGTGAAAAATCAATCCTAAACAATACAGAGGGTGCTGTATTGTTGGAGAGGGTTTTAATGCCCAGGGATGAGAGGATACCTCTCCGACCTACTATCCCCTCACGTCCCCTCCGTTCCTCTGGCTCCGGTCTGCTCCACATCCCCCGCCCCAACCGCCCTACCATCGGTGGCCGGGCCTTCAGCCTCTCAGCCCCCAGGCTCTGGAGCTCTATCCCCCAGTGCCTTCGCCTTCGCTTCCTCCCTTTCCTCCTTCAAGGCCGGTCTCAAGACCTCTCTCTTTGACCGTACCTTCAGCTCCCCTCTCGACTCTCTACCCCCTCCTCGCTCCCTCCCTTCCCTCCCCTCACCCTGACCATTTCCCCCCCCCCCCCGCTCCTTGGGACGTCCTCACAACGTGAAAGGCGCTCTATAAATGAAATCTTCTTCTTGTTGATATAGATTATGATTCATCCCTTTCAACTCGCAGCAGAACAGGTTTGTAAGACGGCCACCGATGTGACAAGGTTGCTAAAACCCAGCTCTTGTTCCTGGAAGCGTATCTGAAGGGAAGGTGGGAAAAGATGTTTTGGACGAGAGTACGCGGACGCCTTACAGTACACGTTGCGGAATGCTTCTTGAGACGTCGCGATGACGTGATAAGGCGCCCCATTCGAAGGGCAGGATGATTAGCGCAAGGCATTTCTTTCTATGTGACCTGCACTGTTCAAACGCGAGTTAGTATTTGAGCCAATTCTATCGTCTAAAGTTAAAGTCGAATTTGTTAAAAGAGTGGAATGATAAACATTTTAAAAATATATACGTATATATATAAATATACAGGAAAGAACACGAACATTGAATTAGAGCAGTTAGCTTTAGTTGGGAACTAGTAAGGCAGAGGTAAAATGGTGCTTCTTATGTGCTGAAATTTCTGATTCTAGAAACATGACCACCTAAACCTTGCTTCATTCAGTTAGGTCAAGGTACACCTGTTCTATGTGGGGGGAAAAAAAAGATACAATACAAAATTACATTTGTAAAGCGCCTTTTACGTTGGGAGGACGTCCCAAAGCGCTGATCAGTCAGGGATTAGGACATGAGGGGGTGAGACCAGGGAGGTTGAAGGGAGGAGTGTGGCTGAAGGCATGGTCGAAGAGAAGGGTCTTGAGGCATGCCTTGAAGGAAGCAAGGGAGGGAGCGAGGGAAGCAATGTCGGATGGAGTTCCAGAGGACGGGGGCAGAGAGGCTGAAGACCTGACCAACAATGGGACACAGAGCAGGTGGAGCCTGCTGAGCGGAGGGAGCAGACAGATTGATAAGGGGTTACCAGGTTGGAGAGTTAGGAGGGGACAAGGCCATGGAGTGCCTTGAAGCTGAGGATGAGAATTTTGAAATTGATCCTCTGAGGGGTGGGGAGCCAGTGGAGCCGGGCAAGGGTGGGTGTGATGGGGTCACAGAGCCTGATGCAGGAGAGGACACAAGCTACAGAGTTCTGCATGATTTGCAGCTTGTGGAGGGAAGAGTTGGGAAGGCCGACAAGCAGGTTTAAACTGGAGAAAAAGATTAAGATGCGATGTTAGCAAAGTTTTCAGGATGCTAAAATAAGCTTTAGATAAGATGGACTCCAATAATAAGTTTTAATGTCTCAAGAATTCCACAAGGAGGTCACACTCAGAAAAAGAAGCTGAATAAGTGCTTTAGATTTAACTACTTTGTATGAAGAACAGATTGCCCAGGATGACACAGGGCACAGTGTTACTATTTCATGAGGGGTTTCGGAGAGGGGAGAAGTTAATGAGAGATCGTGAGCAATTGTATTTAACAAAATTGTTCATTATCTCTTATTACCAACCAGAATGACCTCATGATCATTTCCACTTTTATACACTCCTATGTTGTGCAATTTTCTATTTTTCAATCTTTGCATTACCTCAGGTCCTGCTATATTCATAAGCAGGGGAACTAAGGCTTTTTTCCCTTTGTTTAGTTTGGCCCTTTTAAGTGTTGCCAACATTGTTCAACATTATTTGCATTCAGTTAAAATATCATGGGACTCTTTCCCCCTCCCCCTGACTACGTTTCCTTAATTAGTGTTTGTGTGTTTGTGGGGGTGGGGGGGTGTAGAAGGAGAGATTAGATGATATCTTATTGATATTTTATTGGGAAGCATAAATTTGAAAGAGGTTTATAAAAAGGCATGTGCTAATGCTAAAAGTGGGACTGTTATTTTTGAAGCCAATTATATGTTGACCTTTCAGATCCCACAGAATTCAGTTCCAAAGCTCTAATGGTAACACCACACGCTCGACATTTTGCAGAGCTGCCAACATCAAGGAAATGTTTAGACTGAGATTCATGATCACAGCAAGTGAGATCCTTTGCACGCCCATTTGAACCGAAATAAGTTGTTTTATTTTTCACAGTGAAATAAATGAAAATCATGTTTTAAAAAAAGAATAAATATATCGATTTTAATAAGTGAGATTTTACAAGTCAGCACTTGGTATGATGGACTGCCTTGGCAGAAGTCCAAATATTGTTATGACAAGAATGTATAACCTTGTCAAGTAAATTTTAATATAAAGAATACACGTTTATAGTCGAGCTGCCTCTTTCAGTTTAGAAATCGCCGTTTCACTGATTTATTTTAGTTAGTAGTCGAAAAGAGAACATTAGCTACCTGATAAAAGCGATTGTGAAAGAAAACCATTGTTGAGTGGACTTTTCAATTTACTTTAATTTTATTTTAATAATAAATTTATCATATAATTTATTATAAATTATAACAATATATGTATCGGGATTTGAATTCAAATAGCCTAGGCTGACACACCAATGCAGCACTGGCGGTGTTTGTTGCATTGTCAGTGGTACCATTCTTTGGATGAGAGGATAATGTGAGGTCCCATCTGCCCGTTCAGGAGAACAGTAAAGATCCCTACAAAATACACCTTCACTTCACAATGAATGGGCTCTGAGACGTCCTCCCAATGTGAAAGAAGCTATACCCAATGCAAGGATTATATCCTTTGGGTGTACATTCTTTCCTTGGCATGAACTAATAGTCTGGGTTTACCTTGTCAATAACATGAAATATTTTATATTTCATTGAGGTTCCCCCCTTGACTGGCTTTTTCCGAAATGGTAAAGCTTACGTTTTTCTAATTCATTTCTTTTACACATTGCGCCAGATTTGTTACTCTTTTTGGATCTCCATTCATTTTTAAAAGAAAGATGACAAAAACAACAACAAAAAATGACATTTGTATAGCGCTTTTCATGTCGCGAGGACATCCCATCGTGCTGGGAAACATAAAACGGGTGTGGTCTGACCATGGCATTGCAAACCTTTAGCGCGTAACTTCTGTAGATTTGAATTCTACTGGGTCGAAGGATACTTTTTAATAATTATACTTTTTTTTAACTTGAAAGAGGGTTGGAACCCACAGGGATCTAAAGGCAACTACAGAGTGGGAGAATGCAATTGTAAATGCATGAATTGTTTTGGGGTGTGGTGAGCTACACCCCTCATTTAATCTTGGCCAGAGATAAATCAAGAGCACTTCAAAGGAGACTTCTTGGTTATCGGAAATGTGGTGGAATAATTCAGAACAAATGGGGTACGGTTGACCCGTAATAACATCAAATCATCCAAAAAATAGACAACAATGCCCCAATCACATCCAATTTCTAATAGTTCTACAGATTGTAGGCCTTTATGGAGATGAATTGGAGAGGGTTCTGATCCCGAAATAGTTAGCAGAATCATTGCCAGAGATTGGCAGGACATTTGATTTATTCTAATTGATATTATAGGTGGCAATTAGAACAAGTTGGGCCAGGGGACTAGATTCACTTAAGAAACCGCTTGTGCATTACTGGGAAGAGTGTAGGGTTGTATTAAGAAGGTATGGGATCATAGGGGCCTTAAGGCTCTTTAGTGACTTGTCATATCATCAAACCTTTAAAGCTAATCCAAGGACAGGAATTGTATGGACAAAGTGAAGGCAAGCCTTTAAAATGTACTATTGAAATATACAGGTGCATAATTATGTTCACTTATGATGTAATCATACACTTAAAATGCACAAGGTGTAAACCAGGGAGGTGCTGTTGGTGTTTTCACCTCTCAGACTCGAGTTTCACCCATAATGGAACAAAAGACTCTTTCTGGCGTCTGTCAGGATCTCAAATAAGTCTGAGGAGTCACAACCCTAATGGGCATCTGTCACAGCACAATAATTCATAAATTATTTGCTTACACTAAATACTGTACAGGCTTTCATTACAGGCTTAAAAGGCAGATCAAATAAATTTCTGACCTATTGGTAAAACATTTTTTTCTTATACACTCAGACTTATACCAGGAATCATTTCCAAGTTCAATAAGCACTTAAATGTGGTTCATGAAAACACCTATTACCTTTTGAGTATCATGGATCAGGAGTAGCTCTGTTGCAAGTTGCATTCTCCACAGGGGGTAGAAAATCAGAGAGCTGACCGCTTTTGCTCAATTTGCTAGCTCAAGAGCGACATTTGCAAAAACATGGATACTCTTCCCTCTTAACTGCCAAATGGTACACAATCTAGGGAAAATAAAAGAGAAGTGCATTTTCTAAATAAAGGCTGCACTGAGGGATGCTTTTAGTTAGTGCAGTTATTACTTACAGTGGGAAATCTATATCAACATGCACCAGTGTTGTACTGTACTAATCTTTCTGACATTTATCAGCTTACTTTCAAGTCAAACAACCTTTGAAGGAAATGTGACGAATATTGCTAAAGTAATAAATGTTGTCATTTACATTTAAAAGATTCTTGTAAAATAATAATTGCTAATTCTTGCACAAGAAAAAAAAATCAGTGGAATAATTGGAATTGGTTCAATCGAAGCTTCCAGTGTTATTAATTTTGGAATCACTGTTCATATCTGTTTAGTTATGGTAGGCATTATTCATTTTCCCTGCCATAAATATTCACGTAAATTGTCTCCTCCGATTACATTTAATCACATATTTTGCGGCACCATTGTTTCTGTAAATTCAGATTGATTGGAAATTATGCATCACATACACACTCACTCAGAACACTCTCTCACACATACACAGACAAATTTCGAGAGAGTGAATGAAACACATGCAGTGATATCTGTGCTGTCCCGATATCCACATAAGGGCTTCAAATTAGTGTGGATAACCGGTCCACTACCTGTTTTCCCTGGAGATGACCTCAATGTGGTGCAACTGATAATGAGAACGTTTTAATTAATAATGGGGGTAATAATGCATTCAAAAAAATAAATTGGTCACTTCAATCCCCGACTGTTTGTGGGATACTGCTGTGCGCGATTGGCTGCCGGATTTCACTCACAAAATATACAGTCAATTCACTTTGCCGTATATTCTATGAAGTGCTTTCAGACGTCTCGAAGATGTGATAAGACGCTATAAGAAATGCACGGATTATTATTATTTATGTAGAGCCCTTTATGCAGGATATCCTCTCAAATCGCTTCACCGGTAGGTCAGATGCCGAGCAAGGGAGGAAGGGGGCTGACCATAGGCATTTTTGAGAGGTACGTTTTAAGATGGGATTTAAAGATCGAGAGGGGGGGAAGTGGAGTGGATAGAGAGGCTTGAGATTAGAGCTGTAGTGAATGAAGGATTCAGCCATAATGGTGGCACGGAGGGGCTGGAGACCTCCAACAGGCCTGTGTTAGCTGAGTGGAGGGGCGAGCAGAGGAGTGGAATATGAGAAAATCAAGGAGATCGGAAGGTATTAAGGTTTTATACACTTGTGAAGAACTTTAATGTTGATTCGTTGAAATAGGTAGCCAGTGGAGCCTGGTGAGGATTGGGGTGATGAACTTGTGGATTTGCTAGAAAATGTATGGGTGAGTGCAGTCATAGTATACAAAAACATAATTTTACAATGTCATTCCCAGCTCTCAAAATGTATTTGGTATGTTTGGAAAGTTGTGTACGATTTGTGTCTCCTGGAACACTATTAATCAGTGAATTAATGAATCTTGCATTTGATCCAGTGGTACATTTAGGACATCAGAAAACTGAAATAATCAGCCAAATCTCCTGACCAATAAAGTGGAGATGAGATACCATATTTGAACTTGGAGAACTGAGATATTTCAAATATATTTGACTTAAAGAATGCCACTGCAATAGACTTTAAGGAAAGAGAAAATTTTATTAGCACAGAGGCAGCAGGAAACCTCAAAGAAAAATGTGCTTTTTAATTAATATTGTAATTGTTGCTGTGCTGCGGTACAGTAGTGTATTAAAACACCATGTCACGCTAATAAAGAATGAATGGCTAAAGTAGCCAAATTCCTAAATCAATTCTGCCAAAATCTTTTTATTGATTCCTTCATAAAATGAAGACATGCTTCTGTGTAATCATTAATGCGAAGTAAATCCTACCAGTAAATGGCTCACAGATCAGCTGTAGTATGCAATTTGCATTACAATATTACATTTTGTACAATTTAAGGTTATTGATGCAGTAACTGAGCTAATATACTTCCAACATTTACATGGTCATTCTCCTATTCATGTATTTTTTCTGATACTCAATAAGTAAAGACTACGAAGCATGCTACTAAATATACAGTCAATTCACTTTTACAATATATTCTGTGAAGCGCTTTGAGATGTCTCGAAGACTTGAAAAGCGCTATATCAAATCCAAAGCTTATTATTATTTTTATTTGATCTATCCCCCATTGATGCATAATTTTATCTTGCAACCAAATATTCAAGACTCAATTTAAAAGCAGTCTTCCAATGTCACTGTGTATCTCGATATCCTGAAAATTAGGCCAACAAAATGCACATATATTGAAGGAAAGCTCTTGAGATTATTAGCGCTCTGACCCAAGCTGACACTCACATTGGTGTAAGATACATTCACAAACACCAATTTTGAGAGAGCACAAATCAAGATGATCACAAAAATAAAGGGGAGGCAAGAAAAACCTTATTTACACACAGGGAATTTTGTTGGCACAGATACCAAAGCAAACCTATTTAACAAATCCACTATAATTCAGCAGAAACACTGAGGAATAAGGTTTAATCTTTGACGCTTGAGAGAAACATGATTGTAAATTGAAGCTGCTAGTTATTTATTTGCAAAAATGTAATTGTAAATGTTTATGGTTTTCTATCAGCTAATCACACACTGTATTTCGTTAAACCTTCTGCATGGAAATCTACTTTCAGATTGATGCCACCTACCTGATATGAGCTGAAATTGCAGTTTCTCACTCCTGATCTGTGTTATAGAGAGAGAAGGGAATAACTCACCGTTTCATCGCGCTTATTTTATCAAAATGGCTCAGGGGACTGCCCAAAAATTTAGTGTCATATGTGATGAATGTTTTTGCAGCTGAATGCGACAGCTCCCAGTCCTGCACTCATACAGAATGTCACCTTAAGACTATGTTCTCATATCATGGGCCAATAAAAAAGTCTGGAAATGTTTGCGGGAAATGGTGGAGTGCTTTGCGAATTTTGCGGAGGGTTGCTGAGGGATGGAATGATTGGTGCTAATCGAGAGACCCATTTTGCTGCTAACCTACACTTTTTTCTCATTTTTAAAAACTAAACCTGAAGAAATAGCACATCACAAATTATTGGGAAAAAAACAATTGGTTCAAGTTTTCTTGAACAAAAACAGAACATAACACGTTTCAAAAGATGCAAAAGTGCAGTTTCAATCAGTGGTCTCATCCAGGAACAAGTACACATCCACGCCCTCAACATGTTTCTTCAAAAATGCTTCATCCTCAGGAATAAGATCCTATGTATTACGAAGCTGTGATGGTGTTGGAATAGTCCCTCCCTGTACCCTGTATTTGCACAGAAGCTCTTGGGAGGCAGGAGCTTTTTCAAGCAGTATGTCTGCTCTAGTCCAAACACCGCACAAAGTCCAATATGAATTCATTCCTCTCCATAGATGATGCAGTGGCTCGAGAGAAACAAGTTGTCAGAGCAAGTTTTCTTTGAGGTCCAGATCCACCAGATCCAAGGATGAAATAAAAATTAATCTTCCTGATGCATCTGTCGTTAGAAATGTTCTGTCTATTTGTTTTTGTTTGCTGTTGGTTTTATGTGCTTCTAAAATTCAATCGAAAAGGAGGGAGATTAACGTTTGTAATCATACAAGTTAAGATTTTCTTTCAAAATTAAAGTGAAAGCAAACAATCATACATTTTCATTTATTATAATATATATATCAAAAGTATTTTACCTTTTTTTTCTTTATTGCCGCTGCCTTGTGTTCGCAATGTTTCCGAGATTTCACGTGCTCATCAATGGTGAACTTGCGAACATGGTCAATTGTGTGGCAGCAAAACGGATTAAAACAACTGCCCCTCTTCTTCATAAAGAACATCTGGATAGAATACAATTCTATCTGAGGGACAGATGGCAAATGAGACCTGCTGCCCCTTGGCTTCCTCACGGGATTTACCAAAACATTTGGATATTTTTGTATTGTATAATCTAAAAAGTCAAACAACCCGGATTAAAACTATAAGAAATACAGTTATGTTTAAAATACAAAATATATAATTTGTACAGTGCAGCACTTAGCAAGAATGTGGCTCAGTACAGCAGCGTGTGAGGCAGCTGCTTTTCCTATCATACCCCAAGAAACACCAATAATTAAACAAGTCACAGAAACAGATGTTGCAATAAACATTTCGTGAACACAGGGTCCAGTATTGTGAAGAATGTGGAAAAAAACTTTGGGCTGATAATTATGTCACATGACACTATTTGCAAAAATAACTTGCAATGCTGTTACCTAAAATGCAAGGGCAGATGTGTCCAGATAGTGGCAGCAAATCACAACAAAGAACATAACCTCTGCTGCCCTTGTTGACTATACAGGATTTACACATTTCTTTGTATGATTTACAAATTTGCTAGTTCGGCGCTTTGTAAATNAAAAAATGGCTTCCCCCTGGCTAATGGGAAAAGAAAATAGTGTTAAACCGGCTGGCAGTACTGAGAGGAGATATTTATATTCAATATGCTATAATTAGAGATGAACGGTAAATCATAGATGACATTTTAATATGCATTTCCTACCTATGAGGAGGCATGGTAACATTTAGTGGAAGACCATCCATGCCAAGTCTCTTGGAAAAAAAATGCTGTTTGGATGATACACCTTCTCTCTACTCACCAAAGAAAGAGACAATTAATGACTATCTCGCAATTTTTTCTAACAAGGCCAGATGTAGTCCTACGTTTTCATAGCTATAACGATCTTTAAAATTAAACGATTGTAGATCCAATTTTCAGTAGATGTGAGACCACATTGTAAAACTGCCCAACATTCAGTAATTGGCAGTCAAGAGATAACAATAATCCTTGATATAGCATCTTGTCACATCTCAAAGCACTTTGTCGTTTTTTTTTACTGTGAAGTGTAATGACCAGGCAAATGCAGCAGCCAATTTGCACACATGTCCCACTGTGATGTGAGTGACCAATTTTATTTGAAGGAATGTTGACCAGGACCTCAGGAGAACCTCCCTTCTCTTTTCCAATAGTGTCATGGGATCTTTGACATTTACCTGAGCAGGCAGATTGGACATTGGTTTATCAACTCACCCAAAGGATGATATTTCCAACAACACAACCTACGCCCCAACAGCACTGTGTTGGAGTATAGTGCAGACTGTGAGTCGAAAGTCCCAATGTTGATCCCGCAAACTTCTGACTCAAAGGTGACAGTGCTACCGACTGAACTCGGATGAATCAAGGCAATGGAAAGTCAAATCTGAAACTGGTGCTGTGTTTTGAGATTAACATTGATGGTTTAAAGGCAGCTTTTTATTCCTATCAAACAATATCTCTCATTTTAATTCGCAAGAGAAAAATAATCAACAATTGTGCTGCTATATCTTGAGATATCTGTTTCTAGTTTTATCTCTCAACTTGTATTATATTAATTGGAAATAATGGAAGACACTTGGTCTATCTCAAAATATTACATCCCTAACGGTGGGAGTCTTGCCATAGTTTTAATCTGTGGAACTGGGTGGCACTACCCTGTAACATAGGACATGGCGATCTGGTCACTGGCTGACTATAGAGGAGCTGTCAACTCCATTGATTTCATTTTCATTGACAGATTATATAAATAGAAGTACGATATCAATTAGATGCCTTTGAGTATCTCCGGATTGAAGTTAATAGGATATAATATCTAAACGCCTTTACATTTCTCCTACAACAATTTATTTGTCACCATTATTGAATCAGCCCGACTTAACACCTAATTCCAAATTTGGACTTTAAAAGAACTCCTGGTTGGTCTGTCTTATTCCACAGCTGGAGTAGTATTTATAATAATAGAAAATTAATTCTAATAATAGAAGAATCCATCCTAAAATATATCTTTGCGATCATGTCCTTAAGGGGTCAACAACTTTAAATCCCACTTCCTTATTTCCCTGCATGGGGATCTTCATTGTCTTTGTGAATCACTTTGAGACATTCATCCAATATGAAAGGTGCTATATGAATACAATTTGTAGTTGCAATTGATGTGTTCAGATAGCGTCAAGTGTGCCATTAATAATCACCTGTCGATCTTCGAACATTTTTAATCATTGTGGTTCTCAAAAAACTTTCTAATAAAAATCCAATAAAAACTGTCGAGGTGCCCCTTTTCTCACAAGACTGCTTGGTTATGAAATACACCAAGTGACCTGGTATTACCCTTCTGCTGTTCTGCATGTAGATTTCCTAATAAATGCCAAGACAAAATGTCACCCACACTTTAAAAAAAAGAAAGGTAAACATATGGAAACACTTAAAACCAAGCCCTATGTTCTCAACATTGAAAAGGCTGTGCTTGCAGCCCAAGAGTCACATTCAGCTGGCAGCATAGCAACGCCACAAGCAACAGCTGTGTTGCCGCACAGTAGGACGCATCCATTTTAAGCCGCTCCTCTGTTTATTTCTGTGAACACGATAATTATCATAAAATTGGATTTTTTTTTTAAAATTGCTGTTTTCAAAGGGCCGTTCCAATTCAACTTGACTGCCAGAATAAAACCACTCAGGAAATTGGAAACAGGGTCAGGAGGAGCAGGTCCAGGTTGGCCTGTGAGCTGACGTGGGTGAAGGAGCAAAGATTAGCTTGCTTTAGGAGCTTAGCTGAAAACAGCAGGAGCAGGTCGAGTTTGGCCTTGGAGTGGGAGTTGAGAGTACCTCATATGCGAGCATATGTCAGATGCCCTCAGACAAAAAAAAACTACTTATAGTAGGCAAATTACATCAACAACTTGCAATTTTATAGCACCTTACACGGGGGGGGGGGGGGGGGGGGGGAGGTGGGGGTACCATCTCGGAGTGCTGGAACTATTCCTAATATATAGATTTCTGGGATTCATTGTTTTAGCCGTAATCAGCTCATTATTTTCATTTAAACATTGAAGCTGCGTGCACAGACATAATAGTATAATTCATGGGTTAGCAATAGGAGCGTATAATTATCCTTTGTCGCACAATTTGAATCATTGTGTAGACTACCATGGGATTTAATAATAGTCATAAAATCTCTTTCAAAACACTGTAGCTAATAGCAATTACAGTGCTGACACTCTAATGAAGCAAACACTACGTTGCTGGCAACAACACCAACAACAACAGAGATTCCATTTATAGAGCGCCTTTCACGTCGGGAGGAAGTCCCAAGGCGCTGGACAGTTGGGTCAGGGCCCGAGCAGTGGGGAAATGGTCAGGGTGAAGGGAGGGAAGGGAGGGAGCGAGGAGGGGGTAGAGAGTCGAGAAAGGCCAATCAGGAGGGCCTCAGTTTTACGCACGTTGAGCTGAAGAAAGTTGTCTCTCTTCCAGGACTCGATGTCGGACAGGCAGGTTGTCAGGACATCAGTGGTCGTGGAGTTGAGGGTAGAGGAGGAAAGGTAGAGTTGGGTGTCATCCGCATACATGTGGAAGTTAACCCCATGTCTGCGGATGATGTCACCAAGGGGGAGCATATAGAGGGTGAAGAGGAGGGGACTGAGGACAGAGCCCTGAGGGACACCGCACGAGACAGCCGTCCTCCAGACGGCTGGAGGAAAAACCATTTGTGGAAACAAAGTGAAGACGGTGGGAGAGGTACGACCTAAACCACTCAAGGACAGGGCCTTGAAGGTTGAGGTGGGAGGACAAGCGGTGGAGGAGGATAGCATGGTCGACCGTATCGAATAGGTCGAGGAGGACGAGGAGGCAGAGGGAGCCCTGGTCACAGATGGTCAGGATGTCATTGGTGACCTTGACCAGGGCAGTTTCTGTGCTATGGGCAGCACGGAAGGGGTTCGAATAATGAATGGGTGGAGAGGAAAGAGCGCATCTGGGAGGCGACAAATCGTTCCAGGACCTTGGACAGGAAGGGGAGGTTGGAGATGGGCCGGTAGCTTGATAGCTGCGACAGAACCATTCTTTGGATGAGATGTTAAACCGAGGCACCATCTGCCTGTTCAGGTGAATGTTAATGATTCCATGGCACTACTTGAAAACAGAAAACAGAAGGGAGTTCTTTCCGTGTTCTGGCCAACGTTTCCTCAGATATGATTGATCATTCATGGCTGTTTGTGGGACATTGCTGTACGCAAACTGGCTCCTGCATTTCCCAACAAATATGCGGTCATTATACTTTACAGTAAATCTTGTGATGCTCTTCAAGATGTACACCTGACCTGAAAGGCGCTTATGCCAAATGTAAAGATTATAATTATTATTATTATTATCACAATACAACTTATATTTACATAGTGCCTCTCGCATCGGGAGGACGTCTCAAAGTGCTTTATACTCCTGCATGAGAATTTATTTCAACGCTGAATACCTTACCCTTCATTTATTCCAGGTAGATATTTTCTCCTCCTGCTTTAATATGCAAATATATGAACAACCAATGGACACAAGTGCTCTAGACGCACATATAAAGAATGGTTGCCTTGGGTGAGATACTGAATGAAGGTGCAGGTGCCCATGTAGCTGACCCTTTGCACGAGTTCTGCCTGTAGGAGTGAATGATAGAATATTTGCTGGGGGAATCTCAAGGGACTAAGCGTATTTTAATAAAAAGGTAGCTCCTAATTTCCAAAACATACACATCATAGTAACCAGAGCATTACTGCTTAACAAAGCGCATAATGTACCCACAGGGATCAACAAAGACTTTAAAATATGGATAACTATCATTCATACCATAAGAAACTCATAAGAGTTTCCTTTTTTCTAACTTTGTTAGTATAGATGCATAATTACTAAAAACACTTTTACACCAATAGAAATGTTAAAATAATAATATAATAAACCTTACATTTGATATAGCACCTATGACGTAGGGAAGAGGCCTCAAAGCGCTTCAATTATTGTAAATTGTAGTGAGTGGATTCTGTAAGCAAATGCATGCAAATAAAATGCCTATGAACACCTGCTAATAAAATAATAATAATCCTTGCATTTGATATAGGGCTATAACAAATGCAAGGATTAGTAGTAGTAGTAGTAGTAGTATACTCTGTAGATAAAGTGTATCTTTCCAGATTTGGAAGCTGTAAACAGCTTTGTGTTATGAGAATGTATCCGATTCGAAAATGTTGTATAGCAGCAAATCACAATATTGTCCATTGCAATAGCTCACAATATAGGACAGTGCACAATGTCAAAAGTGTAGCTGGTTGACATCACTGTATTGTAGTGAATTTGAGACAATGAATATCAGTAAAACTATGCCTGAAAACCACATTTCAATTCAATTCAGGTAAAATCGGTAAGAGAGTAATAAATAGCTATAACTAGATGAATATAATTTCTGTGTTGCTATTCATTTGTTCTTTCTCTCTTTAATCCCAGGCTCACAAGTAATGAAGGGAGTAATGGGGGGAGAATTATGGTAAATAGACCTTCATAGGGTCGATTAATAAGGTAAGCAGGAGATTGCAATGAGCTGAAGATTGCAAAGTTATGTGGCATACTCAATACATATGAAGATTAAATCTTGTGCTTATAATGTCTACCGTATCTGCCTAAAGACTCCTTCATCTTCTATTTGGCTGGGCCGAACTAAACAGGGTTGTTAGACATCCTCAGAAGCTTTTATGGCCTCTGAATATGAACATGATGTGCATGTGTGGCTACTTGATCCTCGAAACTTGATCCCAGTGCACTGCCCTTGTCCCCTGACGTTCAAATGGTCAATATGTGGAGCCAAGCATATCTCAGAGAAAAATTACTACCGGATGAAATGTATCTTCAGTAAGGCTGCTCCAACTTGGAAAAGTAAACTCAGTAATGGACCTCATGCAACCATACTCCGAGCTAAAGAGCTTTAATAATTGATGTGTTTGTTTTTGAATCAGAATGTGTTGCTATCCAAACCATGGTGTCAGGATCAATTTAATATTATCATATGAAATGTGCTCAGATTGTCTTGAGTATTTCTCGCAATGCTATTCTCAATGGGGATATCCATGAATTGGATTTCCAGGTCATGGATTGTGAGTTTTACTTCCAGTTAGTGAGACGTTGGCTCTTCAGAATGTTTTGGTTCAGTTAAAAATCTGATAACCCACTTGCTGACTCTAGCCGACTTTTGCTCAGCAGTTTTTTTTATCAGTCTTACTTTTTGCTGGCTTTCAGGATCGCAATTGACAATTTTGCGAAACTCACAAACCAAACGGATAATCCACTTTTTCAGTATTCCAAATTAGACACCGGCATTTTCAAATGTGTGAACTATCAAGAAATAAGAATAATACTTGTATTTGATATAGCGCCTTATCACGTTGTTGGGACGTCTCAAATTGCTTCACAGAATATATTGTTAAGTGGAATTAACCGTATATTTTGTGGTGAACACATAGTGTATTGTGTTGCTCTGAATCATAAAAATTATTCATTAAAAACTAATAATATTTGCATATGTTGTTCACTGTTTGTTTCTGATATGACCATCACTTGAGAATTACTTCTAAATAGATAAATAACAAATGGTGACTGGCATTGGGTTAAAGCAAAAGTATTTAATTATAGAGTGGAAAGAAATCTATGGTGAAAGGAAATATTCTACAGTAAAGTTCTCAAGGGATGTGTAATGGACATTTCTATGCCAATGTAACTGACGCAGAAGACCCAATTCGAGAGCCAGTATGAAGTGAAGATGACTGTTTGGGAATATCAGATGAAAAAAAAACATTCACACAAGTGAAGTCAAAGCGCTCTGAGACGCCGTCTCAGCCTAAGGTTTCGCCCTGCCTGGGAATCGAACCTGGGTCCTCTCGCTTGCAAGGTGTGTGCTCTAACTATCACGCTACAGGACTGTGATGTCCTAAAGCTCATTGGTTAGAGCATTTGTCTTGTGAGCGAGAGGACCTGGGTTCAATTACCGGGCAGGGTGAAATGTTGGGCAAGTTTCCTTCCTCCACATGCCTCTGTTTACCTAGCAGTAAATAGGAACCTGGTTGTTTGTCGATTGGCGGATCGCTTTATGGGGGTAATAATTCCACCCCACCTGCCCCCAAAATAACTTGGTGGCTTAATCCATGACTGTTTGTGAGACACTGCTGTCCGCAGTTTTGCCCACAAAATACACATTCAATCCAATTCACAATATATCCTGTGAAGAGCTTTGAGGCATCTCAATGAAATCAAAAGACTGTTATAATAATAATCCTTGCATTTGATAGAGTGCCTTATCATGTCTTCAAGATGTCTCAAAGCGCTTCACAGAATATACTGAAAAGTGGATTTGACTTTGTATTTTGTGAGCAAAATATATCCACCAGCAGAAAATTCCACTAAATTCAATTTTTGAAAACAATTGAACTGGACAGCAAAAACCTTCTCTGAAAAAAGAGCTAGGCAGAGAGTGAATGAATAGAGGGCGATCTTTGGTTCTTTAAATAACTGTGTTATCTTCTGAATCACATGCACATGGCCTTTAAAGTTAAGTCTTGCTCTTGTAATCTCTACGTGAGCTGAGCCGAAATGGTACAAGTAGTGCTGCTCACTCACACGACATCTGATAGTCTTGTCTGCCTGGAATCCTCTTTCATTGCAGAATAAAGCACAGCAAAGCAAGACATCCAAATTCGCTGATAAACTGAAGCTCGTCCTGTCCTAAATAAAGAAATGCGATAGGGAGGGAGGGAGGGAGTGAGTGAGGGAGGGAGGGGGGAGTTCAAGCTTGCAGATCGAAGAACAACATCTGGTGTAATATATATATATATATAAGCCCATAATGCAAAGGAGAGGATCAGCAACAACTGTGAGAGCATGTTGTAAGGCTGGGTTTGGGGCAAAAAAACACTTAAAATAGAATCATGAAGCACTAGGCAATCAACAATGGACAAACCCCATTTCTCTTCTGTGCCCTGCGAATAAACCTTCTCCCTTTTCAGCATTTATATTCTTTCTCTTAATTGCTTGTAGAGCTGAATACAACCTGAGCACAAGTACAAATTAAGATGCCCCGGGATACACAGACATATAGGACAATATCCCAGTCCTTTTTTTTATTCAATGTGTCAATGTGGATTGCTCAAACCGCTCTCTTGTCATCCCAATCATTAAGTCGTTAGCTATTGCACTTTACTGCACAATTGTCTTGGCTTGATAATGAAAAAATTATGTTAAAAAAAAAATTTGGCCACACAATCTACCATCGTTTTTGGGACACAGTTGTGCGAAATTGGCTGCCGCGTTTCACCCACAAAATACACAGTCACTACATTTTAAGATATATTCTTTGAAGCGATTTGAGATATATCAACGATGTCATAAGACACTACATCAAATGCAAGGATTATTATTGTCACAGCCTTAACCCGGTTTGCAGTAAAAGATTAATGGCTAAACTGCTGTTAGCGACAGCGCGTTTAAATCTTATTTGGCAATCATCAATTCAATTTATCTTCTTTCCCTTTTCATCAACAACAGTATATAATATAGATAAAGTTGTAAACATTTCAGAGTTGCACAATCCTCGTTATTGTGTATCTCTAGTATCAAACAAAGCATTTAAAATAAATTCAATCTTACTGTTAATTGCCCCTATTCTCATATTCCCCCCAGAAATTCTAAAAAGCATTTGACACATATTTAAGTGACTCTTTTTCAAACGAATGCCAATGGTTATTAATAACATTAATTATATGTCAAAAAATTTGGCCACACAATCACACAAACGCGGCAGCCAATTTCGCACAGCTGTGTCCCAAAAACAATGGTAGATTGTGTGGCCAAATTTTTTTGAATATAATTTTTTCATTACCAAGCGACGACAAATGTGCAGTAAAGTGCAACAGTAGGAACTTGATGATTGGGATACAATAATTTTTAATGTAATTATTATTAATAATAACGATAATCCTTGCATTTGATAAAGAGTCTTTCACATCCAGAGGTCATCTCAAAGCATTTCACAGGACATACAGTAATGTATAGTGACTATGTTCTTTGAAGGCGCATGCCTACATATTGTAGGGTATGAAGGGTAAAGACATGGTTGTGGATTATTATCTGTCTGAATAAGAGGTGTCATAGCGTAATTGCAATGGATGTCGGGTCAAAATAGAGGAGAATTGAGCAGGAGCACCTCAGAAGCTTGGAATCTTCATGAACCTTGTATACATAATTGACCTGGATTCTCTGACTGAATGAAAGGAGGTGAAAGACAGGTGACGTCAAGCTGAGAGGAACTGTGGAATCCGAAGAGGCAGCCAAAGTTGTACAAGGCGAGCTGCACAGGATAATCACTTTGGGCTGACGTTCAAGGCGAAGGAACTGCCCATTGGCAGTAAAAATGGGAGACACAGAGAGGACAGAATTGCTATGGGAGAAGTTGAAAGAGACCCAGGGATGTTTATTAACTCACAGCTCAATGTGTCCAAACAGCATGAGGCCGCAATAAAGAAAGCAAAGGGGGTCACATTGCCAAACCAATTGAGTCAAAATTCTCAAAAGTCCTGTTCAAACTGCTTCAATTATGCTACACCTGGAGATAGTGTACAACATAGTTCTGCAACATAGGTGGCAACCCAACACTTAGAGTTTGCCTGAGACAGTGCTGAGGAAAGCAGCGCAGAAGATCCCCAGTGATAAATGAAGGGGCTAGATAAGCCTTCATAAGGAGACATCTCCAAGGAGACCTTAAGGAGCTATGTAGAATGCTTAACAAGCAAAGAAAGCAGCAGGGCAAGAGGGTAAATGTTATTAATTGTGGATATGTTTAGGAAAGGCATCAGCGAATACAGAGGGTACCTTTTGCAGAGGGTAAGAAACAGTTTACTATAAGGTTAAGGCCAGGATTTTGGATTAATTTAAGAGAGAGCTTCATGCTGGTAGGATTGGTATTCCGGAAGGATGAGATTAAATAAGGCTAAAAGATCTTTAGCATATGAGGTGAAAGGCACTATATCAAATGTTAGGATTGTTATTATTATCATTTTCATCATTGTACCTCTATATGTAGTTTAGCATCTCATTAGAATATGTTGGAACACGCTAAAAATTCCTCACAAAATGACTTGGTGAACATTGGTTGTGCATAAGCTTCAATGAGATAAAATTGGTCATTTACTTCAGTTTGTGTAGTCATTGCTTTGTGCAAGTTGGCTGCCATGTTCACCTACATATACAAAATCACTACACTTTACAGTAAATTCTGCAAAACGCTTTGAGACATTTCAACAATGTGATAACAACAACAACTTGCACTTATATAGTACCCTCCACGCAGGGTAGAGTCTCAGAGCGCTTAACAGTGGAACCTGACTCTGACTGGGGGGGGTGGGGAGGGGAGGGGGAGTTGGCTGTAAGCACGGTCGAAGAGGAAAATTTTCAGGCGGGACTAGAAAAAGGGGAAAGAGGAGGCAAAGCGGAGGGATGGGGGAGAGTGTTCCAGAGTTTTGGGGCTTAGTGGCTGAAAGCGCGACCTCCAATGGGGGGCAAAGGGTGCAAGGGATGAGCAGGAGGTCAGTGCTAGTCGAGCGGACGCGGGTGGTGGATTGGGACTAAAGCATTGTCAGAGATGCCATTCTTCAGATAAGACATTAATCTAAGGACCTGTTCAAGTAGACGTTAAAGATCCCATTCCACTCTTCAAGAGAAGAGTTTCTCCCAGTGGCACTATCAATCCCCCAAATAAAATTGGCCATTCATGTCATGACTGTTTACTCACCTTGATGTGCAAATTGGCTGCCGCATTCGCTTACAGTAAATACTGTGAAGCACTTTTGTCTCAACGACGTGATAACAACAACAACTTGCATTTATATAGTGGCCTTCACTCGGGATAGCGTCCCAGAACGCTTTGATATAGATAAGCTACTATATCAAATGCAAGTACCCCTTTGTGTAAACTGTCTGCCACATTTCCCCTGCAAAATACAGTCAATCCACTTTACAATATATCCTGTGAAGCGCTTTGAGATGTCTCGATGACGTGATAAGGCTCTACATCAAATGCAAGGATTATTATCATTACTTCCATGGTCAGGCTCCATGACCCTATCAACCCCATCCTTTCCCAACTCCACTGGCTTCCCATCACACAGAGGATACAGTTCAAAATCCAGGTCCTCACCTTCAAAGCCCTCCATGGTTTTGCTCCCCTCTACTGCTACCTCTACTACTTCCTAACGCCCTACCATCCACCTCGCCCCCTCCCCACCACCTTCAAGACCCACCTCTTCAACTGTGCCTTCGATCTCCCTGCTTCCCCCACCCCTGCCCTCCATTCTGCCCGACCCCATCCTCCAGCTCGGGTCCATAACTCTGTCTGTCCAGCGCCTTGGGACGTCCTCCCGACGTGAAATGCGCGATACAAATGTAATTTTGTTGTTGTTGTTGTTCCTTACAATACAGTCAAATCAATTCAGCCCATTCTCTTTTGCAAAGACCACTGATAATATATCTCTATTTCAGAACCAGGTGATATGGATTACACACATAGGTTGGCCACTGCACTTCATATGTTTGTAAAGATTGAACGTTTGCTCCGTAAAGTGGAGTCTGTGGGCAGGAGTGATCAAAAAAAAAACGGGTTAGTCGTGTTGCAGGAAAGCAAAATAATAATAAAAATAAAATAAAGCAAAATAACGTATAAAATAAAAACAAAACAACAAAATAAAAGAACGCCTGATAATAATCCCTCAAGAAAAAAAACAATTGGCCGCTTCAATCCATGACTGTTTGTGGGGACGCTGCTGTGCGCAATTGGCTGCCGCGTTTCGCCCACAAACATACGGCCAATTCACTTCACAGTCTATTCTGCGAAGCGCTTTGAGACGTCGAGGAGACGCGAAAATTACCAAACGCAAGGATTATTGTTAATTATTATTTTATCCTAAAATAACGTTTCGGTGTAATCATTCATATGTTTCAGATTTGGTTCTTTTATCTGTTTTAACCATGGCCAGAGGTCAGTCACCCCACTGTGTCTCTTGCTGCATTGCCCTTAAATAATAGTACCAGCGGTTGAAGCAGTTATTAAATCACTGTATCTCACTAAGGTGTATGGTTACTTTAACCATATATAGATACAGTCAACTCGAGTATCATTTCAGACAGAAAGACCTGGGGATTTGGCACTGATCTGATTCCAGGAAATGATTATTCTCAGCCAGAGTCGAATATGCATTTTTTTTTTTAAAAACCCACCCCCCCCCCCCAAAAAAAAAAACATTTTTGCTGACTTTTTGTTTCAGTAAAATATTTGTCGCACCTACTTTAGCACCTTAAAAGGAGCTGTCGACCACTGGTTAATTTATGGAGCAGGTTCCTAAATCTGCCAATAAAGCTAACCATTAAATCTCACCAAATTGGTGTGAGTCCCTTAATTGGCAGATTTGGTGGGGGGGACAATTTAGCAATAAAAAATACGAATTCAAGGCACCCACTGGTACTTTGGAAATAAATAAAATGCACCACAGATTGCAATGCATGAAAAGAAAAAAAAACTGAGCATCCAGTCCTTTGCCTTTAGATGATTAAACCCCCCCAGCCAAACCCATCTGTGGACTGGAACCATCTCCAACCAGTCCATCGACTGAATTCGACTAAGAAATCCTGCACCACACGGTTAGTGTTGGAAGCAACTTTTTTTTTATTGGGAAAAAAAAAGAGATGAATTTTTGATGCAACGTGGAAAGATGAAAGTCGATGCAGTTGATTTCATCCCATCCAATGCATGTTGCTGCTCAATCTGATTTGGTGCAAAAAAAAAATCCTCTCCCACCCATCCAAAAAAAAAAAGAATCACCATATGTATTCCCAGCTATAAATAGAAGAGGCTGATTAGTAAAGGCAAGTTATAATTCGAGACGGATCCTCGACCCCACTGTTTATCAGATCAGTGACGCTGGAATCCTGCATCTGTAAATGGAGCGCTATTATACAGAGAGGATATATAAAGGACTATTCCACACCAAAAGGCTATCCCAGCCAAGAGCTCCACAAACCTGCAACTTGATTCCTTACTCAAGTCAGGAGGAACACACCGGTAAGATCTCCTCTCCCACCTTCTCTCAAGTCGGTAGACTCCCACCCCACCCACCACCCATTTGCAGATAGACAAGTTGATCTTTTTTGCATAAGGTCTTCTCTCTCTTTCTTTAGATCAATCAACTGTTTTCTCTAAACGAGTTGGGTTGTTTGGTTGCTTGGTTGCTTGGTTGGTTGGTTGGTTGGTTAATTACACATTGCATCCTAGAAAACATCGCCTGCTTCAAACATTTACTGTGGCATCTTTATTTTATTTGGGGGGTGGGTGGGGGGTTATTGGGGTGGTTGGGAGGTTCTGAGATTGAGGTTGTCACTCAGAGCTTTGATGATATTTAATGTTTGAAGCGAATTGCATCAGCAGTTAGTTGGTGGTTGCTGTTTAAGTGCAAGACAAGAAAATGAACACATGCAATGTTACACTGAAAGTAATATAACATACATATATGTATATATGTATGTATAAAACGGTGCGTATTATACATGTGCATTGGTAATTGGTGATTGACTTCCAAGCACGATTATCAGAAAGCAAGTAGCCTGCAAAGTGGACGACTCATTGGAAAACAAGAAATGGAAAGATCTCAATATTATGTATCTGGATCTTGGAGCATTCTGCATTGTAGCTTTAAGATGCAGGGGAAGGGGCCACTGGATCGACATTTCAAACAGCTGGATCCAAGCCAATCCTACCATGTAACTGTGCAGAATCTATAGAGCCACTTGCACAAGCCAGGGAATGAGGAACCCTTCACTGTTGAAACGAGCTCCTCGAAAACAAGTGGGCGAGGCACCTGCTAGGACCACCTGTTGCATTCATATTCCCAGTAAACAACGAGCAAAAGCTGCTGCAACAGAAAGCAAAAGAAAACCGTTCCAACTCTTTCAGTGTCTTAGCAGTCAATTCAAGCAATCCCCTCCACCCCTCCCGTTCACCACACACACACACACACACACACACAACACACACACACAAAAGTTCCTAAGAGAAAGTTTGCAAAAACTTGCATTGGGATATTGGGATAGATTTTTATTTTCTCCTCATTCTCTTGTTACAGCTTCATCATGTCCATCACAGATATACTCACTGCTGCAGACATCGCCTCTGCTGTGTCCCAGTGCTCTGGTAAAGTATTTTCTTTTTGTCTCCTTTTTTGAAAGCAATTCAAATGTGTTCAGCAGAAATAGAAAGCAATTAAAATGCAGTAATATCAAGGCTTGAAACTTTCGAAGTCAACGTGTTTTATATATATATATATATATAGTCTGTCACTGATGTAAACGGTTGATGTTAAAACAATATTGTACTTAAGACCAGACAGAAAAAAAAATTGCAAATCATTGAGTAAAAGTGGAAGAAAGGTGAAATGGAGTAGTTTTTTTGGACACCCAATTTTGGTTCAGGTCAGAGTTTTGCAGTGTTCAGGGGTAATTATGTATTCCCCTCATAAATAAAATCTCTTGTTGACTGATGAGTTACAAGGAGGAAGAAATTCTCCTTTAACTGTGCTAGACCTGGAATAAATATCACTTCTCAGATGAAGGCTCTACGGTTTCAGCTTGAAGCTGGCGTTACAAGAGTCCTATTTCGCTCCCCCACATTCTTACACTATTTCCAACCCTGGTGTCTTTCGAATGTTCTGATCAAATTGCTCGCTCCTCATTCCAAGGTCCATCTGAGTTCGATATTTATGGCATCTCAACATCATTCTCCTGTTGTTATATTTCCAACCAGCCGTCAATTCTTTCTGCCACAAGAAATTTTTCACAACCTGTGGTCTCTCCAAGAAGAGTGAGACTGATGTCAAAAAGGTTTTCAAGGTGCTTGATCAAGATCAAAGTGGGTACATTGAGGATGCTGAGCTCAAGTAAGAATCTCAACTTTAATAGCTAACCATAAAGATCGTACTACTTATGCAATGTAGGAAGAAAGGCACAAGGCACTTGAGATCTCTGCATTAAAAGTCCATAAGCAATGCCAATATAGACATGTTCAAAGATCTACTAATATTTTATATTTTTGAACTTGTTAATCTCATTTATCTTTACCAGCCATCTTTGACCATCCTTTCCACCAATTTTGTCTCTCTTGAAGGCAAACACTCCTGTATATAATAGCAATAATCCTTGCATTTGATATTGCGCCTTATCACATCTCCGAGACGTCTCAAAGTGCTTCACAGAATATACTGGAAAGCGAATTGACTGTATATTTTGTGTGGCAAAAGATTTACTCATATTTTATATTCTAGTTATTTTATGTTTATTATCTCATTTATCTGTACCATGTATGGTTCTCCAGGGCACTGAGAGAGTTGGTAGTAGCTTCATCGGAAGAGCAATCACCAACACTAATACAAGGGCCTCCTTACCCTCCTGGGGTACATTGTTACAGTTACACATTGCCCCTCCCTACCTTTCCTAAGTGACATGCGTGAGCTTGGCTAGTGAATGTCAACCAATACTGTAGCTCAAGCTCAAGCCCATTTTCACCTGAAATCCACATGTAGACTTTCCAGTGAGGTCAATAGACGATGATTAAGTTTTTCTCCTCTCCTATCTCAGGAACACGAGGGCCAACTATATGAATTGAGCCCGAGGATTAAAATCCGGTTGCAATTCTATGTAGCAATTTTAGCGATTCTAAAATCCTATCAGATCAATGTAAAAACGACAGCTGAGAAAGGGTATTTTTAAAATGCCTATTAGGATGCCGCAGATTCACAACACCACACATCTTAGATCTTGGGTTGGAGCCAAGGTATTACTTGTGCACGCAATAAAGCCACAATAGCTCTCATCCCAAGCAATGATACTTTCACATTTTTGTCTAAATTAATATGTGGTGTTGGAAATAAATATTAGTTGAGGGAAAATGGGGGCATATTTCTCTGCTGCCGACAACAACAACAACTTGCATTTATATAGCATCCCTCATGCCGGGGAGTGTCCTGGAGTGCTTAACACTGGCGGAGTCTGACCAACCTGTGGATGCAAGTTTCTAAGGTGATTGTTGTATTATTTTCTTTATTTCAGGCTGTTCCTCCAGAGCTTCTCCACAGGTGCCAGAGAACTGACTGAAGCTGAGACCGCAGCTTTCCTGAAAGCTGGAGATGAAGATGGTGATGGCATGATTGGAGCTGATGGTGCGTCAAATCTTTGCAAAATATCCTTTGCAAATGATGTTTACATTTCGCATATTGTGCATTTCTTGTACCCAAATGAGTAAACATAAATGCTGAAGTTCCATCAATGATGAAGTCGTAACACAAAGTCACATGTTAATGTAATCTGAATGCATGATGTCAGTTTGACTTATTTGGCAGCATTGTTGCATTTGAGGCAACAGGTTGTGGGTTCAAACGTCACTTTGACCTCATAGCCCAGTCAGTTATGGGGGAACATGACTTTGTGATCCTTAAAGATGAGAGACACTAAGTTCCCATCTGCCTTTTCTTCCGGTAGATATTAAAGACGCCATAACACTATTTGAAAGGAAGAGGGAGTTTCTCCTGGCGTCCTGACCTACAAGCCTCCAGTCATAAATGGTTAATTTACCTGATGGTTGTTTATGGTGTATACAAAATCGTTGCCAAGTTTGCCTACAAAAATCGTCTTGATGCTTTACAGTAAATTCTGTGAAATGCTTTGAGACATTCAATTGATAGGTTCTTCTTTCTTTGAGTTTGTTTGCCCTTGTGTAATGTGATAGTCGGATTCATCTTCTTCCAAACTGATTTTAATCCAAATCATCTGTTTTACAGAGTTCTGGAAACTGGTGTCAGCATAAACCATTGAAGACCAAGATAAGTGGAACAGATTTTTCATGGCTGAAGTTCGACACGTCCTGTAAAAACGTTGCACATTGCATGAGGCACAGATTATTTATTTGTACATTTTTATAGTCAAATAGCACTGGCGAAATGCCTGTACATTGTACTTGTTGGATGAAATACAATACAATACAAGATTGCAGCCAACAGACATTTCAGCCTTTGTTTTCAATGTCTTAATTTTTATAGAAGGTGCCGTATGGATTGAACTAACCCAGATGAAACATTTGTAAATTGTGGTTAGAAGGAGGAAATCAAGAATAAAACAGTTTGGCAAAGTCTCTGTGTATCGCTTTCTGTCCCATCTGCTGTGATCTGGAAACCGTAAACACAATAGCATCCCACTGTTTCATAACTTGGTTTATAGTTGAATAATTACGTAGATTTTGCCTTTTCACTTGCATGTACTTTTTAATTTAGTATTTGTTAAGATTTTTTTCCAAACGTGTTAACCTCAATAAGATGTTTTGCCTTCTTGAACATTAGGTAACATCATTGAAGTTTTCCACTCAGTTAACTTTGAGAAGATTTTTTTTTAAATTGTTAGCATTATTTGAGCCTTTTTTGAAAATCAAGTGGTATTGGGTGGGACAATGGGAACACATGTTTATGGACAATATGTGTGTTCTACCGCAATCTATTTCTAATTACTAATTCGTATCTTTCATTCAGCAAGACCCACAGAACATAACCAATTAAGTGACTGTTAAAACACCATGGAAATAGTTTTTTATATTATAATTAATATATTAATCTCCGCATTTAATGTAACGCCAGATCATGTTGTTGAGACATCTCAATTTGCTTCACGGGAATTTACTGTGATATTTGTAGGTGGATATACTTCGGAAACATAATTTTGCATTTTGAATTCAATGTAAGTTAAAGTATACAAATATAATTGACTCACACTTCACATTTCCAAGGACAAAAACTTTTTTGTGCGAAATAAATAATGCAACAAGCTATTCTTTTAGCTCCTAAATACTCATTACATTTATAGGCTGATAACAAATTCCCTCCTGTTATTTTCATTTGTATAGCTTCCCCCTCTCCAGAAGACTCATTGGTTTATTCAGTGAGTAGTTGAGCAGCGCAGAGCTCAGAATAGAAAGGCTAGAAAATTAGTCTGGGTTTCAATTGTCAGAAAGACATGAAGAGGCGAATGCGACTTGAAAATTTGAAAGAGATAATATTTCAAGATTTATCCATTCAATCAATGCTTTATTAAAGTTGACTAAAACATATGGTCTGCCTGGGACCATTTCCTCACCACCTGTTGGACATTCACCATTTTGCCTATGATTAACCAGCACTGTGCCTTTTCTATTGAAATAGTATAAAATTTGTTAAGTAAAACATTTTTCCTCTGCTTGTTCAAAGACACTTCCTCACATGACACTAAGCCATACACACAAGACAGCTCTAGGTTGGCTTCTCCAATGTTTGATGTACTAGATGTTCTCAGTCAACAATAATAGAACCACAATTGATAGTGGGATTCACTCTGGGGTTTAGGGAATGTGTGCCTGCTTCTGATCATTGCTAAGTGACCCATGTTTAAAACATGTATGTGTGACTCTTGGGAGAAGAAACAAGCATTATTTCCCTTATTCCACAGTTATATATAATAATAATAATAATCCTTGCATTTTATACATCTCATCATTGAGACGTCTCAAAGCGCTTCCCGGAATATATTGTAAAGTCGATTGACTGTGTACTTTGTGGGCAAAATGGAATAATTTGCTAACATTTGCAGGGAATGGGAAGGTCCAGGCATTCACTTATGCTTTATAATTGTATATGTCACATAAAACAAACATCCCAAAGTTTTTTTATAAAATATAGCTGATTGGAAATAAAAGTGAGTGTCGTCATATGGATAAAAGTGACCGGCAATCTGTGCCAGCATCATCTCACACACACAACAATGAGATTAATAAACAATTAGTTCAAATTTGGATAATTTGGAGAGAATATAAACCAGGTTAAGCAGGAGAAAAACATTATGTTTCTTTGAAATAACAACGACTTTGAGCCCATTTAAATCACATAAAATAGAAATCTAAAGTTATAACACAATCAATCAATGAGGTATTACATTCCGCATAAAATCACGCTGGTCCACATTGAGACCTGTAAGCACAAGAGTTCAGTTTAGATATAGTATTGTTAATTTTTCAAGATAAGATACCCAAAGAAAGCTAATTGCCCACTGAACCCAAACTTGAACTATCACCAAAATGTTGTACCACTGCCCTCTAGTAGACATTGATAGGATTACATTATAAATGTTTGTAAATTCTAATATGCTGCATTTCTCTACCTTCAGAACTTTAAATGTTCTACTGATTCACTACTAAATTTACTTTTGAGTCCAAATTCTGTGCAACTATGCAGAGCCCATTTAGACCACAGTGATCGCATTCCACTGAGAACAAAGAGAAGCCCTTGGGGTACAAAGATACTATGCCAACGATTGATTTGTTTTGCAATGCAACAGAACATAAGTCACCGCAAATGACTGAACCCAGGCTTTGTGAACAGGAGTGTTTGGATGAGATGTTAACCTATTCAGGAATCACATCCTGTTGTCTGCCTGCTCTGATTTAAACGAACTTTGAAGAACCCATTTATTTTGAAATATTTGAAAATGGGTATGGTAAAAGGCCGGGGCAATGGGATAAAATCAACTGGTGGAATAGACTAGATTGGTTGAATGGTTTCCTTCTATTCCTATTTTCCTATATTTCTTTCCACTTGTTCTGCAAAAGTGAACACTGCACTTTACAGTATATCCTGTCCGTCTGACATGTAAAACACTACCAGATCTAATGATTAGTATTTTTTACTACATTCTCTCTTAGAAAGTGTAGTGTCTGTGTATCAGTAGGCCAAGGCAGCAGGCAACTTGTGCACAAAGCAATGTCACAAAACAGCCTTGAAATGAATGTTTTTTTTAAATCGGGGGCAATTGAGGAAAACTGGGAGAAACACCCTTCTCTAACGTGAATTATTTTTGCAATCCCTGTTCAACAGACAATGTAACTTTCCATCTTGAATACCACTGAAAGGTACTGTGACTCTTTTCCCCTCAACTGGTGCTGATAGAGGCTGAGTTACTCTGAATGTGGATATTCTTAGAACTTTTCATGCAGTACACAGGGAGGATAAAAAGGGAATCAGATCGCTACCAGTGAAGAGACTATCAGTTTACGCCACCATATCAGTTTATGATGCTAATCTGTTAATACCACAGATCAGGCATTGACTTGTGCTGTTATATAGCAACTAAATACGACTCTAGTGAGAGATCTGGGGTGTGTTTTTTTCGAATATCAGCAACATACAACTGCAAGCTAATGAATATAAATACGGTTGTGCCCCTTCCAGACAGAATGGGAAGCATTTTATTTACTAGAAGGTTTCCTTCTATGCTAAATTGGGAAGAACGGGGGAAATATGTAACTGAAGATTCATCGCAGGCCAGGATGAGTTCAGTCAAAACTGTTGTGCGCTAAGGTTTTTCTGGATGGCTTCTGTTGACAGCTTGCAGTAGGGTGCTGTTCAATGCCATGTAAGGCTTGCGAGATCCTATATCTACTAATGAGGCATTTTGCAATATTGTTACTACCAGGGCTCTGAAAATAACTCCTGAATGTCATAACTGCAGTGTGTGCATTCATTGCTGGAATAACCTTTGCAGTCAGTGGGAGGCACACAGAGTGCCGGGCTCGTTGGACTGTGGTGGGGTTTGGACCGGGCTGGTTTGAAGCCACCATAGCTCCTGCTCACACGAGGAACCGAGGGTGACTGTAGCTTTTACCCGGGGTGCAAAGACTGTCTTTAAGAGGAATTGGTCTCTTAAAGAACATAAAATCATAAGAATTTGCTAGGCTAGACCAAGGTCCATCCAGTTCGCCTTCCACCATCCTGGCAGTCACGTGACATGCCGTGTCTCAAACTATATATTGTCAGACAGAATGTCTGTCAGACATCAAGTCCTGGATGAGAACTAAATGTCTTCAGTTGAACGTCAACAAGACCGAGGCTCTCCTGATCGGCTCCCGTCAGCACCTCCACATCTCAGGCGCTGACAGCATCACCATTCATGGCTGCACACTCCACCTTGCTAAGCCAGTCCAGAACCTTGGCGTCTTGTTTGACCCTCAACCTATGTTCCTTCTAATTTTTAAAGGCTGTGTGTGTCACCATAGAAAAAGTGCGCAGCACACAACAGACTGCTGAGCAGCTGCGCATGCACGCAGCTTAGAAGGAACAGTGCCCTCAACTATCATTTCTACCCCATATCCACGCCATGACCCGCTCTACCTTCCCCCACCTCCGCAACATCGCACGGCTCCACCAATGTCTCACACTGCAGGCCACCGAGCCCCTCATACACGCCTTCATAACATCCAGGCTTGACTATGCAAACTCCCTGCTTGTCGGCTTCCACAACTCCTCCCTCCATAGGCTGTAGATCATCCAGAACTTGGCAGCCCGTGTCCTCTCCCGTACCAGACTCTGTGACCCTATCACCCACATCCTCGTCCGACTCCACTGGCTTCCCATCACACAGAGGATACAGGTCAAGATCCTGGTCCTCACTTTCAAAGCCCTCCATGGTCTTGCTCCCCACTACCTTTGTGACCTTCTAAAACCCTACCAACCTGCCCGCTCCCTCCACTCAGCAGGCTCCAGCCTGCTTCACCTCCCCCATCTCTCCAGTCCCCACATTGGCGAGCGGGCCTTCTGCCACTCTGTCCCCACCCTCTGGAACTCCATCCTGCAGTCCCTCTGCCTCGCCCCCTCCCTCACCTCCTTCAAGGCCCATCTCAAGACCCTCCTCCTTGACTATGCTTTCGATCACCCTGCTTCCTCTCCAGCTCAGGTCTGAAACACTGATTGTCCAATGCTTTGGGATGTCCTCCCAACGTGAAAGGCGCTATACAAATGTAATTTTGTTGTTGTTATATCCTGAGATATTAAAACCTGCAACCGGTGCAAAAAAAAACCACACCCAGTGTTTTTGAAGTTTCTTTGGCAGAACACTGAACAACTTTTAACTTTAAAACGCAGGTTTAAAATGTTTGTCAAACTGATGGAACAGAAATGTTCTTACTTCAACAATATTGATCCAGCTATTGGAGAGATAAAGTGCATCAGGAGAAACTCTGTTGTAAACTGATGTCAGTGTGTATCAAGGGTCAGAGGTGGGCACGAATAAGAAACTGGCTCAACTTTCATTTATATAGTGCTCTTCATGCATGTTAGCCTCCCAGAGCGCTTAAGTGATCAATAGAAGGACAAAGTCTAGCCATAAAGGGAGCCAAGCCAAAACGAGGGGAGCTTTAAAGTGCATTATAGACATCCTCTTAAATACAATGTGATCTTTGTGGGAAAACAAAAGGGAGTGAATGACTAATACAACCTGTATTATTGTAGACTCAACTCATATCTCCTTTTTCCTGCAAGCAACAGCAGTGAAGCAGTTCCTCAGTTTACGCAATCAGATTATAATGCCACTCAATAGGGAAACTTTGAAGCGTGTTGGTCAAACACCGTTGCAGGCTTTTGACTGATGATCTCATTGTATTCTAACATTGAATTTTAACTTCATTTGTGTTTTAAGCTTTGCCTTTAAAGGAGCTACAATGTCAAATGTTTCAAATTTGATGCAAGGGAAATATCAAATAGCTGCGAGTGTTTTTTTCTACATTAAATAAATCGAGATAAAGGCAGGCCAACCGCATTCAATACAATCCGCCACTTATAACAAGTTTCCACCTGGGCTGAGGTTCGGTATCAGATAGTGCGGAGGGCAAGGAGGGTTGGAAGAGGGAAAAGTATTGGAAAACAGTGAGATTATCAGTCGGAAGGCTGCAACAGTGTTTGGTCAACACAGTTCAATATTTTCCTATACAGTGGCATCACTTACATTAGTGTTATGTCCCTTGGGTCTCCTGCACACTGTCTGCATACTCTTCGTCTTGGTAATGGAATTGAATTGTCAATTAAGAGAATGAGAGTTGACTCGATGGTGACACACTTGGTAAAGGGAGAGCGAAATTGAAGGCGTTCTTTGCCATGAGTCGGCCATTTGATATCTGAGTCAGGCAGGTACGTAAGAGTTGTTTACTCTTCCTGTATCCCTCCGCCTTCCCAATCTTCAGGTCGCACCTAAAGAACTTCCTCTTCGACCGTGCCTACAGTCACCTCCCTCTGGCTTGGTGTCGTGCTCTACCACTGTCAAGCACTCTGGGACGCTACCCTGGGTGAAGGGCGCTATATAAATGCAAGTTGTTGTTGTTGGCGCTGTTGTGATTGCCTGACTGATTGTTGATTGCAATTTGGGGCTAAAGACACATCACTCGGTGACAGGACTCTCCTCACTTGTCTCCTGATAACCCCACCAAACAAACATCCTACTTACAGCTGGACAAGCAATGTCTAGTGCCAGTTTTTAGCTGGTTCAAATTCAGCTAAAGCCACAATGCGCATAAAGCACTCTGAGGGATTTCAATATGATGATACACCAGAAATGCCATGATATGAAAGTTATGATAAATCAGTAAGTCAATAACTAGAGGGAGTCAATTTACAGTAATTACGAAAAGAGTAAAGGGAGAGGTTCATAGAATCATGCAGCACAGAAGGAGGCCATTCGGCCCATCGTGTCTGTGCTAGGTCTTTGAAAAGAGCTATCCAATTCAATCCTACTCCCCCGCGCTCTCCCCACAGCCCTGCAAACTTGTCCTTCCCAAATAATTATCTACTTCTCTCTTAAAAGTTGATATTGAATCGGCTTCCACCACCTTTTCAGGCAATGCATTCCAGATCTGCACAACTCGCTATATAAAAAAAATTCTCCTCACCTCCCCTCTGTTTCTTTTAACAACTATTTTAAATTGGTGTCCTCGAGTTACTGACCAACCCTCCAGTGGAAGTAGTTTCTCCTTGTTCACCCTATCAAATCCACTCATAATTTTGAAAACTTCTATTAAATCTCCTCTTAACGTCCTCTGCCCCATGAGAATCATCCTAGCTTCCCTCATTCCTGGTACCATCCTGGTAAATCTCCTTTGGGCCCTCTCCAATGCCTTGACATCCTTCCTAAAGCATGGGGCCCAGAACTGAACACAGTCTCTCGCTGAGGCCTAACCAGTGCTCTATAAAGGTTCATCATAACTTCCTGACTTTTGCATTCTATGTCCCTATTTATAAAGCCGAGTATCCCGTATGCTGTTTTTAACAGCTTTATCTACCTGTCCTGCCACCTTCAAAGATTTACTTATATGAACCCCCAGGTCTCTCTGTTCCTTCACCCCCTTTGTACCATTGAAGATTGTACCATCAGCTTATATTGCCTCTCCTCATTCTTGCTTAAAAAGCCCAGGTCTGTAACTCTGTCTGTCTAGGGCCTTGCTCCTCCCAACGTGAAAGGTACTTTAAAATGTAATGTTGTTGTTGTTCCCAAAGTGCATCACTTCGCATTTCTCCACATTAAACTTCATCTGCCACCTGTCTGCCCATTTTACCAGTCTGTCTATGTCCGTTTGCAGTCTGCTACTATTCTTCTCACCGTTTACTACTTTCCTAGCTTAGTATCATCTGCAAAATTGGAAATGGTACTCCCTATACCCAAGTCCAGGTCATTTATATAGATCAAAAACACCAGTGGGCCCAATACTGACCCCTGGGGGACACCACTGAACACTTCCCTCCAGTCAGAAAAACAACTGTTCACCACAACTCTCTGCTTTCTGTCTCCAAGCCAGTTCTGTATCCGTGCTGCCACTATCCCTTTAATACCGTTTCCCCACTACTGACGTTAGGCTGACTGGCCTGTAATTCCCGGGTTTAACTTTCTGCCCCTTTTTGTACAGGGAAGTAACGTTTGCAACCCTCTAGTCCTCTGACACCAGCCCTGTGTCCAAGAGGATTGATAGATTGTGGTCAGAGCCTCCATTATTTCTACCCTTAACTTCCCTCAGTACCTGGGAGGCATTCGGTCCAGACCCGGTGACTTATCTACCTTGAGCACCAACAATCTTTTTAGTCCCTCCTTTCAGTTTATTCTTATCTTATCCAATTTTTCTACCCTCTCCTCCGATACTGCTGCATTGGCTGCATCCTCCGCTTTTGTGAAGACAAATGCAAAGTACTCATTCAGTACGTCAGCCTCCACAAGAAGATTTCCTCTTTGGTCCACTAATTGGACCCACCCTACCTTTGACTAACCTGTTATTCTTTATATGCTTATAAAATACTTAGGGGTTCCCTTTTATGTTACCCGCTAAACTTTTCTCATACAATCTCTTTGCCCATCTTATTTCTTTTTCCAATTCTCCTCTGTACTTTCTATATTCTTTTTGATTATCTTCTGTATTTTGGACCTGACATTTCTCATAAGCCTCCTTTTTCTGTTTTATTTTAATCCCAATTTCCTTAGTCATCCAGGGAGGTTTGGAAGCCCTCCCTTTCCCTTTGTGGGAATGTATTTGTTCTGTCTCTGAACTATCTCCTCCTTGAAGGCTCATTGCTCATTAACTGTTTTACCTGCCAGTCTTTCTTTCCAGTCCACTTTCGCTAGATCCCTTTTTATCTCATTGAAATTAGCCCTCTTCCAGTTGAGTATCTTCACCTTTAATTGCTCCTTGGCCTTTCCATAAGTACTCTAAACCTAATGATATTGTGATCACTGTTATCCAGATGCTCTCCTACTGAAACATGCTCCACTTGTCCCACTTCATTCCCCAGAACTAGATCCAGCACTGCTTCCTTCCTTATTGGGCTGGAAACATACTGATCCAGAAAGTTATCCTGCGCAAATTTCAGGATTCCTTCCCCTCCTTGCCCTTTACACTGTTATTTTGCCAGTCTATGTTAGGATAATTGAAGTCACGCATTATCACTACTCTATTGGTTTTGCATCTTTCTGAAATCTGCTTGCAGATTTGGGATCCTGTAGCTCAGTGGTTAGAGTGCTCGCTTTGCAAGCGAGAGATCTGGGTTCAATTCCCGGCAGGGTGAAACCTTGGGCAAGTTTCCTTACTCCACACGCCTGATAATTTCACCCACAAATATACAGTCAATTCACTTTACAGTCTATCCTGTAAAGCGATTTGAGACATCTAGAAGACATGAAAAGCGCTATATCAAATGTAAGGATTATTATTATTATTATTATTATTATTTGCTCATCTATCTCTTTCCCACTATTTGGTGGTCTACTCTGTAGGATCTCAGCCCTTTTCTTGACATGGACCATGACTTCTGGATGTTCCCCTTCCTTCTGTAGAACGTTTTGCACCCATTCCATTATGTCTTCTACCCTGGCACCAGGGAGGCAACATACTACTCTTTACACTATTGTGTCCTCAATGGCAATTGCATTGATACTCTAACCTGTTCATCCCTGTTCACCCATTTGCTTTTGACTCCCATCCCCAGAGATGTCATCACCCTGACCAGTATTCAGTACAGAGAACCGGTTTGTGAGTGCCACACTGTCAGGGGATTTCTGCACTGCCCGTCCCCTCTTCCTACCAGGCTGAGTGGTCACCCACTCACTCTCCTTCTTAACCCTCTGTGGCTGTGGGGTGCCCACCTCCTGAAATGTTCGATCATGGACTCTTCAGCCTCCTGTATGCTATGTAGTGACACCAACCTCTCCTCGAGCTCAGAAACTCTGAGCTCAAGCTCAAGCAGCTGGAGGCACTTCCTACACACGTGTCTGTCCAGGGCACCCAAAGCATCCTGGAGTTCCCACATGGTACACATTGTGCATACAACTGGTCTCAGCTGCCCTGCCATATTCCCAGACACGTTTTATATTATTTTAATATACCTATGATATATTTTTTAATTCTGCACCTCTTTCCCCCTCTGCACCGAATTCCCACTCCTTAACAGAATTCTCACTCTGTTCCACCTCACTCAGTTCCCTCCTCATGCTGCTGGGCTCTCTGCTCAAGGTTAGGAAAATTAGTTTTTAAAGAAAGTGTTGTTAGGATATGTAATGGTAATTAAGATACAACCATTGTTAGGTTTTCAGAGAGAATTAGATAAAGACGGTATCTGCAAATGAGAACTATAAGAGGGTATATGGCAAATAGGACTAAACAGATAGCTCTTTAATTAAGCCAGGATTTTCATCAAGCCAGCATGATGGGGCCAAATGGCCACCTTCTATGCTATAAATCTCTATAGCTCTAAGAAAGCTCTATAGCTCTATCCAAAGTATAGGTAGTAGACATGCACTGAATGTTATATTGATATTAGATTTATACGTGTTTAGAATTGTGTTTATCCATTGTATCCAAGGTACATCAGGACACAGTGATGTAGACCCAGACTCAGACTTGAATAGCATTAGAGAGATCAGCTGTAGACAAAAATTATATGTAGAAACCTGATCTAGGAATTACAATGGCTAATTATTATAGGACTATCCCTCTAGTCATACATAAAATATACACATTAGTAGTCTAGAGTCGTGTCTCTTGCGTCATTGCCTCATGAAATAATGGGAAAGAGTATATATATAATGAAAATGAGAATACTTTTTCCCTCTCGTTCCGACTTATCCTGGAAATCTATTGTATGAGTCCTCTGACTAATTACGACTGTTATATTGATGGAATTGCTGACATTGTTTTAACTTTTTGTCTCCAGTGACATTTGAGACCATGATTTAACCTGTCAAAACTAGCTCCACAAAACAAAAGCTCCCCGTCTATAACAGGAGAAGGTTCAGCGGGTTGTGAGAATAAGGTTGCAGCTGGGTTGGTTTCCACAGATGTCAGACATTCTTTTCATTTAATGGCGCGTGACTTTCTGCTCACCATTTTTACAGAAATGTGAACTGGGTGACAACTTTATCTCAAAGAAGCCAGAGGTCCCTGAACTGCACTCTCACAGGGCAAGCCTTTGTATTGGTAAGCTCTTGGGAAAGGGCACCCTTGTTAACCTTGGACTATTGCATAACATTTAAATAAGGGTTCAAGACCAAGAAAAATTATTATTATTAATAATTTTAATTTAATCTTAATTTAATAATAAATTCCAATTAGGGATAAAAACATTTCCTCCAAACCTACATCTTAAGAGAAGTAACTACTACATTGCTATATCAAACTAATTTCATAAAACTAATATTCAACTGATCCACATTTTTATTGCTTTGTTAGGTCGGCACATTTGATAACATTCTTGTCCCTGAATCAAGTTTTTCTGTTGGAACCCTACATCTGAATTTTTTGCTCTTGGTTGAGACAACATTCCAGTCTTGTACTGGGATCACTCCATTGAAGAAAATGCAATGCTTTGGATAAATGCAAGGAATATTGTTACTAGTTGAGAAGAGCAGGGAGTTTCTCCCAGGTCTTGACCAACAATCCTCCTGATAAATTTATTTTTCACTTCATAGCTGTGGGACTCGCTCTGGGCAAATTGGCTGCCCATGTTAGTCTAAAAATACACAGTCACTCACTTGACGGAAAATTAATGGTGAAGTGCTTTAAGATGTTGCCCTCTATTAAATGCAAGGATTATTATTGATTAATATGTTTTCAAAGATTAAATTAATTATTCACAGCATATTTTAATAATAATAATCCTTGCATGGCTATAATGCCTTATCACGTCATTGAGATGTCTCAAAGCTCTTCACAGAATACACAGTAAAGTGAATTGATTGTATATTTTGTGGGTGAAATGTAGCAGTCGAGGGATTATTACCCCCAGAAACAGATTTCAAATGTGGTATACTGCATTTTTCTTATTATGTATGACACTACAAAATGCAATCTGGCACAGCCAAGATGGTGCTTCAGTAGGTTATTTTAAGCATCGATACCATCTTAAATTTCCTTTTAGGTTCCTTTAGGCCTGACATGAGGATTGTCCAGATTTAAATGACATACCAAGGTTCATCCTACCAGAATCATAATAAATCTGATCCTTGTCAATCAAACACAGAATAAACGTCCAATCCTTCCAGTTCCGGCACTTTATTAAATGCAAGGAATAAGTTTCCTCACTCCAGATGCCTCTGTTTATTTAGCAGTAAGAAGGAACCCATTTGTTAGTCGATTGGCGGATCGCTTTCCGGGAGTTATAATCCCTCCCCCACAAAAATAATAATTTGGTCACTCATTCCATGACTATTTCTGGGACACTGCTGTCCGTGGTTTCACCCACAATTAACACAGTCAATCCAATTTACAATATACTCTGTGAAGAGCTTTGAGACATTTCAATGATGTGAAAAGAGTCTAAATCAAATCCAAGGAATATTATTATACAGTCATTTTATTGACTATATTACAGTTATAGTTAGACCAATGACCTAAAAATACATAAAATCTTCTGCTTTTACCATATATTGTGTGTTTGCAATTAATACCAGCACCAACTTCGTATACTCAACACTGAGCTTCACTGAGCTCTAAAGGTAAATAAACAGTAACCCAGATATAGAGATTGCATTGTCAATTGCCCTGTGCTCCTCTTCCTGTATTTTTATTTGAAAAATGAATCTTTTAATTTGTAACTATCAAAGTACACAAATACTATAGTGTTACCAAGTGGTAATGCGCTCCCATGAGATATAAGAACATAAGAAATGCTAGATGAAAAAAGACCAAGGTCCATCTAGTTCGCCTTCCACCTTCCTGGCGGTCGCATGTACATATGTCCCAAACTACCTATGTACTACATCCCATAATGCTATTTCCTAAAAGGAAACTATCTTATCTGTGTTTGAAGGAATCAACACTTAGTTGCAGTGGGTACACAAAATTAAGTGAATGGCAATAATATGCAAAAGCAAATTACCATTTTATGTTTGAATATTAATAATTATAATGGATTATAATTATTACAACTATAGTGAACTCTATGCAAAATGACTTTTCTGTCAACTCCAGTTGAGAGGCATTGGGTACAAGGTGGATCTTTGTAATAGCTGGTGGCTGATTATTCATTTGAATCGTGTGTTTAACGGGGTCAGAACTTTGCTCTAACATCCTTTACACATGTGAAAGGTTACGTGATGGAAAGATGAAGGGTGGGAATGCAAGACCTTGGCTTGTTTTCACTGGGAATCAGATGGGAAACGTTCCATCCCAAGCACCTGCATCCCTCACCTGGATAAGACAAACTAATCTCTTCTCCCTCCCTCCCTCCCTCCCTCCCGAAAGGTGTGATGAGAACTACAATTGACTTGACACTGAACCCTTCCCTTCTTCAGTGAGCCATGACGCTGGGAGATTAATTTTGCAGAGGTTGTGTCGAATGAAGCGTATATAACGCAGGATTTCACATCAAAAAGACACACACACGCACAGTCAGCCAGTGCATCTTCACTCTGACCTGCTGTCTCTTGGAAAAAGAAGATCACACAACCAGGTAAGCTAAGTCTGACTCTTCCTGTTCATCGGACCAGGGGATCACATAAAGACTGCTCCTCGTTTTTTGTCAAATAACCACAGCATTGTGCTGGATAAATTGGTAGATTATCCCAGATCTCTCTCTCTCTCTCTTTCTCTCTCACCTTACATGCGTAATTGTACTCTTTATAAATTACACAATGACCAGGTGTAATTTACAAGGTTACTTGCGCAAGTTTTGTTCCATTACAGATGGGATGGAGCAGTGTTTGGGAAAACTGAAATTGATAATCAGGCTTTTTTTTAAAAAAAGGAGTACTTAACTGTTTTTTTCAAAGTATTTACTCAGTACAACAACAACAACTTGCACTTATATGGAGCCCTCCACACAGTTAGCATCTCAGAGAACTTTGTAAGGTATTTGCTGGAAATCTATAGCAGGTCAAAGAGAAATATTGGTTAATGTATTAATGTTTGAGGGCGAAGGAATTATGTCTAAGCAGTTGGACCCGAGTTAACCTATCTTTCTTCTTTCAAATGCTGAGTAACCTCTAGTCTATTTATCTAGTCTAGACCCTGATCACTATTTATTGATACGACTGACTATAAAGCAAACATTTTTTTCTATAAAGCTCCAGTATAAGTTTTGTAACTGTCAAAAATAAACGTAAACTTTTTATATAGTTATATCTATATAAACCCATCGGCAAAACTAATATGTTAAAAATCATGTTTAACATGGGTGTGAATGATATTAATTACTTTTTTCTCTCTCTTAATTGTTCCTCTCTTAGCTTTGCAAATGGCAATCACTGACATTCTCGCTGCTTCTGACATCGATTCTGCTATCTCGCAATTTAGTGGTAAAGTACAACACTTCTTATAGTTTTCTAGGTTTTCACCTGTAAAATCCAAAATATTTAAGATTTTTCATATTTAAGTTCAATGAGTAATGCTTCATGAAATGTCTCTAGCAACGTTTTTGTATTGTGAGATACTGGGTCTAAACTTCTTTAAACATTTGTACTACAAACCATACTACTATAATATGTATTAATAATATGGTCATTTATTTCACGACTGTTTGTGGGACACTGCTGTGCACATTGGCTGCTACATTTCACCCAGAATACGGTCAATTCACTTTACAGTGTATTCTGTGAAGCGCATTGAGACATTACAAAAATGTGATAACACGCTATATCAAATGCAAGGATTATTATATATTGTTATTTCCTATGATTCTTAGATTTATCCATGTAATCAACTACCTGCTTCTAACTCAAAATCAAGGAAAAGTTGGGAAACAAGTGTATTTTTATACAAAAAGTATAAAATAAGAAGTCTTGCTGTCAGCTCCGTCTAAAATTGTTCATATAATCATAATCAGCTTTTAACAATTGTTTTTGGAGTCGATTATTGTTAGTTTCCCATCTTAGTTTTGTTGTTTGTGGTTAAAAAATTGACAATTCGGTACATTTTTTTCAAGTATTCTTGATTTGACAGTGAGCAGCAGTGACAAGTGCTTTGAAGGGGGTTTGATGTCACTGAATTCACACACAATGGTTGAAATCCTATCACGGTTGAGGAAATACATCCGATTATTCTCTCTATTTAGTATTGGTAACTCAGTATTAAACACAGAAAGGTTCAATCCCCTCTTGCAGTTTAGTTCACTATTTTAACCAGTTGGGGGCACTACAATTACAATTACTGTACTTAACATAACTCTTCCAGTTCAGTGGAGACAGAAAACCAAACTAACCAGGTGCCAATGTAGCTTTTAAAGCAAATTTGGTGATGGTTCTGGGATTTAACCTGTTTGAAATTTCCTCTGAGGATTCACATAACACTTCCTGATTGATATATTGTACATCTTTCATTCTAAATGAGCTCATTGATACTACAATACTGCCCCTGGAAAAAATTGCAATGTCAAAATTTCCTTCTTTCCCATAGCATAGGATATTAAACTGAGGTTCTGAGGTTTGTGCAGGTGGATGTTAAAGATCCTGTGACACTACTTGAAAAGAGAAGGAAGTTTCTTGCAGCGTCCTGGCCAACCGTCCTTCAGGTTCCGTCCATAGCCTTTCACTTGATCGATCATTGTAAGGCCTTCCTGTTTTCAAATTGCTGTTTGTTACAAGTAATCACTACACTTGACAGCAACGCTTTGAAGCATTCCAATGTGAAGGCGCTATAGCAAACGTAAAGATTACTGTTATCATAGTTCCAGCACAGTGTGGAATACTGAAGAGCAAGATAGCAGACAAGTTGTTTAGTGCTGTATTGTTGAGGGGCTGCAGTGCAAGTTTCAGTCCTCTTTTAAGTAGGCATTTGTGGTTTTCAGCTCCTGATTCACTCAACTTGAAGAAGTTTTTTGAGGCATCTGGTCTCTCCAGGAAATCTGCAGACGAGGTGGCAAAGGTCTTCGAGATAATGGACCAGGATAACAATGGCTTCATCGAGAAGGAGGAGATCAAGTAAGAGGTTGGGTGACAAAGGGCCAAAGGCGTATGTGACGTGTTTCAGCGTACCTAAATCTTTCAACGGCGACAGAACCACACCCCCCAATGGACATCTTTTTTAATAGATAATCATGAAATTGTGGCATTCAACTTTTGGCCTATGGATATTGATCATTCACTGGGGGCAGGGAATCCTGTTCAGCTCCTGTTAATCCCGCAAGCCAAAGCCCTCATGGATAGAATGGTCCTAGCTGGATAAGCAGCTGGAAAGCTTACAAGATAATGCTATCATGGTTGATTGTTGGTTGTATCATGGTTAATGTGTGCAATTGTGCTGCCATATTTGCCTACAAATACCCAGTCACTCTATTTAACAGTAAATCCTGTGAAGCGCTTTGAGTTATCCTTTCGACGGAATAAGGCACTATGTCAAATACAGTGATTATTAATATTCATATTATATTGGCCACATAGTGTGGAGTTTTGAGCAGTGGCACTATCACTGTTTGATCAGTGTGACTTATGCCACAAGCACCTTTCTTTAATTATTCTTGAATATTATTGTTGCGGGTATGCATTGGAAATGGCACAAGACTGATTGTTTCATGGTCGTCTTCTCTTGATTTCAGGAAGTTCCTTCAGTTTTTCTCCTCTCGTGCCAGAACACTGACCGAAGCTGAGATCCAGATTTTTATTGCAGCCGGAGACAAGGACAGCGATGGCAAAATTGGGATAACTGGTAAGTTAAGTGTTAAGAAAAATCACCATAGTTACATCTACAAAGGAATAAATTTACTGCCAGTGGGTTGAATTATGACAATGATACAAACCACTTGACTAATGCAAGTTCAATGCATCCAATTCATTACAGAATTCCAGCGCATGGTAAGTGCATGAAAGAGAATCAGCACTAAGAGAGAAGACAAGCCTAAGAGGGCCTGTGCTGTTCTGATGCGTGTTGTCAAATCATGGCAAGTGCATACTTACCTGAAGGTTTTGTTATAACCACACGGCTCGTTACTAAGATGTACAAATGTCCATGTGTTTTGTGTGTATAATTGATGGATTTGTTCAAACTGTCTGGCAGAATAAATAAATAAAAAACTTTTAGGAGAAACAAGTTTGCAATCTATATATATATATGTGAATGTCGGAATAGAACATTTTCAAAGAATATTTCAGCCAAAAGGCTGGTTAAGGTGGAGGGCGTTAATATATGCCACAAAGTGCATTTTGAGGCTCGGTTATTGTTTAAGTGCACTTTCTATTCTTAAACTTATAAGATATAAATTTCGCCGACAAAAATATACATTTTATACATTTTATATAACTGTGAAGCACCTTGAGATAACTCAAGGATGTGACAAGATGCTACATCAAATGCAAGGATTATTATTATTAACTGAACAAAGTCAGCATTGTTGTGAAGGTGCAAAAGTTCCTTCTTATAGTAAAATTATATAAATAAGCAATTTCAGGTAGAGATGTACATAATAATAAGGGAATATAATCTATTGCACACATGAGGTAGACTGTCAGGCTAAAATAAAAACATACATACAGAATTGCAGTATACACACAGAGAGAAAGCACAAACACACAGACAGACACAGAAATGCTCAGGCACAAACACAGAAATACAAGCCCCATCAGGGATTAAATCGTCTAGGTGTTGCTCTATGGGCTCTGGCAGACCTCAGGCATTTTAAACAGGAGGCTATTCCTGCTATATAAACTATGACAATGTGCTGGCACTGTGGGGAGAGGGCAGTCCTAGCCTCGTCCCTCATCATAGTCAGATACTTTCTGGCAAAAGTCTCTGGATATAAATCAGTTGTGGAAACACACTGGGGAATTGAGGCCAACAGCAACTAAACCCAGCACTTTCCCTGAATCCAAGGTGTGACTTTCTGTATGTCACTATGTACAAAATGAATGCCTACAGAAACAGTCACTCTACTTGATACAGTAGTAATTAAAACAGTTTGAGATATTTTGACAATGCTGAGGGGCCATATTAAACAAGTTCTGTCTCGCTAGTCTAATGCAGGTAGAAGCCTTTAGCCAATGGGCCAGTTGGGCCAATAGAGTCTTATCCATTGATTTAATTTAAACTTGTTCAATTGCATCGAAATATAAAATCCATTTATACAAAACGGTGGGGTAGGCTAGTTCCTACAACTTAGTCTGTGTGATCATTGGTGGGGGGGATGTGGGGAAGCAACATGATAACAAAGATTAAATTCCTTGCCACAACTCAGAAACATCTTTACTGATATTGCACCTAGATTCTGCCATCGATGCATTTCCTGCTGCGATCTTTTTCATACTTGCCCTTGGTTTTGTGCAATGCTAACATTACCAGTGGGTTAGGTTACATAACTCCAGGGGTGAGCATCAAATAAATGCAAATTGAGGGATATTACCAAATGGCTGAATCATTGAACAATGCACAACTACATCAGCTGACACTTGCACCTTTAGTTATGCAATTATTTCCAAAGAGATCTGCCGTCTCCTCAGTGCCCTGTCAACCAGATCAGGTTTTAAGATTGCGTCACCTTGAAACAGCTTTCCCAAGTTTCAAATATGCACAGGATGGAATTAAACCTGGTCAGCTTGTCACATACCCGTGTCTCACTTTCACTACCAAAAAGACCTAGTTAATAAGCATTGAGTCAGATATGTATGGTGAATATTCAATGCTTTATTGCATCCATTTGCTGCATTTCGCAGCAATTCCATGTGAAGCGTGCTGAGACAGTTGGGCATTATAGGGGCTTGTATCAAATGCATTGTTATTATTATTTATTATCCTGACATTTCAGGTTAATAATTGCATTTCTTACTCAGTGGCTGGATGTTACCGCTTTTCATTCCACCTCTACATCAGGCACAAAAACTTGAAGCTTTACACCTCAAAACTTTGGAATTCTCTCCCCCAATCCCTCTGCCTTGCCCCCTTTTTCCCCTTTCAGATCACGACTGAAGACCTTCCTCTGCGATCGTGATTATGGTCACCTCCTCACTGCCCCCGGCTCAGAGTCAGGCTCCCCCATTGTTAAACGCTCCGAGAACAGTGCCTTGCGTGAAGAGCGCTATATAAATTCAAGTGGTTGTTGTTGATAACCCTGAATAAACTGGGCTGTTGAAAGGAGTGCAGCTATCAGACAAAAATTAATTAACAAGTACTATATTAGGTGCCAATGTCCATTATACTGTGATTGATTGATTCTTTTTTTCTCCCCCTTAAACTTTGGTTCTCCTCAAGGCAAATATGCTTATTTGTTGGTGCATTGCAAGCTCCGAAGGCAACACACAAAAACACACAAAAAGATAGCGTTTCAGAACCAATGGAAATGTCTTTCCAAAAGAACTGTATCAGGTGAACTCGAGATATAAATAGAATCAGTTAATTAGCTAGGTAAAGTAATTCAATAGCAGGTGAAAAAAAAATGTATTTGATTCCAGCCAACGCAATTCAAGTAATGTAAAGAATCACCTTAATGGGTTGGCAATATAAGCCAGGTCCGCCCTCACACACACTTACAGAAAGGGCTCCATTCACATCACACCTGGGACAAGATCCTAGCAAGACGTTCGTAAAGGTAAGACTCTATGTGTGTGTGTGTGATTTTTTCTGCCCTTACAAATAGAATGTAGAAAATTAACAGACTTGCTGTTTCTACAAGTTGTGAGTTTAAAGCAAGAGAAATTGGAAGACTATCTCAGTTTCACGTGTGAAATACACAGTTTCTACTGAGCTCGCATCGCACACACTGAGACTTTATATCTGAATGTGAGGGACATGGAAACAATGCTTTTCTTTGAAGGGTTATCTAGAAGCTATTTAGAAAATTATACTATTTTTTAAGTTATTATTGCACATTCTAAAGCACAGAACAATGCTTCTTGTATTAGTTTTAACCGGACACTTTTAAGGATGCTGTGCTTTGAGATCCCAAATGATATAGCATCAACTAATGCACTGAAACCTTCGGATATATGATTAACATGTCGCTTTAAAATGTAATAAAAAAAAGATTTGCTTGGTTGTAGACATCAGATGTGCTGCATTGAAATCAATGCATTCTTATTTTCTGAAGGATTTCAGTGCTGGCATTTCTGGAAGCTGGAAGAAGGGGAAAATGGTCTTAAAACAACCTTTAAACTGGAAAAGAAAGGGAAATTGAAATTATATTTTCAATTTATATTTTGAATATAAATTGAAAAACATACTATTATTTTCAAAAGTTTAGTGTAATCACTGCTGCTATTTATTCTGAGAGATTTGCAAACTAAGATCTTTGAGAAACAGTGCTGAGTGAGTGCTTTGTGTACAAGCGTGCATTAGAGATCTGCTGATAAATGTTTGTCCACAATGACCTTATTGTATTTCATTCCCGAGCAGGTTAACAATGTTAGTCACTGATATACTGGCCGCTTCTGACATTAGCAACGCCATTAAAGAATGCCAGGGTAAGGAATACATTGCCTCATTTTCTGCGTCTTCATCACTTTGTCATAAGCAAAAGCTGACAAAGCACACAGTCACTCCACTCTACAGTATATTCTGTGAAGCGCTTTGAGACATCTCAGCAATGTCATAAGGCAATGTTATAAGGCGCCATATCAAATGCAAGGATTATTATTATTATAAAGTTTACACTAGACAGCATTTCATGTTCCTTCCTTTCTCTCCTTTTTTCAGCACTTGAATCCTTCGATTTCAAGAAATTCTTTCAGACTTCTGGTCTATCTCGAAAGTCTGCAGACGAAATCAAAAATGTTTTCCTGGCCATGGACGATGACGACAGTGGCTACATAGAACTGGACGAGTTGAAGTAAGCTGATGTATAACGTCTCATCTGCTCAGTGTGGGTGTCTGAGCACTGTAACCTATTTCCTTCCCACTCTTGTACAAAAATACACAGTCAATTCACTTTACAGTATAATAATAATATATTATGTATAAAAATATATTCTGTGAATCGCTTTGCGACAGACGTCTTAACGACATGATGACAGGCACTATATCAAATGCTAGGATTATTACTGTTATTGTACACTTGGTTTACATAACTAATTCCTAAATAACTTATCTTTCATTAATGTCATCTTACAGGTTAAAAAAAATCGTGGATTTTAATCAACCGTTCTACTTAAATAGGGATTGGGATTTAAATCATTTCTTTGATGTCGTAACCTCAGATATTAGACTAAGACAACTCAGTGACAGATGGTCTTGGATGGGCTTCATAGATCAGATTATCCATACTGGTCAATGCCTCAGTGCAAACTAACATAAATACATGGGAACAAACTAATGGCAGAGACTGGTCGATATTGTCTGACAAAAATCAGAAAAAAATAAGAATTATTTCTACCAATTTTGCTTATGGGAGCAGCATAGTTCTATTTGGGAATACATTTATGTAAAAAAAATTAGACTGAACTGGGAACACAAGTATAAGATAACGACTAGAGGATCAAAAGAGAATTTAGGAGGAATGCTGTAATGCAGAGGCTAGTGAGAATGAGGAACTTGCTTCCTGAAGCAGATAGTACAGATGCATTTAATGAGAAGCTCGGGAGATGGGAATAGAAGGGTGTGGGAGGGAATAAGGAGTAGGCAGACAATCACATGGATATAAACACCGGCATGGACTAGTTGGGCAGAATGGCATGTTTCTGAGCTGTATGGTAATCTATGAAATAGTTTCAGCAAAAAGAGCACAGTACTTATTTAACAAAATAATAATTGTTTCCATTTGATGTAATGACATATAATGGAAAAACATCTCAATAATCTCACACCGTAAATTACTTTGATACAAGCCATTATGTAAGCAAATGTGACTGCTAATCTTCACCTGGAACATTGCACAAACAGAGAGTCATCAATTAGCTTCCGGATTTTTTTGGTGACATTAGATGAGAAAGGAATATTGGGCTGGATGTGAGGAGAACTCCCTATTCTTCTTCCAAATACATTGATTGAGATTTTTAACATCTACCTGACTGGACCTTAGTTTAATATCTAATCTGAAGGGCAGCCTAATACATGCACCCTCGTTAATGCACCAGAGTGTCAGCCTAGATTATGAGACTTGTGTCCACAAGCTTTTGACCCAGAGGTGAGAGTGCTAAACTAAGATTAGCCAATGAAAGATCTTCTGAAAGTTCAGACTCGTGTTGAAGTCTGTATCCATGGGTGCTGGTTGCCTGAATGGCCATTCTTTAAGTGTCAACCTTAATTGGTGAGTGCTCCTGGACTGTAGGAGGGGGTGGAGGGCAGGAATATGTATCCAGCAGAATTGTATTGATTGCCCTCAACAACCTCCTACACATTCCTTCTAGCAAGAGTAATTAGGTGGCAATCAGCAATAGGAATTTTGGTTTTACCTTTCTTTCCTAATACTGAGGCTAATTGTAGAGCAGGAATAAATTTAGAACATTTGAGCTTGTCCACACTCCAGAACAATGAAGCTAAACCATCAGAGAAGCAATACACTTTATTGTTTCATTGGAGGAGTCTGGTTTGTTGTTGTTGTTGATGTTGTTTAAAGGAATTATTATAACTTGTTTTTCTTTCTCAGGTTCTTCCTGCAGAGGTTCTCTCCAATTGCTAGGGTGCTGACTGAGGCTGAGACTGAGGCATTCCTTAAAGCTGCAGACACCGATGGTGATGAGAGGATTGGCACTCAGGGTAAGATAATAAATGGACCTTTTCAAAACGTTGAATTATTTAAGAAAGATGTTGTTGACTTGAATATACATGGGCTTCAGTTTTCAACACTGATGGTCAAAAACTTATGTGATTATTTTGGGCGATGTTCTGCTTTATGCTCTCCAGTAAATTTGTTTGTGGGTTAAACAATATTCTACAATCAGGAAACCTGGTAAAGATTGCTACTGTGCACTTGTAGGTAATTGTAATATAATTTTAAATGCACAATTCATTTTTATAATGTAATTTTATTTATAATTTAAATTTGCAATATGTTATTTATAAAGGAATTGGATTATTATTTGAGGAAAATAATATTTAAGGATACATGGAAAGGGCAAGAGAATGGGATTCGAGAAGATAGCTGCAGAGGTCCATTAAAGAGATAGTTTGCTGAATGGCTTCCTTCTGTGCTGTTATGTTTTTTTCTACTACTCCACAAACCTTTGGAACTGCCTCCCTCTACCACTTCTGTTTCTCTATCGGTCTTTAAATCCTGCCTTAAAACTAATTTCTTCAACCATGTCAATGGTCATTTCTCCTTTATCTAAATTGCACTAAATTTTGACGCAGAACTATCCACATGTTAACACTAATCTTATTTATGTATTTATAGAATTTGTAACCCTGGTGATGTCGTAGACTCTACAGAACTGAAGAGAACAGACTGCCTCTTTCGCTTCTTACTTAAACTACAAATCAAAATACAAGGCACAAGTTTATACAGCAGAATCATATTACTAATAACAACATTGTAAAAGTTGCTTTGGACTTGCAGTCCAGACTGGTATTTGTATAATATAGATGGAATAACCTGATCTGTAAGAGCAATGAGATGGGAGGATCAAAACAATAAAAGATCTGTCCTTGTATCCAACAAACTAAATGGATGTCTTTTTATGGTAGAATGAGGCAGAGGTTGTACTGTGTATTGCATGACATCTTGCAGGTTCGGTCCTACTTGAAAGATGATCTGGAAAAAAATATTTGAACCTGTGAAAGTACATTAACAGTCAAATGAGTTTTCCTTTGCTGTGGCCATGCGGAGTCCTGCAGTTCAGTGGTTAGAACATTCGCCTCTCAAGCGAAAGACCTGGTGTTCGATTCCCAGCAGGGCAAAACCTTGGGCAAGTTTCCTTACTCCACACGCCTAATAGTAATCCCTCAAGAGAACAAAAAACCCAAGAATAAATTGGTCACTTCAATCCACGACTGTTTGTGGGACACTGTTGTCCGCGTTTCACCCACAAATATACAGTCAATTCACTTTACAGTATATTCTGTGAAGCACTTTGAGACATCTAGAAGGTGTGAAAAGTGTTATATCAAATGCAAGGATTAATATTGTTATTATTATCTCCATGAGTTAAGTTTTGTGCGGTATTAGCTGCATCTTATTCCTTTTATGGAGCAACAAACATAATTGAGGTTAATTTACATGAACAACTTGCATTGTCTTTGACTAATGATATTAATCTGGAACACATTCACTTTTTTTTCCCTCTTCAATGCATTCACCTTTCCTGATAAAAGTCCAAACTTTCCCTTCATGTGTTTCACTTTCTGACATGAAGGAACTGATACATACTTGGCTACAATCCCTCTCCTAACTACTTATCCGGTTGTTTAAGGAAGGAGTTCAATCTGTGGAAAAATATCCTTGTTCACTGCCACTCCATATACCCACCTTCTGTACATAAACCCAGGTTGATTTCCTTTCTCCCTAACCCAAGGCTCTGACACCAATTACTGTCTCAGCTGAAATCAGCTAACTCAGCACATACAGGAATTTGAACCTGGTCTCTGGGGTCTTGCTTCACACAAGCTTTGAATTAGACTATATAGGAGCTTATTTCACTTGGCTCAGAGGGTAGCACTCTTGTCGGAAAGTTAGACAAGGGATTATTACCCTTGGAAAACAATCTCCCCATTGGGCCTTTGAGCTTATATTTTCGTCTGACACCAACCCAGTGCTGGAGGAGTGCTCATTGTTGGAGTTGCTGTTCTGTTCTTCCAGGTTCGATTCCTGGCCGGGGAAAATCCTTAGTCAAGTTTCCTTCCTCTACCTTCCTCTGTTTACCGAGCACTAAGCAGGAACCCAGTTTTAGTCTATTGGCGAATTGTTTTCCAAGGGTAAGAATCCCTCAAAAAAAATTTTGATTACTCAATCCACAACTGTTTGTGGGACACTGCTGTGTGCAATTGGCTGCCGCGTTTTGCCCACAAAATACACAGACAATCCACTTTACAGTATGTTCTGTGAAGTGCTTTGAAACGTCTCGAAGACCTGATAAAGCGCCATATCAAATGCAAGGATTATTATTAATTATCAAATTAGCTCTAGGGAGAATCCCCCACCACTCCACCTCCCTGTTACCAGCCACCTGACCCTCAACAACAACAACTTGGATTTATATAGCGCCCTCCACTCCGGACGGCATCTCAGAGCATCTCAAAGGACCCTCTCCTTTGGGAGGCAAAAATCTCCAAAGAAAAACAAAATAAAAAAATGACCAGTTGAGGGAAAAAAGGTTTACTGGGAGAATTCCTCTCCCTGCCCCCATCATCGTAACAATCTAAGACTCAGATGGGATTGATAAACTCAAGATTTCTACTAGCCCATCTGTGAAAGTAACTTAGCTTGTCCATGCTTTTCCTGCAACATATCCCCTCCAAGCCTACGGTTTGTGCTGTCAACATCAAAGTAGCTCTCGGGACAAAATGTTCATCTAAAGGCCATCGAGTCCCTGAGAATGCAGCTACCATAGCTAGAGAGGCAATGAGTAACGCCTCATTAATCTAGTACAATTGTTTGAAAAGGTGATAGAAGTATCCAGTAACCGATAGTTATTGGATGTAAATGCCCTTGGATTTTCAACATTGTTTCTGTATGGAATTTAAGGCAAATTAATTTTAGAGTATAGCTGCTACTGAACTACTACCGAGGGTACAGTTCACCCATCCCAAGGGATTTGTTAGTTTAAAGCCATTTAAGCCTATCAGGAATCCCAGCCTCCATTATATTAAAGTCCTGGATCTCAAACAATGTTTGCTGGCTGTTGGGGGATGTTCTTAGTATTCTCCCTGGTAAAAACCTCCAGGAAGTAGTCATTTAATATGTTTGCTATCTCCTGTTCATTCCTTCTTGAACCCCATTTGAATCCTTTAGGTTTTATCATCTTCCCTGACTACTGAGTATTTCCTGAAAAGGCAACAGCGGCTGAGAAGAGAGTTCTTGGTCTCATTAAATCAACCATACCTTTACTCTCCTCCTCCAGTCACGCCAATAGCAGATGATGAATTGCCAAATCAGGAAGATAAGATCTCATAAAACAATGCTACAAAGTTCTTTCCTTTCCACTGACGTTGTTTTTCCACATTAAGATCAGCTGATAAGTGAATGATTATGTGATATCTTGCTACCAGCAATAGTTTGTGGGAACTTCCTGAGACCATTTCAGCTCGCCGCTTTATGATGTTATTTTTCCATCATGGTTAAAGGTGCTTAAATCACACAACAGTTCTAATGGCTTAGCTTACCTAAGTAAGCATTGAACTGGCTACACTGGACCTACAAATGTACAAGGTCAGGGCTGCAATTTCTTAACAAAAAAAATTCTTCTGTAACATTGCCTTTGATTTCTGTGTGCATATTAGTCCAACGCTGATTATGCCAGCACTTTGGGGGACTAGGGGAGGGTTAGGAAAAGAACGTTTTGATGTAATTCGGAGCTGTGGTTCAGACGCCAATAACAATGGTGGGATCCATCTTCCCTTCCAAAAGGAAGCAAGTAATGATCCTTACACCAGATCAACTTCCAGCAAGTGTTACGCTTGATCTTAGCCAAAACCCAAGAAACCATAATCAAATGTCACCTTCACCATCCTGGTACAGATAGCTCAACCAACACAAATTCCCCTAGAGCCTGGCTCATGTTCGATCATGATCTGACTCAGAGGTGAGAGTGCAAACAACTGAATCAGGGGACATAAGCTGAGATGGTTTCAGGTATAGTGCCAATCACACCCACACAGAATTTATCCCCTACCTTTCCTGAAATCAGTGACTTATTTTCTAACAAACTATTATGTGAAAAAAAAGGCACCGGTGTACCTTTCCTCTTTTCAATCATTTTTGTTTACAACCTTCTCTAACTATCACACCCAGCATCTCAGAATTTGTTGTTAAGTGTGTATTAGGGACTTGACAGACAGACACTAGATAGTACCTGGGATCCCAGCTCACAATGAACAGGAAACACCATCACCATCACAGGTAGTAGTATCACTATCTCCCAACTCTGTTACAGATCTGATCTCCGTCAAAAACAAAAGTGAAACATACATGGGTAAAACATAAGTGCAGTAGATATTTATTTACAGCATGTACAAATCTTCTTCCAGCCCAGAGTTGGGTTGTGCATTGACGTAATTGTCAAAGCACGCTGAAAAACTGCAAGGTAAAGTTTTTGTGTGACACAAAGACTTCGAGTCAGGTATCAGTCGCAAGTACATTCGATGCTGTGTTCTCTAATAACATTGAGCATGGTTAAATGTGTGGTGTTGGCTTGCAAACAATTAAGAAAATGGGATGAAGATGTAACCACAATACCAGTTTCCCACCTGCTTTGTTTATTTGAAAGCTATGTGCAGGCGATACCGTTTCACTACACGAAATGCTGATCTCTGGGTTTTGCTTTGTTTAATGATTTATGGCGAAAATAAGTCACGTCATGCTCATATTTGCATTTGGATTTGTGGACGAAATTATTCAATCTTCCGAGGAAAGAGGAGACCGAGTGACACATGCTTGTAATCAACATAGTCTCCTCTGGGCATTTATTAGCGTTGCATTTCCGTCCTTCTGATGTGGTAAGGCTCTATACCAAATGCAAGGATTATCATTATTATTTCTCTTCTGCACGTCCTTGCCATCTTTCAAAATCTATAGCTGCTTCCTGACACATGACAGCAGCAATTTCATCCCGAGGGTTATAAAACAGAACAAAGAGGCCTGTTTGCTTGAACCAAACTTTCTTTTATTACTTTTTTGACCGCAAACCATGTGAAAGAGGCAATGGCTTGGACTTTTCCATGTAAATTTCCTGCCGTTGCTGATTTATTCATATGGATGGATTTCTACAAGCGATGAAGATGAACAACAAAAATTGTATTGTGGTGACCCACTTGCATTTTGTCTATTTTAGTTGAACGCTATAACCTGACAAAGTTAGACGCTTCTTCGATATCCTTGAAACTCTCAACCACGTATCCAAGCTGGTGGACATTGAAGATCCCATGGCATTATTCAAAAAAAAGGGAGCTTCTCCCGGTGTCCTGGGCAACAATCCCCCAAATAAAATGGGTCAATCACTCCATGGCTGTTTGTGGGACATTGCTGTGTGCAAACTGGCTGCCGTGTTTCGTCCACAAAATACACAGTCAATTCACTTTACAGTATAGCCTGTTAAGCGCTTTGAGACATCTCAGCGACGTGATAAGGTGTTATATCAAATGCAAGGATTATTATTATTATTATTATCAAGCACACAATTCTAGTGCTCTGCTTGTTCTGGATCGTATTGCCCTTTGAAAGTCAAAGCTATTGTTTATCAGTAAACAGACAATGATTTTGAAAGATGACAATCTTAAAGACATATAGTTCTATCTAAAAATGACCTCAAATGATAGATGTTTGGCTTCAGGGTTGCAGTTTGGGATGATTATTGGCATTAATTGTAGAACTTTTAAGTCTGAAGTTAGGTCTTTGTTTTCATCACTGGAAAATTTTCAATAGAGTCCTACTACTCATGTATAATAATAACCATTACATTTGGTACAGTGCCATTCACGTCGGAAGGTAGTCCTAAACCTCTTCACAGGATATACTGTAAAGTACATGACTGTGTATTTTGTATCCAGGCGCCTCCAACAATACAACACACTCCCAGCACTATATTGGAGTGTCACCCAATGTGGGGGTTGAACTAATAACCTTCTGACTCAGAGGAGAGAGTGCTACTGACTGAGCGAGGCTGTCGCAGCACAAGTTGTCCCTTTCAGGAGAAGATGGCAATAAAAGGAGAAAGACTTCCTATTTTTAGCTCTGCAGTTGTTGGCTTTGTTTTAAGAGCTCCGCATTTTTTAATGTTTTCTCAAGTGTCTATCGCTGGATATAGAGTTACAATATTGTATCTCCAACCAGGCACAATGCTGATCTAAGATGAAATTTTATTGAGCAAATCCTTTGTTTCTCTTGTCATCTTGTCCTGTTTCAGAGGTATTGTACAGGTGTCACTGCTTGGTGTCAATTGGCAGACTCTTCCATTTTGAGCGTCATTCATAGTTTGGTTACAGATATGGGCTGTGGAGTAAAAGCCATTAATATTTGATCACTATAATTAGTTATTATTATTATTCCAACACCTTCTCAGTGCAAACATTGCTCACGGGTGGAAACCCTTCATTCGCTCGGGTTCCCTATTCCACAAGATTGAAGGGTATAAAGAAGTGTATAGATTCAAATCAAATCATATCACGATAGAACTTGACAGCAGAGAAGTTTGTTCGCTTCGGAGTGCCTGTGCTTTGTTGGCTTTGTCGAGCTATCTACTCGAAGCCCATTTTGCCGCAGGTGCTTATCTGGTTCCCTTTTACATACGCAACGGCTTCAATAGGCAGTCGCGATAACACGTTCCACACGTCAATAACTCCTGTGACACAGATGTCTTCTCGTTCCAAATTTTCTAACGCCCTCCCCCCCCCCCCGCCCCAGTCTGGAGCCTGGTTGCGCCTGGGCCGGAGATACAACCCCGCAACTCGATACGCGGCGCCAGACGCTCGAGCAAAACACCGACACGCAGCGGCGGCCGCCTCGGGACCGTCGAGCCCCCCCCGACCCCACCCCCCCCCACTCTCCGGCACGTCCTCCCGCCGCCCGCGCGAGACACGGCGACCAACGTAAATCCCTGTCCGCGTCTCGCGTGGCAATATCGCGCGAACGGGGACGTCTCAAGTGATTATCGCGCCGTGGGCGGAGCAAAAGCACCGCAATTTCCCCTCTGCCCACCCACCGCCCGCCCAGAGGGTGTCTTTTTGTGGGGGGGTTGGGGAGGGGGAGGGAAGGGGTGGGGGAGGGTGGGGGAGGGGGAAGGAGGGGGTGGAGGAGGGAGGGGGTGGGGGAGGGAGGTGGGGGAGGGGGAGGGGGAAGGAGGGGGTGGGGGTGGGAGGGGGTGGGGGAGGGGGAGGGTGGGGGAGGGGGAGGGAGGGGGTGGGAGGGGGTGGGGGAGGGAGGGTGGGGGAGGGAGGGGGAGGGAGGGGGTGGGGGAGGGGGAGGGAGGGGGTGGGGGAGGGAGGCGGTTGGTGTTCGCCCTCCAAGTCCCAGTGCAAGTGCCAATGTGGTGACGTGTCAGGGTTTGGAGCAGCGGAGGGGGTGGTGTGTCCGCTCGGCCAGTGGGGGGCGCTGTGGAGCCGAACAGGAAACGGAAACGGCTCGCGGGGGGGAGGGCGGTAGTGGGGTGAGGGGGGAAGGGGAGGGCCGTGTGGTAGCGGTGATGGTGGTTTTTTTGGGGACTGGAAATCCAGTGAAGAAGAAGGTGAATTGACTTTTAAGTGAAACCCGTGTGTTTGGACGTCGTTCACGGGGGGCGCGGCTTTTTTTTGTGGGGGTGTGTGTGTGGGGGGGTGTGTGTGTGTGGGTGGGGGTGTGTGTGTGAGGCTGTGTGTGTGGGTGTGTGTGTGGGGGTGGGGGTGTGTGTGTGAGGCTGTGTGTGTGGGTGTGGGGGTGTGTGTGTGTGTGTGGGGGGGTGTGTGTGGGGGTGTGTGTGTGAGGCTGTGTGTGTGTGGGGTGTGTGTGTGTGAGGCTGTGTGTGTGTGGGGGTGGGTGTGTGTGTGGGGGTGTGTGTGTGTGGGTGTGTGTGTGTGTGGGTGTGTGTGTGTGGGTGTGGGGGTGTGTGTGTGAGGCTGTGTGTGTGGGTGTGTGTGTGTGGGTGTGGGGGTGTGGTGTGTGGGTGTGTGTGTGTGAGGCTGTGTGTGTGGGTGTGTGTGTGTGTGTGGGGGTGTGTGTGTGAGGCTGTGTGTGTGTGGGTGTGTGTGTGTGGGTGTGGGGGTGTGTGTGTGAGGCTGTGTGTGTGGGTGTGTGTGTGTGGGTGTGGGGGTGTGGTGTGTGGGTGTGTGTGTGTGAGGCTGTGTGTGTGGGTGTGTGTGTGTGTGTGGGGGTGTGTGTGTGAGGCTGTGTGTGTGTGTGGGGGTGGGGTGTGTGTGTGTGTGGGTGTGTGGTGTGTGGGGTGTGTGTTTGAGGCTGTGTGTGTGGGGGATCTCTAGGCCTCGAGAACCGCACAGGTTGGTTGCGGTGAAGCGGACGCGCTTTGCAAACGGCTTTATTTCTGCTCCCGAATCCGCCTCGTTCGCCCCCCCCCCAGTGCCCCCTCTCCCTCCCTCCCTCCCTCCCTGAGGTTCAAATGCTTTGGGTGCTTCCCCCCCAAAAAAAGAGAGAGAGAGAGAGGCCTCTGTACTCGGGCGATTAGTCCCAGTTTGTCGCCTGGTTACAGGTGAGGCCTAACTGCAGGACACAAGCACTGGATGATGGGGGGGGAATAGCCCCCCCACTCCCCCCATATCCCCCCCACTCCCCCCATATCCCCCTCCCCCACCCCCCGGTGCTGCTGAAACACATGGCTTCATGTCACTGCTAACAGGGGATTTTCAGCAAAAATTAGTGCTACACACAAGTGCTTCCTGGTTCCTCTCTCTCTCTCTCTCTCTCTCTCACAAGACAGGATCTGTACAAACCACTGGGTTGGGGGGGGGGGGGGGGGATGTCTTTATTTATTGCCCTGTTGTTTGCCTGGAGCTGGGATCAGCCACTGTTAATATTCGGACCTCATTTTGAATGGAGGGTGATCTACTGTCGTGATCCATTGCTGCTTCCTCACTCTCACTGTCTCGCCATCCCTGCCCTGATATTGATCATAATAATATAATAATAATAATAATCCTTGCATTTGATACAGCGCTTTTCGCGTCGGGGGGAACGTCCCAAAGCGCTTCACAGAACACACTGTGAAGTGAATTGACTGTATATTTGTGGGCGAACGCGGCAGCCAATTGCGCACAGCAATGTCCCACAAATGGTCGTGGATTGAAAATGACCATTTTATTATAGGTTTGTTTTTTTTGGAGGGATTATTATTAGGCTCTGTGTGGAGTAAGGAAACTTGCCCAAGGTTTCGCCCTCTGCCTGGAATTGAACTCAGGTCTCTCACTTGCAAAGCGAGTGCTCTAACCCCTGAGCTGCAGGACTCCACAAGTGATCAGGTGGGGAGATTCCCTGTCCTGTGTGTGTGTGTGTGTGTGTGTATGGGGGGTGGGCGCGGGGCTGTTATACTGCAGATAACCTGCAAATTACAGTTGCTGGCCAATCCCTGGAGGCCGCACAACGCCCAACAACTTGTATTTATACAGTGCCTTTCACTTGCCTTTATGTAGTTGAGGGTTTGCATGCGAGCTGGAGGGGTTGGTGGGGGGGTGGGGTTTGGCTTCAAGATGTGTTGGGGCCGAGGGGGAATGGGGAGCCGTCCGAAGGCACAGTCAAAGAGCAAGGTCTTCGGATGGACCTTGAAGGAGGCAAGGGTCGGGGTGAGGCAACGACAACCACTTGCATTTATATAGCGCCGTTCACGTGGGGTAGGGTCACGGAGCTCCATCCGAGAGGCAAAGGGACTCTCAGATGGAGTTCCAGAGGGTGGTCCTAAGGCTGATGGTGGGACGGGCAGGGGACGTGAAACAGTGCCCACGGAGCGGAGGGAGCGAGCGGGCTGGTAAAATTTTAGCAGGTCACGGAGATAAGATTGGGCATGGGGAGCAGGGAGAGGATGGGGTGATAGGCTCGCGCAATCGGGTGCAGGAGAGGAGACAAGCTGCAGAGTTCTGAATAGTCTGCAGTCTGGAGGGACGAGTTGGGAAGTCTGGTGAGCAGGGAGTTAGCATGGTCTAGTTCAGTACAGGTGGGAGCCCTTCATTGCTGGAGGTGCCGTCCTTCAGATCAGATGGTAAACCAAAGGCCTTCCTGCTGTGCCCAATAAAGTTACTGTGGCACGATTCAAAAACGGAAGGCAGTTTCTCCTGATGTTCTGAGCAAAAATCTTTCATTTAAATTAGTCACTTGTCTATCGGCTGCCGTTTGCGGGACTCTTGCTGTGTGCAAAAAGCCTGTCACATTTGTGTACGAAAAAGTCCCTTGATTTGAAATAATTACCGCAAAGCACTTTGAGCTGTTTCAGCATTGTAGAACTCCATCCCCCAGTGCCTTCGCTTCCTCCCTTTCCTCCTTCAAGGCCGGTCTCAAGACCTTTCTCTTTGACCGTGCCTTCAGCTCCCCTCTCAACTCTCTACCCCCTCCTCGCTCCCTCCCTTCCCTCACCCTGACCATTTCCCCCCTGCTCGGGTCCCGACCCAACTGTCCAGCGCCTTGGGACGTCCTCCCGACGTGAAAGGGGCTCTATAAATGCAATCTTGTTGTTGTTGTACAACACTATAAAATGCATGATTTTCAGTGCTGGTTGGGAGCAAGGGTCCAAATCTATATAGGAACACTGAGAACATTGATGATCTCTATTTCTATCTAGTCAATTGTTACTGATCCAAAGTCAATGTTTTTTTTATAAAAAGCCAATAATCCAAGGAAATCAGGACTTAGAGGTCGATGGCCGCAGAGGTCAGTGGACGTTAGTTTTGTTCTGACTTTCCCTCTTTCTCTCTCAGCAGCTTGGTTTCTGAGACTGTTTGTTGCCCGGTGAGATCCAAGTAATGTGCTCAAACACTTGGACAGGCAGACTACTCACAACTGGACATTGCTGATGTTGATGATAAGGTGAGCCGCGATTCCCATTATTTGTCTCATTGCATCCATTAAGAAGTGTGGAATGAAAACTCATAAGAACTCCCACCTATTGGTTCATTTGGTAAAACTGCTGTCCAGTGTGAAACTGTGAACTACAGATCCAAAAGATTCCAGGTTCGATTGTGAGTTCAGTGAGCTGATCTCACCTGGGGTGGTGGTCAAGTACCCTTGACTTGGGAGGATAATATCAGCCAGGGTGTCACTTTTGATTGCTTAACCACCTGTCTCTCTGGGAAGTGTCTATATGAAGTAAGATTAGATCAAGTTATGATCGGCTGTTCTAAAAATCTCATGGCAGTTTTCAAAAAGAGAATAGAGTGTCTCTCAGCATCGGCAGAAATCTTCCAGGTTAATTGAGCACGTGCCTCATTCTTGCTGTGTGTAAAATTGGTTGCCGCATTTGCCTACAGTAAAACTATGAGGAGCTTTGAGACACCTCAACGACGTGGAGGATTATTGGCTGGACATTTGGCCGTAGAGGTTTTATGGGATCTTTGACGTCCGCCCAACCAAGGAAGATAGTGAATTAATTTAACGTCTCGCCCAAAGGGCAGCTCCTCCAGCAAAGCAGTGCTCCACTAGGACTGGGCTGGAGTGTGAACCTCATCTGTCAATTCATGTCCTGACATGAGGCTTGAACGCTCAAGCTTCTAATCCAGAGGCAAGAGTACTGAACCAGGCTGACAACTTAGGAGGATAAAACTGAATAATAATAATAACATTAATAATAGCAGCATTTGATATAGCACCTTATCACATCGTCAAGACTTTGCAGAATATACTGTATGGCTGTATCGACTGCATATTTTGTGGGTGAAACACGACAGCCAATTGCGCACAGCAGTGCCTCACAAATATTCATGGAGTGAGTGGTCGATTTTATCTGGGCGATTGTTGGCCAGGACACCGGGAGAAACTCCCCTCTCTTTTCGAATAGTGCTATGGGATCATTAACGTCCACCTGAACAGGCAGACAAGACCTCAGTTTAATGTCTCATCTCAGGATAGATGACTGATGAGCTTAAGCATACACTTTTCTGGTCTTAAAATGGAGCGAGTAATTATTTTAAAATCTAGGTTCTGTAATTGCTTTGTTTGCAGCTGAGTGGAAGGAATGGTGTGGCCTTCTCATTAATGCACTTCACATCCAAACCCTTTCCTTCCTTCTGATTAAACACTGTCAACCAGCTTGTGAAGCCGACACTGATACTGTAGACCTGAAACCAGATCCAGTAGCATATACCCTCGTAAGCAATATTAGACCCAGTATCTGCAGGAGTTGTCGGTGGAATTGCAGGTGATTAATAATGCATAGTGTAGCAATTTGCACATGTCCTTTCTGATCATTTTTGAACTTACGAATTAAGGAAAGTCAGGACTCACAAACAACCATAAGGTCAATGACAAATTAATCTTGAGGGTTGTCAGGACTTCAGGAGAGACCATAAACAGATGTGTATTTAGTTTTCGACGTATCTTTAGACTATTAGGTCTCTGATGCGCCACGTGTAAGTAAGCACAGTGGGACTTACAGATAGGATTTACAGATGCCCTGACTTGTGTCGAAATGGACGCTTTGAAACGTTTAACAGATAAATAATGAGACTGAGTGGAGAAAGGGAAAGTGAAGGCTGTTGACCAAAGACATGGTTGAAGAGATAGAGCTATTCTACATCTAACCTTGTCTCTTTTTCCTTGGTGCTTAGCCCTAGGATGACAACAGCACAAGAAAAGCAGTTTCCTCCGTCGCTGCAGAACTTTTTCATTTACAATCCAAAACTGGGACCAAGGGAAGGTGAGGTAGGTATGAAATTTAAACTCACTAGGTGCCGGATGGATTGAGAGTGAGTCGCTTGAATCTAAGGCTTGAGCATTAATGGTCTCAATTGTGAGGGGGGTGGAATAGTGGTTGTGCCTGGTTGGAAAATGTGTTGTGTTTCTCTGCACCTTCCCACAAAGCGGCAAACTGCTGATAGAAAAGGCTCCTGGAATGAGGACGATTGCAAGTTCAAAGCATTATCATAACTACCATCCTCACAAAGTCCTGGGCAGAGGTTTGGAGATATCACAGCCATTTTAGAGTTTGCAATGTCATTACCACTCTTATCTCCACAAGTAACCCAGCGTAAGTTGAGTTTGGTATGTGCTGAGATAGCTGATCTCAGCTTGAGCAGCATTTGAGGTGCCCAGTTTCCCTCAATGCCTATTTTGGTTCAGGAGGGGGACACCAGCTTGCTATCCAGGCAACTGCACCCCCAGATGAAAGAGATCCACATGTGGATAATGGACAGGATCAAGATTGGCCTTATGTTCTCGGACATTCTGCTAACACCCACTGCCAAGGCAGTACTGGAAGGAGAAGTCCCAGTAGAAGGGGAAAAAATAGTTGAGCGCTTTCAGGAGGAATTGGGAGAGAGGTGATTGTGACCCTGATGTTCTTTGTGTTCCAGGAAGAGAAAAAGATCCTCTTTTATCACCCTACTGAGGTTGAGAAGAATGAAAAAATTAGGAATGTTGGATTGTGTGAAGCAATTGTTCAGTTCACAAGGTAAAATTAATCAATCGATTTACTACCATTCACAAAACACGCATCCCAGATATGAGTTTATAACTCAACTATTAGACCAGGTTTCCACTTTCCTACTTTTCAAATAATATACCCTTGCATTGATGACACATCCTGTCGTTTCGCCCACAAACTACACAGTCAAACCACTTTACAATATGTTCTGAGAAGTGCTTTGAAACATCTCAATGACGTGATAAAGCGCTATATCAAATGCAAGGATTATTATTATTGTCTTGCATTCATTTTGTGATAATACTTTGCTTTTACAAAGCGTGTTTCACGTTGGGAGGATATCTAAAAGAGTTTCACGCAGGTGACTGGGAGCCTGAGCTGCCGAGCTCAACGGAACGGAAGAAAATGGACTTGCATCTTGAGACGAGATGGAATTTCATGTTTTTGGAGTATACCAAGTTCGGGATAATTTTCAGTGATTTTTCTTTTCCCGTTCACAGGACCTTCTGTCCCACCAAACCTGCAAAATCCTTACACACCCAGAAGAATCGACAGTTTTTCCATGAACCGGAGGAGAGTTTCTGGATGGTTATGGTACACGCTACTTGGCATTCTGCAGAAAGGTTTTGTGAGGGTTTCGCTGGAGCAGTTTGGCTTGTTGACCTGAATAGCTGCCTCCACAAATGGCGCAATGTGTAAAGCCATGGTTGATGAGTGTCTGAGCCATACAGAGCAGGAAGGTCCCAAGTTTGATTCCCTCGGGGTTTGTGCTGAGTTCGTTGAACTTTCTTGGAGTGACAGTAATTGATCTGCAATTGACTCAACACTCTTTACTCCACACGCACGCCTCTGTTTACCTGGCAGTAAGTAGGAACCCAGTTGTTAGACAATTGGTGAATCGCTTTCCTGGGCTAATAATCCTTCCAAAATATAATAATTTGGTCATTCAATTCACAACTGTTGTGGGACACTGCTGTGTGCAATTGGCTGCTGCATTCACAATAAAATATACAGCCTTTATACACTTTACAATGTATTCTGTGAAGCGCTTTGAGATAGCTCAACATCTCAATAGGATTATTATTTTTGTTATTAGGGCTTCGGAAGAAGATAATTACCTGGGTTCCTGTTCCTGATTGCCTCTTTGTGATGTTAACCCATCGTTTTAACAACTTGATAACTGCTTTCTTCTGTGGTATTTTTGGATTTATTTGCTTCAGCAAACTTTGAATCCCAGACCTTACATTGTGGAGCATTTTCTCGTTCAGTTTTTTAAAAAATGCACAAAATTGACTTTTTAAATAGAATTAAAAAGAAAAGATCGGGTTGGAAATCTGAACTGCAGCGGAACATTTTGAAAATGTTTTGGAAACATGTGGCAGCTAAAAGAGAAAGCAGGTTGAAAAGTTTTGAAATACTTTGTGGTTTAGCATCTTCTCGCTCTCTCCTTTTCCCTTTTGCTCTCCCTTTCTCTCTTTCTCTTCCCTCCCTCCCTCCATCCTTCTCTTTCCTTCGCTTGGCTCTTTTTCCCTAACCTACCCTTCCATCAGTGTACAAGGTTAGTTAATTAAGGCTAATTAATTTACCAAGTACTGTTATTTATTTATATCTGTGTGTTTCCAGGTAGTATCTAATCCTATTATTGAAAGGGTTAATAAAGATGGAAGCACTGTTGTGGAATACCAGGAGGATGAATTACTGGTTAGTTTGTGTCTCGCTCATTTCAAACGTTGTTTCAGTATTTTAAAGACCTACCATTTTGATCTCCCTTCACACCCTGGCACCTTCTTACGTGTCCAAATTGCTTATTCCCCACGCTCCGCTCAGCTGGCTCCAGCCTCCTGCATGACCCTCGTCTCTCCTTTCCAACAACGGTGGCTGTGCCTTCAGCCCCTACTCCCCGAAGCTCTGGAACTCTATCCCTCAACCTTCCGCCTTGCTTCCCCAATTTCACATCACGCCTTAAGACGGCTCCTGTACGGTCCCCTCCCCCTGGCTTGGCGTCAGGCTCGAACACTTTAAGCGATTCCAGACGCTATCCTGCTTGAAGTGCTCTATATAAATGCAAGTTGTTGTTCATCAATTTCTTGAGTGCTTTAACAGTCTGCATTCAAAGCTCAATCTCATGTTCACTTTAAACGATCCTTAAAAAACACTCAATGAGTTACTGGGATAAGTCCATACTTATAATTGTAACATCATCTGTATGAACCTTTCCTGTAACATCTTCAATGCAATTTGTTTCTTGCTCATCTTATAACACAGTAACCCTATGTTTTAGGATACGGTCTACGGGGCTGTGATACAGCAGTGCTACAGTATGTACAAAGTAAGGACAGTTATTTTCTTTGCATTGTTTACTTCCCTCCAACTGGCTGCTCTCCCCACTTTAATGTCTGCTCCTGCCTTTTTGCTCAGCTTTTCAACGGCACCTTTGCAAGATCCATGGAGTTGGGAGGTGTGGAACTGCTGATTCAGAAGCTGGAGAAGTTTTTCTTCAGGGTAGGCACCTTGATTCCTTCCTTAGCTCAACCTTACTTACCCTCTATCTTATATAGTTCCTGAAGCATTACGGTCACCGAACCCCCCCCTCCCCCAGTCTCGGCATTGTGCTCCACCGCTGTCACAAGCCCTGGGATGCTACCCTGCATGAGAGGTGCTATATAAATGCAAGTTGTTGTTGAAGGGCAGGGCCATAATGTCTGAAAGCTCAGCCACCGACTATGATATTGGGTGAAGAGAGGATCAGGACCACTTGCGATGAATTGAATAACCCTCCAAAACCAACTATCGCATGTGAAGACTGAGACAAGAGTAGCTGGCTTCACGAGGGGAGGAAATTGATGGTGGGTGGGGAGGAAATAATAGATTGTGAACAATTTACATAGCACGGAAACAGGCCATTGGTCCCAACCAGTCCATGCCGGTGTTTATACTATACTGCACACGAGTCTAATTCCTCTTGGCTTCTTTTCCGTCTCTCTTCTCCCCACTCCTCCCTCAGTACCTGCAAACATTGCACTTACAGTCACGTGATTTGCTGGACGTGTTTGGGGGAATCAGCTTCTTCCCTTTGGATAAAATGACGTACCTGAAAATCCAGTCGTTTGTCAACAGGATGGAGGAGAATCTGAGTCTAGTGAAGTACACTGCGTTTCTGTACAACGACCAGCTCATCTGGTATGCTGGATGGGGGGGGGACAAGCAATATCTTAGTCAATACTGGGGTCTCTAACATGTGCTCTCAATTTAGAAATTCCAACCCTTTTCTCTGATAATCCCTCCAAAAAAGAATCATTCTTCATGACCGTTTGTGAGACACTGTTGTGTGCAATTGGCTGCCGAGTTTCGCCCACAAAATAAGTCAATTTACAGCAGATTCTGTGAAGCGTTTTTGAGACGTCTCGCTGACGTGATCAGGCGCTATATAAAATGCAGCGATTATTATTATCACTTGGACTGTGCTTATGGCCCTTTCCACCTTTCCCCTCTCCCTATGCCGTGTCCCTTACTCAGCCACTGCCCCACCGTTGTGAAGCGCTCCAAGACGTTTCCCCACATGAAGGGTGCTGTGTAAATGAAAGTTGTTCTACGCACAGTGGATTTGAGTACGAGGCTTTGTTGCAGTAATACTAACCTTACCAATTCCAGTAAGACTACCCAGCACTAGTAATACAACAGGCGGTGGGTGATTTTAACCGGTCCTGGTAACTCCAGCAAAGATAGGTAGGAAATAGAAACTATTGAAGAGTCGGTGACAGATCCTGTATTGTGATCTTATTTTCAGGAGTGGACTTGAACAAGATGATATGAGAATCCTCTACAAGTATCTCACAACCTCACTCTTCCCCAGACACATGGAGCCTGAGGTACTTTTAAATACAGTACATTTATTTTCCTTCCTGCATCTCAACCACCTCACAAGGGTCAGCATCCTCATTCTTCAGGTAGAATCGTGCAAGCTCTGTTGACAAACCCAAAACACTCCTTCGCCCATTCTCACCCATACATTCCTTTTCCATTATGGGGCCTTGCAAAGTAAACAGGCACGGATTCCCTGGCTGAATTTGCCATTGCTCACCCTCCAGAGCCCAGTGCTACCAAGTCTAGTTGTAGTCCCAAATGCTGAGATAAGCTAACTCAACACACCGGCCTATGCAGCTCAACACTACCTGGGTTTACCCACATGGTTATTGCTTAAAGCTCTCAAATGCATCTCTTACCTGGCTTCAGGTTTATTAGCAACACATCGTTCAATGATACTCAGAACTCACATTTTGTTAACATCACTTGCCTGATGGGGACAGTCCAGGGCACTTACTTTGTGTTCTGTGCTGTGCTTAAAGTTGATAGGTCGAGATTCGCCGGGGAGAGGAGGAATGACGGGAAACCTCCATCACTATGGAAGGTACATGGACTTCATTTTGTGTTCTGATGGTGAATCTAAATATGAATCCGGGGTCACCAGCTGATCAAGCATAATCAAAAAGACAAGAGGAAGGAGCTGTGTCAATATTTAGCCCAATTGATCACAACAACAACATTGCATTTATAGAGCGCCTTTCACGTCGGGAGGACGTCCCAAGGCGCTGGAAGCCACAAAGCCAGATGCACAAAGCATTCTATGCATCTGGAAATAAACTTTGTTTAAAACTGCAGTTTTGTTTAAAACTGCATCGCTCCTTGTTTTTATTGAGCATGTGCCAGATCCCACTTAGTGGCGATTGACCGTTGGAGACCCCTGTATTACATGAACATGCGGTGCTCCACACAAACAACATGTCACATTCTGGTGGTATAAATGTGGCCTGAAAACCCTTCATGGGCTTAGCTTTAAGACCACTGTCTTTTAATGGTTTCAGATTGTGCAGAATTTTCCGAAATGAGGAATTTCAGGCCTCGGAACTGCCTGGTGCTGAATCAATCAGTTACAGTGTTTACAGTACAGAAACTGCAAAGCAGTCGCACCCTGGCTTCCTCTACAGCCACACACAATGCTAACTGCACCAACTGGCTTGCTTTGAAACAAATCCCAAGAAGCCTGTGAACCTTCTCTTCCCCACTCCCCCTACACCACACTGCAATGAGTTTGATATCAGTATAAAACAGTCATTAAAATGCAGTGTGTTTTGTCCAGTTACATCCTTGAGCAAACCTCACTGATGGACTGATGTTCAAAATCCAGTCTAGACTGACAGCACCCGGCTCCCCATTACTTATAGGAGGTGTTGGGAGAGAAGCGTCTATCTTTGTTTGTGTGTAAGGGCGCGAGGGCGCAGTGTCTTATTTGACAGATTTTTCAAGTATGCCTCCTGGTGGCTTGGCCAAGGAGATGACAGTGTCTCCGAAGCTATCCCTGGACTGGACTTCCCTCCTGTCCAAGGAACTTACCGTGAATTATTGGGGAGGGAGGGATTGACGATGGACAGGTAATGAAACTAGTTTTCAAAATAAAGCCATGGGATTTCCGCGGTGCAGGCTGCCTGCTTGAATGGAGAAAAGCACTGAAATTCATAGAGCTTATTAACCTCTTAATTGGGATTGTGTAGAGGGTGATGATGTTCTTTGTCCTGTGCTCGTGCAGTGGGAGCTAACGACGTGACCAGCTGTGGCACAGCGTCACCTAATGGCCGAAGGAGACTGCATTAAGTGCCTGCGATTGATCACCGTGTAGTGACATCTGTCGTCAGCTACCAATTTGTACAACTGTTTGTCCTGCTTGTGTGTATATGTGTGTGTGTTGGGTGGTGGGGGGGGTTTAAGGGGCAGTTATTAGGTTTATCAGTAGTAGAAAATAATCTGGTGAAGAGTGGGGTGTTTTCAGTACACACCCCTCCTTTGAGTTATATTATCCTCAATGATTTTTCTTAAGAGAAAAAAACTCTTCTCAGTTTCGGAGCTGAGGCAGCGGAAAGGAAAGGACTTTTTAAATGCGATTCTAATCGTTAAATGTTTGATTTTTCTCAATGTGTAAGAAAGTAATTTAATTGTTGTGCTGAAATGAAATTCTTTTTCATAAAAACTGCATGGGGTGAAGTTCCATTAAACAGTGTAAGCCTTTCTCCTTACTTCAATTCAGCGACTTAAATCAATGTTCCGAATTCTACATAAATGGTTTCTATGCGACGCCTCTGCTTCTGGCCTGCGGATTTCTTGTGGAGTTTTTCCCTTGTGTGTGCATGCTCGTTCCTCCGCATTGCTGAGTGCTATCCTTGGAGTGCTATCCTCAGCTCATTTTTGTGTCTCTGAAGTTAATCCTGAGTGAAACATATCCCCAGTGATGTTCTTCCATCACAGGGGCCATTTGAGTTTCATCACTTGTGTGTGTGTGTGTGTGTGTGTGTGTTGAAAGCAAGGCTTATTCTACCAATAACAGCGAGGTGTAAGAGACCAGTTATGCTGTAGCCGTTGACCTCAAGGCCTGAACGATTCTAATCATCAAATGTTTGATCTTTCTCAGGTTTCTGACTGGCCCGAGTAATATAAATGATCCGGAAATCCCAATAAGATTCCCCAGAATCTTTGTGAACACTAAAGATAAGTACGAGGAGTTGCACCTGATTGTCTACAAGGTGAGACTGAGGTGCCCTTTCATGTTTTTAACCGCACAAGGCTAAGGGTAAGCTTTTGCTGCATTGCAGTTTGGTGAAATAACTGTATGAGAAACCATTGGTAGAAAGTGCAGTTATATTTTTTACTTTCGTCCCCTTCTTTGCCCCTTCCCCATTTGCCCCTCCTATAATTCTTCCCACCCCCAAATGTTCTCCTTTCCTTACTCCGCTGGAGTCTAGTTCCACACGCACACATGCACCCTACAGCGCCCAGATTGCCACAGAACCATGGACAAGTACAACACAACAGGAGGCCGTTCGGCTCACATTTTCATGTTGGTGTTTCCTTCTACAAGAAGATGTCATTTTTAGCCCAATTCCACGCCTGTTCTTAATGTGCAACTCCAGATAATGAGCCTCAGTAGCTGTTTAACTAATCTCGTCAATTTTGTCTCCGTGAGAAGTGATGGTGTGGGGAGAGCTGAGCAGTGATGGATGATAAGCAGGAACCTAGTTATTTTGTCCCTTCACCTAGCGCAGAAACACCGAGCTAGTTATTCAATGGGGTGTGTTGATGTGCTTTGACCCGTATCATCATTGTGAATTTTCTATGTATTGTGTACAATAGAAGCAGGGATTTTTCCCAGAATCATTTGATAAACATAAAAGTTCTCCAGCTGGAATGGGAAGCAACAATCTATCCTTTTGTTCTGTCCTAATGAGGCGAGTTTTACCCAGTTAACAAGGCAACTGAAGCGGGTCTAGACATGTGTAACTGAGCTCTACCTCAATAACTCCAAGCTTGTGGACCGGCCAAAACAAATTTGCAACACCAATATGATACCAGCCTCAGTCGCTATGTGTGCCCCTTTGTGATGACCGTTGATTGATGGCTGCATTGTTCAGAGAACTGAGAAAAGTTCTTTGGTAATGCAATTTTGATGCAAAATGGTAACTGTATACAGCAACACCTGAGCTATTTATTGGATGAGGATGCGATGGAAATTCTGCAGTGAGTTTAATGCTCCTCCATTGATCCAGGCGGAAATGGGAATCTAGGCCCGTTGGTAGCACTACGATAGTCAGATTTGCATTAAAGAGATTTTGTTCAGGTTGTCAAAGGTTTAACTAGAATTCTCGCAGGAGCTCTCCAATGGAAAGATATAGCTTATATAGGAGAGCTCTAGAGGGAAAGCAAGCATCAGCACAGGCACCATGAGTCGAATAGTTGACTCCTATACTAGCTTTCTCGCTGGAGCTATCTGTTCTGTGTTCTTTTCAACGTTGATATGGATTAATCTAGAACAGACATACATGATACGTATTTCACCCACGAAATACATAGTCAATCCACTTTACAGTAAATCCTGTGAAGCGCTTTGAGACTTCTCAATCACGTGATAAGGCACTGTCAAATGCAGCGATTATTATTATATTTCCATATTCTAATCCTTTGTGTCAAAATGCTTCTTCCAATTTGCCCCATTTTGCTTCTGGTAGTAATCAGGTTACTCTCTTTCTCTACTTCTTTCTCTGTTTACCCTATCCTTTCGATAGTTTCTATTCACACTATAAATGATAATTCTTGCAATTGATGCGGTGCCTATATGGCCTCTTTTTGTACTGTCAATGCTCTGTGCTTCTGCTATATGTACTGGTCAGGTTACACATTGTAATTGAAATGTATAAATGTTCTGCTTCTGTTTCCAGGCCATGAGTGCCGCAGTTTGTTTTATGATCGATGGTGAGTTGCTTTCTCGGAAAGTCCTGTTCTACTTTAGATTTTGTAACCACGTGCGTCACATTTAGTCCCCTTCTGAAAGTGAACATCTGAGAGTATAGGGCAACCCCATTAGAATATTCCCCCCACACCCCCAATCTTTTTAGAGCAGGCTCCCTAATAGCACTGTGTCCTGTGGACCACGTTAATCAAAATGGTGGTTCACCCGGCTTACTTCACACACTCAGGAATGGCTGACACTTGGGTCATGGGGTCACCATTGATGACATTTTCTAATTGCACACGTGCGCAAAAAGTGTGCAGACTTCTTCACCAGGAAGTGACGACCCATTTTTTCGCACTTTATGTTATGAGGGCTGCCCCTGAGATATTGGACCCGGATTACTGTTTTCTAACGATAAAGGTTTGCCCTGTAAATACAGACAGATATTTGTGCATCTCTGGACAACTGCCTTGGTTTATGCCACTTAATACAGGGATCTATCAAGGCTCAAATCATATTACGTTATTAATTTTTAAGTGCATCACAAATGAGCATGAAATAGATGCCGGGTATTTCCATCAGAAATCTGCTGATTCCCATAGATTTGAGAACACTTTAGATGCTGATCTTCTCATCTTCAAACACATTGTGCTCCTTGGGTCTTCCAATGATGATTTAAAAATTGCCTTGGTTTGTTTTGACAGCCTCAGTGGAGATGACGAGGGAATTTTGCCAGAAGCTAGACAGCCTTGTGGGCCCACAGCTCACTCTGCTGGCGTCTGACATCTGCGAGCAATTCAACACCAACAAACGTCTGTCAGGGTTAGTTTGCTCACATTCTCCATCCCGGCAGGCTGTGATCCACAAATGACTGTGTTATTGGGAGCATTGTCTCTCTATTCTGTGCACCTGGTCTGGTGCTGAATTGAACGTTGACCCTGGTCCCACCACTAATGCCAACTGACCTGAAACGGTCAACCACGTCTGGTATTTATGCCCCTTTTCACGCAAAGGGTAGTGGAAATCTGGAACTGTCTCTCCCAAAAGGCTGTGGATGCTGGATCCATTTAATTTTTTAAGACTGAGGTGGGTAGATTTTTGTTAGGTAAAAATATCAAGGCATATGGGGCACAGGTGGTTATTTTGAGTTGAGGTACAGATCAGCCGAGATCTAATAGAATGGCGGAATAGAATCCTGTTCCCATGTTCCAATGGAGTCATTGATACGTTCTTCATATTGATTAGCTTTGCCTGACGTTTTAATTGACCCCGAGTCCTCAGATGGTGCCTAAAAGACAAACAGCCTGAGCTTCGCAATAAAATAAGAAACAGTACAGCAATTGGCTCATTCGCTGTCGAACAGGGTGATTCATGTCCTGTTCACGCTTGTCAAAAGCATTTTTAATGGGATTTGTATCTATTACCTGCTGTCAGGGATCAAACTATATTACGTTATTAATTTTTAAGTGCATCACAAATGAGCATGAAATAGATGCCGGGCATTTCCGTCAGATATCTGCTGATTCCCATAGATTCATGGAACACTTTAGATGTTGATCAGCTCATCTGCAAATACAGCACAATAGGCAGAACGTCTTTAGTTATCCGATCCCCTGTTTATGGCTTGTGGATCATTCACCAATTCAGAAACAAAAAAAAGTTGTAGTGTGCACTTTGTTCGCCTACCTTCTCTTCTCCTTCACTTTCCTCTCCCAGTCACCCTCTGGCTACTCGCCAAAGTCTTCACGACTGAGCTGTGGCGGTGAGTATCGGCTGTTTACCTATGAAGCCAGCCTGACACCTAAACCTTTTCAGCTGGAGTCACTGGGTAGTGACGTGGAGCAAGAACCCTGGCATTTATTTCCCCCCCCCCCTTCCCTAACCCAGGGGCACTGAGGCCAATTGCGATCATCACCCAGCTGATCAGATGTATGGTACAGGTAGTAAATGTATGGAACAGGCTCCCTAGGGAGACGGTGGAAGTACAAAGTCTCAATTCTTTCAAAAGCAAATTAGAATGGTTTCTTTTAGGAAATAATATCTTCGGATGCAGGATATAGTTTGTCTTTTAGGCACCTATCTGATGTTCATGTGACTACCAGGATGGTGGAACCTCTTATGTTCTTATCAATTAACTCATCACTGATTTACATAGTGTCAGAGACTTTTGTACTTTGGTAATAATTTCTCAAAGCAGCTTACCAAGAAATGACTTTGGCATGGTTTAACCCAACGAAACCGAACGGGCCTATTTGTAAATTCCTTTTGCTGGACAACGCCTTAATGTTCGATCTGCTTATTTTCCAGGCCTGAAAAGGAACCACATTTCAAATTCATATACTTCAATCACATGAACCTGGCTGAGAAAACCACAATTCACATGCGTAAAACAGCCAGCATGTGCCTGACCTCAGTCCACCCAGATCTTATGAAGATCCTGGGAGATATTAACAGTGACTTCTCAAGGTACTATATTTATTTCAAATTGGCAGTAACTACCAATGTAACAAAGTCAGTTGCTATCAACTAAAGTGTCTTGACCTCGGCTTCATTCAGTAAAACACTATTATAGCATTTCGCCCACAAAATACACAGTCAATTGTTGTCATTGTACGCAGAGCGGACGAGGACGAAGAGATCATAGTGAAGGCAATGACAGATTACTGGGTCGTCGGCAAAAGATCGGACCAGCGGGAGCTTTACGTCATCTTGAATCAGAAAAATGCCAATTTGATTGAAGTGAACGGTAAGATCTTTCACATGGGAGCAATGGGTTCTGTCTGTGCAGGAAGAGAATGTCAGGGTCCCAGAGTTAATCACTGTGCTGAGTGTGTTGATCTTAGTTGGGGCAGACATTGGGACACTACGATTGGACTCAGCAGCCCTGGCTTAGGAAGGAAGTTACATTAAATATTTTCACGAGGCTCCCTAATTTGTAGTGAATTGAATTAACCATTTCCTGGGCTATTGGGAAGTGATTGGAGATGTACATTGATAATAATAATTCTTGCATTTGATATGGCACATTATCACGTTAAGTTGTCTCAAAGCGCTTTGAATAATAATAATGTCTTATATTACTAATAACCTTAAAATTATCTTAAATTAAAATTGCTACATCACCAATGTTTATTTTTGAATTTTTTTCCCTGCCTTTTTTTGTCGCCAGAGGAAGTCAAGAAACTTTGTGCGACTCAGTTCAATAACATTTTCTTCTTGGATTAATGATTGCTGAGATTGCCGCTTGTAACCACGTCTACAGATGGAATGTGAGTTTCCTGCTTAGTCAGATATATAAGGTTAACTGCGTGACGTTAAATGGGACACGAGGCTCCTTTAGCTCTAGACTGCGAGGTCATCGGGCTGATAATAAACCAGCCTTCAGCAAGAAGCCCCAGCTACACCCAGGAATTTGCAGCGGCTGATATAGGAAATCCTCATGGAATGTAAAATAATGTTAAGATTTTAAATATTTATCATAATTAATAGAGAAACGGAATTAAAGAACGTCAACTTTATCCACTCCACTCCTGTAATTTATGACAAACTTGTACTGTAAAATAAATTTACAGTAACGCTTGAGTGAGATTTTTAATTCATTTCCGTGTACGTGTGTGTATTTGGGTTTATTTATGCATTAACCCTCAATACATGGGTTAGAAATTTTCAATTCTTGAAGGCAAGATGTAAATAAGTCTTTTTACATGATATGAATTATTTGTCCACTTAAAAGATATGGATTTTGATTTAGGTGTTATTCTGTATTTATGATTCTGTAATAGTTTCAACAACAGTACATAAAGGTGGTTGCAGTAAATTGGTAAACTTTTCATGATTTCTTGAAATCAAGACTGCATTTTAGTATTGCATGCATAATGTTTACTAATTTTGCATGTAAAACTTGACGGATTATCTGTATTTTTTACTCCCGATACTCCGTTTATGTGATCCGTAAAGAAACTGACCATTAACAAAGCCGTACAGTTTCTAGATTCGTATTTGATACTATTTTTCAAAAAAAAATATTTTCTCACAAAAAAGCCAGGAAATAGTTTGCATTTTTTAAAAATCTTTGCACACGAAACAGGCAGCTGAATAATATAGTTCCTATCACAGCTTTAAATAAATGAGTTTCATGGTCAGACTGCTGCTGGTCCTTATAGCGTTTGTTGTATTTTGCCAATTATATCAGGGCTTATTCAGCTCCTCGTGAATAACACAATTTCTCTCAAAGGCTCACCTGAGCAGTTCCATTACTATGACAACCTGCCCATAATATTGGACCCATAGAGACCCAGGTTCAATCACTGGTTGGACTTAGCTGATCTTAGCTGTGGTCCTATACTTGACCACAATGCCCCTGTGAGAAGGAGGGGATCAATCCTACTGTTTTTCACTCTTTCCTCACATACACACTCACAAAGTAGAAGTATGAGAACAGGACCAGGCTTGGCTGCAATTCCCCCCCCCCCACAAACAATCCAAAACAGTTGCATTGGGTAAAAATATCTAATCTCTCCCTTTGTTTAGGTGATAATCTTTATTGCCCTTTACCGTACTTACTGATTTAGTCCAGTGGAAATAGTTATTCCCTCTACCTCAAAAACTCTGATGGAACACCTACATCAGGTCTCCTCAATCTTCTGGTGAAAATTGCTCCAGTGTCTCTACTCACAGAAATGAAGTCTCTCATCTTTGGTATCCTTGTGAATCTCCTCCATGGTTTTGCCAGCTTTAATAAAGTCAGGGAGCAAGCCAGAGGGGAGCCGATGTAAAATAAACCTCATCCTTAAATAATGTTTCTTAAGGTGTAAGAAATGTGCTACCTGTAAATTTTGAACATTTTATTAATCACCAAATGTGAGTTTTACCATCGCCAAAGCCCTGATGAATACTGCAAACAAATAAGTGTTCCACCTGTTAACTGTTATTCTTTCTCTTCCTCATTTCTCCGAAGGTTTGTGTGGGAAAGCTCAGTGCTGATTTATAATTGTGACGATGCATATTTTGAAATAAAATGTGTCTGCACTATGTGAGACTCTTGTTCTTCTGCAACTTACCACACAGAACTGCATTATAATAATAATAATCCTTGCATTTGATACAGCGCTTTTCACGACGGGAGGACATCCCAAAGCGCTTCACAGAACACACTGTAAAGTGAATTGAATTGACACAAGGGCTTTAAACCACAACCTTTTCGCTCAGAGGAGAGACTAACACACATTGACGTAGTATAAAGTTTCCTAACTTATGTTTTTTTCAAAAAAAACTCATCCACAGGGTCAGGGAGGGGGGAAATCAGCCAGGGATCATGTCATTCTCACCTCCTGCTGGATTTGCATAAGCAAATCTGTGTATTTGGAGATGAGAACATGGTTGATGGTTTGTAAGTGTCAGCAGCAGTAACCCACAGTTGCACAAGACCCATCTCCAAAAAGGGTCAGATACTGATAATGGATAGTTGAGTCAGCTGTGCTTCACCTTCCACTAGGGTGTGGCACTATGGAGCCAGTAAATTCCAGTGAGATCAGGCTCTTGGTGTGGTCATGTCATTAACGAAGCATTCAAAAAACAAAACGATTAGAAAATAACAGTAATATTTGCAACAGAGAGAGCGAGACCAACATTTAAACTAAAATTGCTTTGACCTACACTCAACAGCAGTCCTTCATAAAAAAAGGGCAGTGTGGAACATAAGATCAGACAAAAATGTAACATGACTGGAAGGTTCAAAAGAAATAAAGCAGGAAATTCTACATACAATATATATGCTTTACAGCATATCTCGTGAAGCGCTTTGAGATGTACTCCAGGGGCACTATATCAAATTATTATTATTTATGCTATGAGGTTTGATTTCAAAACATGAAGGCATTTGAGAATAAAAAAGTGTAACAATGCTTGAGTTTGAAAGTCGAGTGAAATGTGCTTATCAAATGTAATATCAACATGTATATCTGAGGGGTTTAAAACACTTTAAAATAAATGAAAAAATTAACATTGTGGCAAAACAGAGAAACAGCAAAAAAGCATCAGAAAGCAATGCGATATGCAAAAGTGACCTCTAGTGTTCATTATCTGCATGTTGTAAAAGGTTTATCAGCTCTGGTTTTCAAAGGCAAATCACAAGATAATAATAATTGTAAAGTTAAATAACCTTTTAACTTCCCACATTTAATAAACGCTAAACTTTGACGTGAAACTTTACTTAACCTTTACTTAAATAGTGTTTATTCATTTCTTTAGTGGCAGAACAATGCCATTTCTTCTAATGATCTGAGAATTGCTCTTAAACCAGGGTAGAAAATATCATGGGAACACTCAGCAGATCAGGCAGCATCTATGAAGAAAGTGAATCAACGTTTCGGGTCCACAACCCTTCGTCAGAACAAGACCCTTCGTCTTTTGTGGATCCAAAACATGTTGACTCACTTTCCTTTCTCCATAGTTGTTGCCTGACCTGCTGAGTGTTCCCAGCCACTTCTGTTTTTGTTTCAGATTTCCAGCATCTGCAGTATTTTGCATTTTGTAGAAAATATCATAGTTTCTATACTTTGGAACCTTCACATATGAATTGAAGGTAAAACAATAGTATGCTGAAACAATAAAAGGTTTTTTATTTGAATTATCTTTTAATGAAAAGCAACGGCTCAATTTCAAGACTGCTTGGTTTTTAAATGGATTTCTTCTTCTTTTTGTTTACTCCAGATTTGCTGGTGCCAGATACAGTGTTAGATATCGGGCTTTCCTTTTTTGGTAGAGGAGTGTTTCCATTTTCCACACTCTGCTCAGGGGAATAGGTTTCTCGTAAAACTTTAATTTCCTCTTCTTGTTTGGTGGTGTTCTCTTGTTCGCACACACTGTAACAACAAATTGTATTTATACAGCATTTATATCACATGAGGAGGATATCCCAAGGCGCTGGAAGCATGTAAGTAAGAATGCCACATTACCTGTTACTTTCCAGAACCGATGAGAGGTAGGGAATTTTGAGATGGTGGGGAACTTAAGACAGTTTACGTGTCAGTAAATGCCTTCATTACTACTCACTAAGGAAATGCTGCATATTCTGAAATGCAACATCTAAAAGCTTATTGTATGAAGAATGTTGATACAGTAACATACTAGTACATTCAAAAGTCAGTCGGACCAATTAAAATCTACGAATCTAAATGCTAATGCTAGCTAGTAAGTCAGGTATCGCTGGGAGTAAATGTTAGGAATCGTGCACTGTCAATAGCATTTTACTGAATGAAGCATAACTAAATAGTGGATAACTAGTTCCTCAGGAGGAGAGATCATAAACGAAAGGGGCAGAATCTTAAAATTTGCGCAGTTAGAATTGAGATCAGAAAGCATTTCCAGGCTAACACGTAATATGTATTTGATATAGCGCTTTATCATGTCGTTGAGATGTCTCAAATTGCTTCACAGAATATATTGTAAAGTGAATTGACTGTATTTTGTGGGTGAAACGTGGCAGCCAATTGTGCACAGCAGTGTCCCACAAACAGTCAATGGATTGAGTGACCGATTTTTTTGTTGTAGGGATTATTACCCCCAGAAAGCAATGCTCTAACTGACTTAACAACCAGGATATCAAATGTAAGGATTATTATTATAGGGAATATTATTTATTCACAGATATCCAAAAATGTGGAATGCGCTGCCTCAGAAAGACACAAAAGATTGAATAACTGCGATGTTTAAGCAGAAGGTAGATAGATCTTTGGGAAGTGATTAAAATATATGAACACATAAATAATATATACATTTTTAAAAGTATTTTTCTCTTTCCTGGGAACACTACTTGCCAGATATCTACCCATCCCAGACAAGATTTACTTCAGTTAAATCCTGGACCCCTTCTAAAATTAATCCAATCTCCTCCCAGCATGGCGCTGGAATTACCTGGTTAGGAATATATAATAATCCTTGCATTTGCTATAGCGCTTTATCACGTCTTCAAGACACCTCAAAGCGCTTCACAGGATATACTGAAAGTGTAGCGACAGTGTATTTTGTGGGTGAAACACAGCAGCCAATTGCGCATAGCAGTGTCCCACAAACAGTGAGTGACCAAATTATCTTTTTTGAAGGGATTAGTATCCTACGGAATTAAGATTTGTTTTAGTCACTTGAACATTACCTAGTTGGTTCCGATACTTTTAATTTAGCCAAGTGATCCAGCTCTTTCTGTCGCAATTTAAGTTTCTTTGCCTCCACTTTGAGAACTTCATTGCAGTCATAGGCAGGAAATAGCTTCTTCATGAAGAAAATGTAAATCTGATTTAACCACAGTTCAAACACATTTGTGGTTTCAGTTTGCTTGTCTGAAAACAATAGCATAGGAGAAAAGAAAATTGATTAAACTATTAATGACTTATAATGTAAGAACTATTTCAATAGGCACTAGGTGAGGCCCTGAGTGTTGGTTAGGGAGTGCTCGTCACAGTCAAACCCACCTCACATCCACACGTGAACATTTTACAGCAGGCATTACTGATTATTAATACCTTGGCTGTTTCTTCCTCTTCTGGGAATACTGAGGATGACTGTCTATTCTCATTGCCACTCTGGCTCAGATTAGCTAACTCCACACAACTTCGCAAGGATCGAACTTGGATGGCCTACAAGGTTCACGTGGTTCATTTATTTTCAGACATTTTGGGACCTCATCCCAGTATATCTTCTCTCAAACGGTCATAAGATTTGATGGTCACAAAACAAGGCGTTTGCTGTAGACTAAGCCTACATAGACTATGGATGGAACAAACCAGTCTTGAGGAAGCTATGTGAGGTACATGATGGAATAAAAGGCTTGGATTTTCTTTTCTCTTGGTCTACATGTATCGTTCAGAATAAATATGCTGATTTCTCGCAGGGTACAAACCAGATATTGTAATCCACATTGCCACAATTGTGCCCGCCAAAACATCCAGCAGCCCTTTGGAACTATGTGCCCTGCGGGTTCTTGACTATTAACACTTGCAAGCGGCTATAACCCTGGCCTCACAAAATAATTTGGAAGAGACCATCCAAGCATGTATAGCCAGGCTGTACAAATGTAATTCGTTCCTGTTGTTGTAGTGGGAAACACCGGTGGTAACATTGCAAGTTACAAACCCAGTTGTGAAGCTGAAAGAATATGACTTTTATTTTACGAAAACTCTTCACTCCCAATTACTGTTGAAAGTTATAGTTGGAGCCTTGTCCCATTGAGTACTGCAGACTTTAAACAGGCACTTTGCAAAATGTTGCTCATGGAAATAAGACCAGCCTTAATTTATTCACCTGATTGTGCCACAGACTCAGAACTGCGATTCGTTTCCACTACAACTGGTGGTTCCATTATCAAGATAGATTCCAAGATGGTTTGCATTCTATCATCTTCCTTGTAATTCAGAAGTTCTGTACCTGGCCTACTGGAATCTAAACACATCAAAAGGAATGAGGTACAACACTAGATTCTATAAAACTACTAACAAGTCAATCTGTTTTTTTTAGGGATAATAATAAACAATAAGCAATTTTGATACAACGTATTTCACATAGGGAAAACATTTCAAAATACTTCCCAGTATTTGCTATAAGTGGACACTGTGTATTTTGTAGGTAAAGATTATTTTAAAATCCATCCCTCTCCCTGCATAAATAATCTTCCTTTCTTTTGATACAGCACATTTGAAGAGGACATCTCCTGATATAGATAACAATATTACTTGCGTTTGATATAACGCCTTATCACGTTGTCAAGACGTCTCAAAGTGCTTCACAGGATATACTGTGAAGTGCAGTGACTATTTTGTGATCAAACACGGCAACCAGTTTGTATACAACAATGTCCCACAAACATCCATGAAGTGAATGCCCAATATTATTTAGGGGATTGTTGCCAAGACACTGGGAAAAACTCCCTTCTTTTTTCGAATTATTCCATGGGATCTTTAATGCCCACCTGAGCAGGCAGACGGGATCTTGTAATCACGTGTAATGTTTTAACCCACAAACTTCCAATCTAATTTTGAGTGTCCTACCAACTAAATCAGTGAAGAAAACTAGGGCCAACTTTCCCCACTATTCTACCATTAGATTATTTATTTATTAAAAAAGTTTAAAATATGAATAGTAGAACACTAAATACATTTCATTATAGTTTCAAGTGTTTTCTGTGTTTACAATTGTATTTTCACCCGCTGAACATACCCTGATTGGGTTTCATACTGGATTGGATTCCAGAATGTTTTTCTTGAATTCCAAACACCTTTGAAAACTCATCGTCTGACAATCTCATTCTCAATAACTAAAGAAACAATATTTAAAAAAAAAATTGTTATAGAAAGAGGACATGAAATTGTGTGTAATGTTTGTAATTAAAGGCTTTAATGCTCATTTAATGCATTTAATATAGAATGAAATGAGCACTAAACCTTTAATGTTCATTTCATCCTATATTGTCTACATCTATGCACACACACACACACACACACACACGTGTGTGACTCACACAGGCAGTCACACATGGATGATTTCGAGGTCAATTCAAGCACCCACATCAGCAGTCAACTATTCATCTATCACCAGTTTGTGGGCTAACCACATGAGGATGCATAAAATACGAAAGAACACTGCAATTTATAAAATTACAATCATATTTCTTTGCCAATATATTATTAAAAAGGTTCTAGATAAACCTCAGATCTCCTTGAACTGTCAATGGACGCTCGTTTATGGATGCTGGATCCACTCGAAATTCTCTGATTAGTTTCAGGAACATTTTGTTCGACATCCTAGTAAAAAACAATAGTTCATTTTGATTCTCACCTTATATTTCTCACACGTTCAAAATCGACTGAATGAAAATGGTAGCGCTGATATAGCAGGCATATTCACCCGAATAGGTTAATAAATAGGTTTAACACCTCATGCAAAGGACAGTACCTCTAATAAGGTAGAGCACTCCCATTACTGCATTGGTTTGGATTGTCAGTGAAGACAATTTGAGTTCAACATCCCGACGTGGGCTTGATCAAGCCCACAATCTCTTGATTCCGAGGCAAGAGGGCTACCAACTGAGCCAGACTAATACACAATGCACATATTTAATTAAGGAGCTTTCAATAAATATTTCTGAGCTCTGAACAGATTCACTTGATATATTCATTGTTTCTTTGGAGAAGGTAGGATGTCGAAGAAATACCCACATGGGCGGAAAATTGCTTTTAGATAGCCTTTTTATCTATCCTCCGACTAGATCTTCCCTTTGCACAACAGTTGAATGATTAAATTGTGTGTTGTGAGGTATAGATCCGTATTCGCTTGAGTTAGTTGATCTCATCCAGAGCAGTGGCACTACAAAGTCTAGTTCAGTCTTCATGTAATTATGGTCAATCAACGACCTGACACACAGTATAGGCTCACACAGTAATTAGCTCTTTATGCCCAAAATAACTGACAGCTATTGGTTCCCACGGAAATAATCGGCTAAACAAGTCAGGAAAGAACATGGGGAGAAGAACCAGTAACTAATGATTGTTATTAATCAACATTGATCATTAATGAATGATCAATATCCAGCCTTCCAAACATCATGCATTTCGCCCACAAAATATACAGTCAACTCACTTTATAGTATATTCTGTGAAGCGCTTCGAGGCATCACGAAGATGTGATGAGGCGCTATATGAAATGCAAGGAATTTTATTAGTATTATTATTATTATCACGTGTTTATAGGAGTTGAAAATTATTGATCTGAACATATCAGCTATACCCACTTTTTTTAATAAGATATCCATCTCATTACCTGCTCCCAAGTTCCAGCTATTCCAGCTGTGTCTGTAACCACACTCAAAGTATTCTTCAGGTCTGTAGGTGTTTCAGATTCCTTGATCACATCCTTAGTTACGTAAATCACTGCACAGCCGAGCAGGGAGTCCATAAATTCCAGAAACGTTATCTAAAGAAAGTTCCAAAATAACAATGAGTTTTTTTTCTACCTTTTTGTGCACAGCTTAGTGCTGGATTCTATTTGAACGGAGTCAGCAGCCTGAGTCAGGCAAAGTATTCCAAAACTTAATTATTCATGTGTTCACTCATATTATTATTTTTATTAAAATACCACTTTCACTCTAGGGCTACCGCTTTTACCTTGGTTCAAATCTGACTCCATCCCACCAAGCCAAAAAATAAAACTGTGACTCCTACACCATTCTACCTGTAGTGAAATGTATTTAGTGTTTTACCATTCACATTTTAAACTTTTTTTAATAAAATGGTAAAATGGTGAAAATGTAGAAAAAGACGCAATCGGCTTTATTTTAACACAAATTATGGAATATGGGTTCTTATTTAACTAAACATTTATAGGAAAGTGACTATACCCATTAAATCACTAAAGTTTGTATCACACTCTGATCTTATGATATACCTCCAGATCCATGTTAAAGTCACGGCCATTAGACACTGCAGGGTTGTCCTCTGAAAATAATCTCACAATTTGTCCAGGGGTTAAATCTATACTCAGGAGATCTAAATCCTGCAGTTAGAAAAGAACATTAAAACAGAATAAATGCTATTCAAGGATTTATTTACACAATAAGCCAAGCCATGTTGGTTTATTTTATATGCTATATTATAAGGGAGTTTCTCCCAGTGTCCTGGCCAACAACCTCACAAATAACATTGATCATTAACTTCATGGCTATTAGTGTGACAATGCTGTGTGCAAATTGTCTACTACCTACAAATACACAATCACAAAGCTTCACAATAAAATCTTGTGAAGTGCTGTGAGATGTGTCAACCACATGTTAAGGCATAATATCAAATGAAAAGATTATTAATATAAACTGGCATTACATTAGTCAGGAAAGCACTTTTTCAGTTAAACTATATCACTGGCTCCCATAATGTATCTAGGACAATTATACAGTGGGCAAAGGACTAATGTAACACAAAACGACACAGACCCAAGTAAGATCCGAGGTTCAATTTCTGGCTTGTTCAAAGTTAGCTGATCTCAGTTGGGGCGTCAGTTGAAGTGCCACAATTGTTCTTAATGTTCCTGAAATTCTGGGAGGAAATCAATCAGTCCTATTCATTATCCAAACGATCCTCTATTAGACTTGCACGTGCAGTTAGAACCAGCACCCTCCAGTATCTCCCCAAGCGGCCATTATTCATGTGTTAACCTTTAGATGTTGACAGGCTACATGACTACAGTGGGGGGGGAGGAATCTGGCCAATTTTGTCCTCACCCAACCTCTACACATGTGCACCTTTCAGCAGGGATCTTATGGATAGTGATCAGGAGTGGGAGTCCTGGCTGATTTTCAGGGGCGATGCATCATAACTGCTGCGGCAACAGAGGTCAGTTAAGTTAGCATGGACCTGGATTTGAACCTGCAATCTTTCAGATTTACTCAATGGACCTTCGTAACAGTGAACCTAATTGTTAATCTGCAATTATGAACATCCTTAATGTAGAACTGTATAATGAGATCACAAAGTCAATCAGTCACATGCTAATCACCCAAAATGTTGATCTTTTAGTTTATTTTTCTAATAGGAGGTCTGATTAATAAGTGTACCTTCAGCATCCACAAGAAGTGCCTCATTGTCATGGTGTAATCATAAGGTGGCTTGTGGTTTTGTCTACAATAGACACTGTATATCTTCCAGCATTTATTGATATAGTCCAATGCAATCAAAGTTTTGCGGTGCTCTTGGAACAAGATCCCTACATCATCAGAGAAGAAAGACATGGTCACAAATTACAGAACAAGTTTTCTCCTGAACCTTTCATTGTCTGAGAGATCTGGCAACCAATATACTCTTTTAACATGGGATGTCTGTCTTGGCGGACAGACACACATATAGACATTTCGGCTTTATTGTTATAGATAACCATATGTCCAATGGATCTTTAAAGGTGTTCTTGGTTTCACTCCTACCCATTTCATAGCCTTTCCTTATAGAGGAATCAAAGAACAGCAGCTCATTAGGCACTAATAGTATTTAATTTACTTATTGGGAAATCCAATTTGGGCATACCTCTAACACTGCACGCATAAGGAGTAATCTTGTTGTCCATTAGTTTGTTAAAACAGTCAACAAGAATTGGTCCCGGGCCTCTGAAACAAAGAGTATCACTACTGTGAGAAAGGTCAGAACAGCTCAAGATTAAAGTAAAAAGCAGCGATAGCAACACAGAATATTTTTACAGGAATCAGTCCAAATATTGCACATCAATCAATCTTATAAGGCTATGGCCTTCGATTTTTGCCTGAAATTTTTTTTGTGTCATCTCCTGTTGTATATGTGCCAGACTATGATAAGTCAATAACACGTCAATAGAATTTACAGATCAACAGCAAGCAATTGGTCTTTGCAAACGATTCTATTACATCAAGAGACATACGGAGTGAGTAAAGGTAGAAAAGTCTACAAGATGACAATTTAGTCATCACGTTAATCTTGTCTTAAAAACTACATTTGGCAGCAATTTGTCTGAAAGTGACAGAAATCATAGAATAGAATCATAGAATCCTGCAGCACAGAAGGAGGCCATTCAGCCCATCGTGCCAGCTCTTTGAAAGAGCTATCCAATTTGTCGCACTCCCCCGCTCTTTCCCCATAGCCTTGTAGTCTTTTTCTTTTCAAGTATATATCCAATTCCCTTCTAAAAATTATTATTGAATCTGCTTTCACCACCCTTTCAGGCAGTGCCTTCCAGATCGTCATAACTCGTTGCGAAAAAAATTCTTATCTCATCTCTCGTTCTTTTGCCAATTATCTTAAATCCGAGCCACCTGCCAGTGGAAACAGTTTCTCCTTATTTACTCTTATCAAAACCCCTCAAAACCAAATGCGATGTCTTACTCGTGCTTTTTGTAGTAGATGTGGTATCCAAGGATGACAATAGAACTCAGAAACTTCCGCAGCAGCATCATTTCAAAGGGTGAATGGATCTCCTCCACCGCAGCAAAGTCTTCTGTAATAAGTAGAAACATTGCAGCTTGACTCCTTGGTTTTTTGAGGGGAAATGCTTAGCGTTTTCTTATTAATTTCTAACACAGCACAACTTGTAAGTCTATCATCTAGGTTGACACTCCAGTGCAGTACTGGAAGGTGGGGGGAGGTAACATGAAATGTTGCCTAAAATAATGTGTTAGAGTGAAACACCTTCAAAATTAACAAGGAATTAGGTTAATAAAGCACCATTTTATCACCTCTGGGACCTGGATTACAACACAGTCCAAATGGATATGAAGTGAGTTTGGGCAATGACATACCACATCCTGGTGTGTGGGGTTCTATAGCACTCAAATAAAATCACCCGCAATTTGGCACTAAAGTGGCAAACTCAATCAAAGAGGCAGCTTTTGTAGGAAGTGGGAAAATTCACACTGGTGCAATAGGGCTCAAGCGTATGACTGTGAACTTGGGAACTGCGCTCGGTCACCAATCTGACTCGCATTTCATATAGCGCCTTATCACTTCTTCGAGATGTCTCAAAACACTTCACAAGATATACTGTAAAGTGGAGTGACTATATATTTTGTGGGCGAAACACGGCAGCCAATTGACTTCCTTGAACTCAATACTTGAAGAAAAAAACACTTTGGCTTATTCTTTCGATGACATTTCATTTACCATAAAAAATCCGATCCATTTCCACTATTGTCAGATGATGGTGGTGAAATTTACAATCTTTCAGAAAACGCCAGAACTGCAGTTTGTTCAGTAAGAAGGTATTGTCGATTGAGGGTTCGTGTCCCAGACAACTATAAAACCCGTACATTCTCTTCAACTCAGTAAAATGTCTGAGAATGGCATACTTCACCTACACACAGAAAAACTAATTTGAAAATCAGAGGCACCTATTACTCAATTTTAATGAAATACTTTATGTCACATGCATAATTCAAGATTTTTATATTATTCTGTTATTGTGAAATTATCAGCGCACAAAATTATAGAAGCTGCACTATTTCCCTTGTATTCATAAGATGAAATACAAGGGAAAGATGNAAAAAGACCAAGGTCCATCTAGTTCGCCTTCTACCTGCCTGGCAGTCGCATGCACATATGTCCCGAACTACCTATGTACTATATCCCATAATGTTACTTCATAAAAGAAAACTATTTAATCTGTGTTTGAACGAATCAATGCTTCAACTGTCTCCCTAGGGAGCCTGTTCACTAGGTTCATTATTCTCTCGTAAAGTATATCTTAGTATCGCTTATGAATTAAAACATGTATGAGCAAATTGTTCAGTGCTATTTGACACAGGACCCCAATACTGTACTAAAAGTATACACTGAATCATTCAAGGAAAATTAAAATTTGCTGTTACATTTCTACATTTTATGCAGAATAACTCACACTGAAGCATGCTCCAAGATACAAACACACCTTAACATTTTAATAGGTTTCGGCCTTGAGCACAAGCCAAGAGCATGGTATTCTCTCTGAATCACATATAGTTACACTGTACTTGCACAATAAGATTCCTGCAATATTGCTGAAATCTCCAACTTCCATAAGCTCATCGGAAGCATCTTACATGCACTGCAGTAAACTCTATAAATAATTAGATCCCATATTCAGATCAATCTGAAATTAATTTGTGTTCTCAGTATTTTACTGATCTGAGTGATGAATATATGACTGTACTGAAGTTAGACCATTAAAAACAGTGACTTTTTTTTGGAGGGGGGAAAGGGGAAACAGTGATGTTCATTGCTAGTTTGGTGGAATTTTACTTTCTACGCTTTAAGTTATATATTTGCAATTTATGTACCAATATGATTTATGTCTAGAATTATAAAATGGTGCAGAACAGATATAGACTATTCGGCTGACCAAGCCTGCACTGGTGTTTTTTCTCCACGTGCCAACTTAATCCCGTTTACCTACTGGCTCCCCATACCCATTAAAATTATTTTTTAAGCATCTATTTAATTCCTTTTTAAAATAATGATAGATTACTTTAACAAACAGAAATTTATGTGGGTAAGACTTCTATACTCATGTCAATTACTGCACAATTATATGGTATATTATTGCACTTATTTTTAAGCAACTATTAAATGCAGCATAACTAGACAATGGTTTTTACATTGCTTCAGATTATACACACAGTAATTTTTCAGACTTTAGAAATACCTGTATGAGCTCTTCCTCTCTTTCAGCAATTGGAATCTTCTCCAACAGTGAAGAAATGTCAAGCTCCACATTATGCTGCAGGATAGCTGCAATACCACCTTAAAAAAAAATTCAGTTACTTTGACCTTATCTGTCACATACAGTAATCCAACATTAATCTTCTCATTCCTTTTTGTTAGTTTTATTGNAAAAAATATTCAGCAGAAGTACTTAAGAGAATGCATTGCAATACAATAGAATAAGCAAAAAAGAATATAGTACAATAAATCTGGAGAGGATGAATGTGATTATAAAAAGCTTTGAAAATAAAACTGTTCCCACCAGACTGACAGTAACAGTCTGACACCTAAGCATGATAACACCTCTTACCAGTTTCAAGTGGTGAATGGGTTCGTATCTCACTGAGATCAGGTGTGCTTATTCCATCCATCCAAAAACTAGGGAATTCCACCATACGATCCTGAGAAAACTCACCATCAAATATAAGTCCATTCTTAAAGATGATTTTCCCCTGACATTGTGGAAGGTAAAAAAAACGTCTTACTGCTTATATGTAAACCCTTAAAATATATGATTTCCATATCAACCATGCAGCAGTACAGAGAATAATGTGAATGCATGGTTTCCAAAATCATTGCAATGGACTCCATTTAAATTTTTTAATGGACTGAATTCTGATTAAAAATAAGTATGTTTACCTACACGAACATAAAAGTCCACAATGCTGGAAATGAATTATTTCAAGGATTTGTTTTTATATAAAGTTTTCCAAAAGTGATCTTTTTCTAAAACAGTACTCACAGAATGACAGCAGAGTACAAAACATATGTAAATAATACAGAAGAAAATAAAAATCCTCTTAAGAAAGTAAGTTTAAAACAAAGTGACATAAAGGAAATGTAAAACACAATGGTCTAAGAGGTGCTTTACCCAACCGTGTTTCTTGTTTAACTCCCAGTGCCCATCATAAATTGCACCATTAGCATAGAAGAATTTGCCACGACCATGGCGGAGTCCGTTCGCCAACTCCCCAGTGTATTCATTCCTCAGAGGATACTGGCTTCCAGGCACTCGTTTCAGTAACCAAGTCTGGGTGCCAAAGCCATGCTGAAAGAGAAGAAAATGCTGAGAGAGCTTCTCCAACTTTCTCTATTAGATCACGTGAACTCTCTAAACTGAAATCCACAACATTGAAACATTTTTAATGTAAGTTCAATTTGAATGTTACTCTTAACTGTTTTGTCACTAACAGTTTATAATCAATAGATAAACACTTGAATAAAGGATTCAATAGGAAAATAATATAGTAAACAGCAAATTATATTTAAAATAATGCTTCAACTACAATGCCCCTTACAGTCAATTAGCAGCTGACACTGACTGTCTTGACTCACACATGAAGGAACATTTCCCGAGTTTCAAACTTCAAATTCTGTTTACATGCAGAAAATCTTGACAAAATTAAAGGAATTATGACGCGACAACTGCACAATTGCTATATTCGACAGCAATTACCTGTGAAGTACTTGGAGATATTTTGACATTGTATCAAGTTTAACGATTATTATTATGGTAAGGAATAGGTCATATAATTTCCATGTTAACAATCTTGTTAAGACTAAATGTATGAATTCATTCCCCCCAGAAAGAGGGTCCTACCTGAATGCCATTTTCCCACTGTCCCGTGTATTCTTCATTGGTAGAAAACCATCTCATTGTGCCGTCCCCATGACGTTTAAAATTTTTCCATTCGCCTTCATACACATTCCCAGATACATACCTGTAGAAACAGGCTCACTGCATTATGGAGCTCCTTCGCTTCGTGGAGCAGTTTCATTTAACACCTGATTAAATATTCTGTTAAATCTGCACAAATTTGTGAAATATAAATATTTAGATGAATTAAAAAAATTGACTTGTTCAGAAAGACTGTAGATTGAATCCTGCCTCCGCTGGGTTAGCGGCTCTCAGCAGATAGGGCTTCGGTGCTGGTGCGGCAATTGACCAATATCCACGTGTGGATGTGGTGAAAAATCAGCCATGTTTCCCCATTCTCTAGCGACCCCTGCTGGAAACTGCAGGTACCACGTCACAACAAGTTCAGTGCGACACCTTCCTCAGTGCTAACTCTCACCCATCCAGGTTCAGAGAGCGTTGTACTGTATTCTGCATCTGGCCATGCTGTACGTGACCTGGGTATGTATTCCATTTCTCCGCATCCATCACCACGTTGAGTACAAAAATTCAAATGAAAACAAACTTTGTCAATCGGTGCCGATCAATGCGGGTAACCGGTATCGATCAATGGAGGTGGCAATGAACTCTTGTTTATTGAAATAAATGCAGTGGAATTTCCCAACATGTTAATAATCTTCTGAACAAAAAATAAAGATAGGTCACTATTTTGTGTGACTACCCCCCTCCCATCTTAAGTGTTAACAAAAACTTGCCTATTCTTATTTCAAAAAATCGTTTACATTTAAGACTGTGACTTTGCCTTACAAATGATTATTCTTGAAAATATACTTGCCGTCTTATACCCCAGCCTTCGCTGACATTGTTCACCCATTCACCTTGAAACCATGAGCTTCCTTCTCGGTTGTAGTACACAGTGCCCTGGAAAGCAAGATGACAACAATATGCAAAGGAGGAGGCATTACAGCAAACAGTCAAGTCTGCTTAAATAAAAACTCATCTTCCTTTCAAATTACTGCCATGGGATCTTTAACTTCCACATGAACAGACAGACAGATCCTTGGTTTAAACTTCTCAACTGCACCTCCTCAAGCAATGCACTGGAGTTTCAGCCCAGACTACGAGCCCAAAGGTACAATGCAGGGCTTGAACCCACAAGCTTCTGACACAGGGATAAGCGTGAGCCGATCTGACACAAGGCATTGACTTAAGTTGATCATAAAAATAGATCTCTTTGCCCTGTCTTTATATTGGGATTTTCAACTACTAAAACAAGTTATAGCAATCAACATGTGTTGGGCTCCAATCTTACCTCTACAGCAGGGGTGGGCAATTACTTTGGCTGCCGGACCACTTCACGAGTTTTGGTAAGCTTCACGGGCCACACACTTAATATAGATGCAAATGCTTAATAATAGCTCAAAATCAAGTCTTACACTTGTACATGCATAAAATAAGGTCCATATAATTGACATTCATTAAAATTAGGTTAAATAAAAATAACTCATGGAGCAGACATTTATTCGATATTCACATATTGATGAGAATGTGAGAAGCTCACTCAATGGGAAGAATGAAAGCGCTGATGTACGTTAACCAGACAATTGAAGTCAGGCATCGTCTCCGTTGTTCCAATGCGGAGTACTGCTTTAAGGTGGTCATCAGTCATCACAGATCTATGTATTGATTTTTTGAATTTCATCACAGAAAATGTCTCCTCGCATATGTATGTTGATCCAAACAGCCCAAGCATCCTCTGGGCATGAGCCTTTATTTTTGGAAAGGTATATTCATTAAGAGAGGCGTAAAAACTGGGAAGCGGCACTGAATTGAATTGCTACGCAAGCAATGGATCACATTGCAAGTCAATAAACTCAAGTTGGAGGTCAAATGGGGCTTTGTCAACATCAAATGAGAAAGGTGAAGAGACCAAAGACAGGTCATAAGAACATAAGAATTAGGAGAAGGATTAGGCCATTCGGCCCCTCGAGTGTGCCCCCCCCCTATTCAATAAGATCATGGCTGAATCCTGGAATCAGCGAGAAAATTTGGCATGTAAGTCAAGTAGTGACAAACTATACTTTTTAAGGCTTAGATCGCAAACAGTAATCTGCTGCAAAATCCTTTCCAGTGATATATGTTGAATTCCATTTTAAATTGATTCTAAATCAAATGATTCTTTGATTCTAAAAATCCACGCTTTCTGTAAGGCTGAAAAAGCTCTCTGAATTTTAAAGCTAATTACAGGCTTAATCTTTTAAAGAGTTTAAGAATAAATAATTAAATCAAAGTTTGTTTACCTTCCCGTGTCTTCTGCCTTGATCCCACTGCCCAGTGTAAGAGATGACTTGATCAGAACTTCGGAAAGTCCCATTTCCATGACGTATTCCGTTCCACACCTCTCCTTCATAGGTGCTACCATCTGGCCATGTGTACAAACCATTTCCTGATGGCACATTCATTGAGAAGTCACCCTGAGAAACAGCACTAATGTTTGAGATAGAAAACCTTTATTTGGTTATATTCAGAGAACAAAAGTACAATGAATACTTCTTCCGAAAGGTCATAGTCCTGAAATGTTAACTCATTTTCCTCTTTCCATGGATGCTGCTGGACCTGCTGCGTGTTCCCAGCGATTTCTGTGTTTATACAATGAATACTGTTGACTTATTTTAATTTCTAAAATCACTAATCTCATAATTTCTCAGTTTGCCGATCAATGGACATTTTCACTTGAAATCACATTGAAAACGTAGATATAGTTTTGCATTCTCTTACTTCATATTTCAGTCCGGTGTTCCATATGTATGTTCCTCTGCCATGCATAAGGCCTTCAGAAAATTGTCCCTGTGGGAAAATATCATGATTAATAATGATCCTCACAAAGGAGATCATGATGATTTGAAGACATGACTATAAATGCTGAGACCAGCAAACTACGCATGGATCAGTCAGCACGGATCTATCCGCTACAAAAGTGAGGCTGCCCAAGGAAGATTTTTTAAAAAACTTTTTATGAACCTCAAAAGAATGAAGAGCTGAGTGAAACCACTGCGATTTTGACAAGAATCTTCTGCTTTTTGGCCCATGATGACCCAGCAATTGACCTATCAAAAAGCGTTTTCTGCCCCCTTTGACAATCATAACTCCAGTAAAAATGACTTTGTACTTTGATGTTAAATGCCGAACAAAACACTCTTTCTTCTACTTACTTGATAAATATGGCCTTCTTGGAAATTGGCAACAGCTTCACCCTCATATAGACCATGAATACGTTCTCCTTCATAGCTGGAAAACGAAGGGCTCCTTTTAATCCATGGAAATGAATCTGCTCATTTCATAGTAAACTCACACCTTTCTGGAATTAGGTAAGAAGGATGCGTCCCTCCGGGGAGAGAGTGCGCACTCCATTCCAACAACCTATCTCTGGTATTTCCGCGTGTGGGCGGGAGGCAAGGAATTCTCAGTTTGGTTCGGATACTCTTAAAGCAACGGGCGATGGGTTTCCGGCAGGTGTCAAGGAGGTCACCCAACTGACCAAAACAAAAACACTCCACAGGTAACATGGGCGTTGTGTCATTTTGAACGTGGGGAATGCTACTTTTCATGGGAACACATACTTGTTGATGGGTGGGTGGGGGGGGGGGGGTGAGGGGGTGGGGGGGGGGAGAGGAGAGAGAAAGAGAGAGAGACACATTTTCTGATTGGGAAAGTGGAACAAGCTTGAGCAACCGACACCTCTCCTGCCCCCGCTCCCCGGGGTGAAACTTGGAAAGCGTTGATATAGTAAATAACAGTAACAACAACAATAATAATACTGACGTCAAAAAAAAAGGTGATAAACGGGGAAGGATCCCCATAGGCCCAGCACCACCCCCCCCCCCCCCCCACTCTCTCTCTCTCTCTCTCTCTCACACCTTTGCACGATGAGCTTGGTCAGGATCGGCTCGTTGTAGTGCACCGGGAGCTCGGTGACCTCCTTGGTCGGCTCCTCGACGCCCGGTTCCACGCCAGCTGCCGCGTCGTCGGCGGGGGTGACCTGCTGCTCGGAGCCCGCGTGCCCCTTGAGGCTGCTCTCGGACTCGTCCCGGATCGACTCGATCCGCATCACCCGCTCGGCTTCTTCCGCCGGGGGGCCCGGCTCCGACACCTTGGCCTTCTTCTGCGGCTCCTTCTCGTCTTTGCCTTTCTTGCCTTTCTCTTCTTTGCCCTTTTTGGGCTTTTTCTTGTCTCCTCCCTTCGCCATCTTCCCGCGCGTCTCACCGGCGCGGCGGCCGCGTCCAGGGCCGCCCGCGTTGCCATGGCAGCCGAACGACGGGAGCCGCGCAGGGACAGGGACGTTCGCGCACGCGCACACACGCGCACACACACTCACACACGGTGGCCGGGGGGACACTCGCGGCGTTTTCGAAATCCTCACTCCCCCTCCACTCCCCCACCAATTGCGTTTGACATATATTTGCTTTCGCCCTTCTCACTCGGAGCCACACACAATCACAACGATTCTGCCATCCCTGCCTATTTTTTTTAATGTATGTTATATATGTTTATATATATTTTATATCTACTACTAATAATAATAATCCTCGCATTTGACACAGCGCTTTTCACGTCGGGAGGACGTCCCAAAGCGCTTCACAGAACACACTGTAAAGTGAATTGACTGTATATTTGTGGGCGAACGCGGCAGCCAATTGCGCACAGCGATGTCCCACAAACAGTCGTGGATTGAAAATGACCAATTTATTATTGTTTTTGGTTTTGGAGGGATTATTATTAGGCTCTGTGTGGAGTAAGGAAACTTGCCCAAGGTTTCGCCCTCTGCCTGGAATTGAACTCAGGTCTCTCGCTTGCAAAGCGAGTGCTCTAACCACTGAACTACAGGATTATATTATATATATATATATGTATAATTCCTGGCATTTGACGCTGCACCTTCTCACGTTGAAACGTCTCCCAAGAGCTTTGCGGAGTTTTCCCGTTACTACCTGTGCGATTAGGAGGCGATTATTATTCTTTTATATATATATATTGTTTTATTACGTTCCTACTTTTGACAGAGGACTGATCCCACTTTGCAATCTTTTTCTTCAATTTGACAGTTAAAACCTTCCCCCCCACCACCAGAATAAAGTATCATGTTCAAATGCAAGGATTATTATTTACTGTTGTATATGCAATCCCCATTTCTTAAAAGGACATCACGCTTTTGGAAGTGTCTTAGCAAAAAGTGTTCCCCAAATGCACACGTTCATGTGTCAACCTGGCAAAATTGGTAGCAATCTCCCCTTGGAGTCAGAAGGTTGTGGGTTCAAGCCCCACACTAGGTCTTAGTCTAAATTATGCCATAGTCTAAAATGATACTCCAATCCAGTGTTGGGGCTATGCGTTGTTGGCCGTCCTTTGGATGAGATGTTAAAACCGAGGCCCTGTCTGTCTGTTCAAGTTTGATAATTGATCTTGTTGAATCGTAAAATTTTGATCATACATTAAAGCACGTGATCCGAATAATTTCCCAAGGACTCAATGATCAGGAAAAGGAGCAGTTGCAAGTGTATGAAAAATAAAAACGAAACTATGTAATTTAATAAACAACATGAAAAACAATTGACAAATGCTCCCATGAACCTGCATAAAGTGATTAAAAATTGCAAAAAAACAAGTTTCAGTAAAATGACAATTATTGCTAGCGCAATTTAATAAGATTTGAAATTATACATTTCAAAATAAAAAACAGCAACTATATCTTGGAATGGCATAATTGGGAGTAAAATTTCAACTTTGTCTTATGTGTTAAAAAAAAAGAAGCTTGTATTGCAGCAGATCATTCCACAGATATCATGTCCAGGTTTGCTAAATGTCTCATGGTTGGACGTCCATGTGGGCAGTTCCAAGGATGCTCAATCTCACCCATGTGTGTTATCAACTTCTTCATCTCACTCATCTGAAGTGCAGTTCCAATCATCACCTAACAACAGAGTTGCACACTATATAAAAAAAAATGCTTTCTTTCCTTAACCTCTTCGCTGAGGCAACCAAATCTATTTTTATTGGACTAGTAAAGAATGATTTCTATCCTGACTTACTTTCTTTGGACAGCAGCATAATTTGAAGCAGGAGTTATGCAACGGGAAATCTATTTGACATACCTCACATCGATGTTATAGCATTAGCTTGTGTACTTCATGGCATGCTAACTACTGAATAAACTTGCTGTATAACATGGTCAGGATTACTTTAGAACAGTACGTACCGACTTTCTGCAAGCTCTGGATGCAAACATCTGCCTGACTCTTGAAGGGCGGCACATGAGTCCTGGAGAGTCACTCAACATGAAAATAAGTTCTTCGATATCCTGTGGACCAAAGGTCCAGTTCTTACTCGTTGGCAGGGAAACCAGTTTCACTCTCTCAGTAGGAGAGGCTGTAAGAAAAAAATCAATGCAAATAAAATATTTTAAAATATTTTTGAGTTTCACCCAAAATATAGTCAATTCACTTTACAGAATATTCTGAAGCGCTTTATATCAAATGCAAGCATTATTATATTATTATATATACTCCAAAGATGCTCATAGAAAGAAACATGCTAGACAAGACAAGTGATTCATTATTTAAGATTTTTCATATTCAGTGGGGTGCAATATTTTGGGGAAGGATTCAAATGGATGTTAAACGCAACATAAAAGAAAGGGATTCAGTAGAATTTCACCAAAGATACGTGAAGCAAACCTTCTTCATCTATAATAAAATCAAAACCATTTTTCCGGAATATTTCCAAGTTGTCCATAAGTACAGTTTCACTGACTGCTGTTAAATGAAGTTTCTGGGGTCTGAAAATTAAAAACAGAATAGAGAATATGGATGGTAACAAGAGCATACACGCTAGAGCAAAGAAACATCATTTCCATTCTGCTTTTACAACTCATTCAAATGAGACTTCAATATTATAGCACTGTACATTCTACAATAGATTCCTTTAGTCTAGAGTAAAAACAGCGAAGATGCCAAGTAAGACACAACTTTAATTTGTACTTGACAATGATTCTATTCATCTGAGTGTGGCCCATACATTGCTTTGACACTAACAATATAGGGAGTAAAGAACAATTCCAAAATTAGTCCCTTCACAAATGCTACGGCACAAAAAAAGGGCATCTTACGCTATAAGCTTTTGACCTTGAAGAACTGTGTGCTGCTGCAACATCTCAAAGTTGTACTTCTCATCAGTGGCATGCTGGTCTATAATAAACAGGTCGGAGTCCAGCTTGGTGATGATAAATCCCAAATTGAACTGCCCAATAATCTCCATATGTGCAAACCTGTCTTTGCTATAAAAGGAGATGGCAGAATGAATGTCATTCATCATAATATAACAGCTATACAAACTATTTCAATAAATAAAAATGTTTCAATATTTTACTCAAGATCATGTAGCAGAACGGACATTCAACAGATCAATTATAATACTTACATTTTTGAGCGCAAGATTCAATGAACATAAAGCTTCAAAATAAATGAAAAATAGTAATAATTTGGTCACTCAATCCACGACTGTTTGTGCAGTATTTCACCCGCAAAATGCAGTCAATTCACTTTACAGTATATTCTGCAAAGCGATTCAGACGTCTGAACAATGTGATAAGACGCTATATCAAATGTCAAGATTATTAGGGTTATAAATTAATAATAATAATAATAATAATAATAATCCTTGCATTTGATATAGCGCTTTTCACGTCAGGAGGACGTCCCAAAGCGCTTCACAGAACACACTGTAAAGTGAATTGACTGTATATTTGTGGGCGAACGCGGCAGCCAATTGCGCACAGCAATGTCCCACAAACAGTCGTAGATTGAAAATGACCAATTTAATTATTGTTTTGGGTTTTTTGGAGGGATTATTATTAGGCGTGTGGAGTAAGGAAACTTGCCCAAGGTTTCGCCCTGCCTGGAAAATACCTGCAATAATAGTATTGCAGGTATTTTAAAATTACCTGATCTGCTTTCGAAGTTCATCCTCTGCTGCGTGATTATCCCCAGGATTAATCTGGGCTCGAAATTTCCTGCATTTCTGTGCATCTTCCTGATCCGCTTGCTGCCTGTTGATTTTCTTCATCCTTTCACTCAACTGGTCCATGGAGAAAAGGAGCGTCTCAATCGTTTTATTCATTTCTACAGGCCGATCAACTTGTGAAGCAACAGGGTGCGGGAGACGAGATGATAAACCAGGCACCAAATGCTGGTGATCGACTTTTAAGCGTTTGGTACCTTGATGGATGTAATTGTCTGGCATTAAGTCAGTCAATGGCAGACTGTCTTCACCCTTCTTTGAATCATCTTTCCCTGTTGACAGACCCAACTCAGGAAGTTCAATGCCGCTGCTCATTGTTTCAGCTCTCAGTTCTTCACTGCCTTTAACTTCAGGCGAACCGGTCAAACTGTCAGGCGATTGGGATGAAGAGGTTACGTCAGGCGTGCTGCAACTGAGCACTGAATCGGGTGTTGTGCTGCCTTTACCAGAATCGGTTTTGCTTTCGGGGTTCCTGGAATCCTCTGTTTTATCAGAACACAATGACGCATCGCAATCGTTTGGATCGGGTACACAGTTCTGTCGTGGGCTGCTCGGTTGTGCGCAACCAGTGAAAAAAGACTGCAGTTTCCTCTGCCCAGACTGCTGTCTACTATGCTTCAGATCGCATGACAAGGACTGCCGCAGGGAGAACGCCTCTCGTAACCTGGCAATACTGTTACACTTTATTTTCTCGGAGTGCGATGTCACAACAGGGGCATCCCGCTCGGTTTTGGCAAAGTTACTGGTGTCCGTTGTCTGTGGAATTTCTTTACGAGTTCCTATCACTAGGGGTGAAGAGAACGAGGAAAGGAAAAAGAAACTATTTAACACACAAATACCCTGTGTCCAACATTAATCCATTAATCTGAATCTCCAATACTACTTATTATTATAATAATCCTTGCATTTGGTATAGTGCCTTATCACGTCGTTGAGAAGTCTCAAAGCGCTTCACAGAATACATTATAAAGTGGATTGACTGTATTTTGTGGGCAAAAAGCACTGCAGTGTCCCACAAACAGTTGTGGATTGAATGATTTTTTTGAGGAATTATTTTTTGGAGGGAAAGCGATCTGCCACTTGACTAACACTCACTTACTTGCTACTTACTGGTAGGTAAACAGAGGTGTGTGGAGTAAGGAAACTTGCCTAAGGTTTCGCCCCGCCAGGGAATCAAACCCAGATCCTCTCGTTTGCGAGGCGAGTGTTCTAACCACTATGCTTCAGGACTCCAATTATTCAAATGTTCTGTTTGTTGCTCACCAAGACATATGTCAAGTTCTTCAAGAAATTCATTCAACGTGCAATAAAAATTCAAACTGTTGAACATTTCACATTTAGTTTGCTAATGTAGCAAGAGTTATGTTCTTTGGTTAGCTTTTATAACTAAGAAGACAGATGCACTCATATTTTACCTGGATACTTCTGGATAACACTGAACTGGTTGACACCTGAGTCATACATCTGAATAAGGGATGATTTCAGAATCGCAAGGAGTAGCTTCTCCTCTTGAAGAAAAATTTGTCTCTTGTCAGGTGTAACGTTGACATCAATACACTCTTTTTTTTAGAAAAAAACACAGCAAAGTAAATGACAATGTTAACGAAGCATGGAGTAAAGTGAAGGTTACATCAATGCTTTGGTTTCAAATTACAAACAATATGCTTATTCTCTAGCCTCAATTTGTAGTGTTAAAAGCCTGATATAGTTTCTGCTCCTCATTACGTTGGCTGGTGAGTGACTTGTTTTTCGATAACATTAAATATCAGACGTTCAACGTCCAATCAACCACCCTTGAAAGCTGAGGTAAAATTCGAGTGCGGGGTGGGTTCTTTACAATCTAGCAGTACAAAAATATTCTTTACAATGTAGTAGTACAAAATCACATTGCTGAACCCCCATTTAGATCACAGCTTCATGACACCTGCAAAATACATAGCATTCTGGGTTCTGAGTAACATTATATACAAATATTACACACATCTTGCTGACACTCACCAGCGTCAACACAGATATTCAGGGCAACAAACGGATACTGGTGCCTGTTATACATATGATAGACTTCATTCACAAGTTTTGAAACCTGAAATCAAAGGATAGAGTTTCTCATTAATAAGTTCAAGAAATCAAAGTGCATCTACTAAAGCTTACGTTTGCTCATTTATTTTCTACTCCATATTTAGTTATTTTTCTCTTGGGTCCTCGTTTGTTAATAAAGAAATGGAATGGACAGGCAGGGAGCAAGTGGCCCACTACAGAAGGCTCCGTTGACTCATTCAGTTACTATTTATCTATCCACACACTGCTCTTTGCAGAGCCTATTCCAATAGGTCTAACCCAGCTCAGAACATGGGGAATTAGCAACCTGTTAACACTATGGTCTGCCAGTGCATTGATACATGAAACATAATTCATCATCACCTATTTTAAGTGCAACTAAATCAGTTGCGGTTAGAAGGCAGACATGTTTAAACGAACTCTAGCCCACCCCAAGAGTTGAATAAAACCATACCAATTTTAAACTTAGCATTGATTTTTACCTTCGGTGGATCACATGGTCGTTGATTAATGAAAAAAAACTGTCGATCAGTAGAACTTCTACCAATTCCATGATCTCCTCGAGACAAAAATCCTGCGATTCTTTAGTGTATTGTAGGAAAGAAAGTTAGTGTTACACAAGCTCATTGTTGGTATTACTATAGTATATTAAGTTATTAAGAAAAAAAATGAAACCATACATTTAATTTCATATTGAACTAAGATACTTTTAAAAGACTTTTAAAACACGCAGTCAGAGAGCTGCAAAACAATGGGAAAATGTTTGAACTTGTGGTGAGAGATGGTGGATCTCAAATCCAACTGGATCTCCTGTCCACTTAGTAATCATAATAATAATCCTCGCATTTGATATAGTCCCTTATCACGTCATTGAGATGTCTCAAAACGCATCACAGAATATATTGTAAAGTGGATTGATTGTGTATTTTCTGGAAGAAACGAGACAGTCTTGGATCGAGATACAATTTTTTTTTGAAGGGGTTATTACCCCTGGAAAACGATCCGCCAAATCGTCTGACAACCAGATTCCTACTTATTGCTCGGTAAACAGAGGCAATGTAGAGTAAAGAAACTTGCCTAAGGTTTTGCCACACCCAGGAATCGAACCTGGATCCTCTTGTTTGTGAGGCGAATGCACTAATCACTACACTACGGGACTCCACGAGTGAATGTACAATTAGCCCCTTTAATCAGAAAGTCTTATTTCCACCAATTTTCAAAGAAGAATTAAAATAAGGTAAGGAGCAAATCAAAGCAGAAACAGTGTCAGATGAGTGAACATTTAATGATCAACTATGGTCACATAAGGTGTAACCTACGATCGTTCACCACGTTGCACCACAAAAGTGCACACATCAGCTTTCAACACAGTCAAACAGGGAAAATGTTCCCATCAACAACAACAACAAAATTACATTTACAGAGCGCCTTTCACGTCGGGAGGACGTCCCAAAGTGCTGAACAGTCAGGTGTCGGGGCCCGAGCATGGGGGAGAGGTGGTGTAGGGATGAGGGAAGGCAGAGAGGTGGGAGGGAGACCAAAGGCACGGTCGAAGAGAAGGGTCTTGCGACCGGCCTTGAAGGAGGCAAGAGAGGAAGCGAGGCGAAGGGACCGTGGGATGGAGTTCCAGAGTGTGGGGGCAGAGAGCCTGAAAGCCCGGCCACCGATGGTACGGCGGGGGGGAGACATGGAGCAGGCCGGAGCCCGCTGAATGGAGGGAGCTCCCCTTGGGGTAAATGCTCAGTGCAAAGCAGTCACTGAGCAATCAGTGTTGTGTTTCAAATGTAAAATGCCATCAGTTTTGTAAAACCATGTTTTACGTAAATCCGTTAGTTAAATGCTGGGATTCAGTAACCAAATGTTGAACACAACCATTCAGCATCACTTACGTGTACAGCTTTTCAGGAATTTCAGCAGCTTTAAGTCCATAGTCTTCACAAACAGTCTCACTAGGGGGCATTTGAGCAAATGGGACAAGGCTTTGCAGCTAGAAAATATGAAGGAAAATGTGTGGTTTCAGCATTTTTATCTTCAATATTGTAACTGCAGTTACTGAAGTGATCTTATTATGAGGCGGATCTCTCAGTGTGATACAGGCACGGGTGAAGCTCATAGATACTTGTCCTGTGTTGAAAGCTGATGTGTCCAACATGTGATGTAATATCATTTTGAGGTAAATTTTTGCTTGAAAGTGACGAACAAGTGTAAGTGTAAGTGGAAGCAAAGCTTGAGCTAGAGTAGTGACGTCAAATCTGAATCATGCTAAGTATTATTTGATAAGTTTGCATGTTCTCAGCAATCACTTGAAGTCCTCTCCAGTCCTCTCCAGGTCCTATCCTCTCATGGTAGCACATTGTGACTGCCGCCTGATAAGTGAATGGCTTCAGTTTTGCTATGCAACGTACCAGACTCATGCTACTGGCTTCTCCAATGGGAAGTAAGAACCAACTTTGCATACGGTTATAATAAATGATTTAAAGCAATCGTACTAAAAACATTGAGTCACTATTGAGTAGTTTAGGCTTCACATTGATGTAGTGTAATTGCAGCCGTTTGGCTGAATTGTCAGATGTCAAATCAGAATTCAGCAGTCTGTGAAACCACCTAAAGAGGAAGACCATTTTCCTTCACACTCAATGAAGCACAACTGCTGCAAGCTTTAAAAGTTTAAAAAACAGCAGGTCTGCTGGAGCTCGCATGAAACTTTAAAGTTAAAAAAGTCCTGACCTGGCAACGTTTCACTGGCAATTCATTCCTTCAGACAGCAAGAAGTAGAACTCAGTGCACACATTTGAAATCTCCTTTACAAAGACTTATTTGGGGTTGATTCCAAAGCCCTGCTAGTTCCCAATTTGAGAGCAGCGCAAGTAGGCTGTATAACTTTGCACTCTCTATCAAAATCACATCAATATAAAATGGCACCGATGAACTGAGGAGTACTGCCTTCCAAACAGAACCATTTTCTTACACACACACACACAGACATGGTAATCTTATTCCATCCCCTATCCTCTACCCTATTTTCTCCTTTGTCTTCCTTGTCCTACCTCCCCCTTCTCTGTTAGCCCTTAAAAGCCTCTCCCTCCCAACATGCTGACCCCTCTGACGAAGGGTCATGGACCTGAAACATTGACTCATTTTCCTTTCTCCGTAGATGCTGCCTGACCTGCTGAATGTTCCCAGCGACTTCTGTTTTTGTTTCATGGTAATATTATTTTACCTGTTTTGGCCCGAATACAGCACTGATGTTCTCTTTTATAGTGCTGCATCCACTAGTGCAAACAACAGGGTTCCGTTTTCCTTGTCCAACCTGATTTGTACAGTTTATCCGCACACCTGTAGCGATGATGCAGTAAGCTTGCAAGACCTGCACCATTTTAGCATATTCCTGATTTAAACGAAAACAAAGTAAAAGATTTTGTACTTCTTAAAAACAATAGCAGCTGCGACATTCTTTTCACTCATAAGAAAATGCCAAGAGGAATACTGTGTATTGTAATCATTTTTCAAACAAATGAATTAGCTACATGGATTCAGAATAGATTTCAGTCACAATACTTGTAATATCACAAGTCAATTTTACAATATTAATATCACAATGATCACAATACAAGTCTCCCAATCCTAAAAACAAGCTATTCACACTGCAGGCAAGTACTATTATAATAATAATCCTTGCATTTGATATAGCACTTTTCACGTCGGGGGGACGTCCCAAAGCGCTTCACAGAACACACTGTAAAGTGAATTGACTGTATATTTGTGGGAGAACGCGGCAGCCAATTGCGCACAGCAATGTCCCAGAAACAGTCGTAGATTGAAAATGACCAATTTATTATTGTTTTTGTTTTTGGAGGGATTATTATTAGGCTCTGTGTGGAGTAAGGAAACTTGCCCAAGGTTTCGCCCTCTGCCTGGAATTGAACTCAGGTCTCTCACTTGCAAAGCGAGTGCCCTAACCACTGAGCCACAGGACTCCACTATTCAAGAGCACAGGAACAGGAGTAGGCTATTCAGCCCCTCAACTCCAAATATTACCAGTCTTTCTCTCCAACAATATTACAATCAACCACATTGCACAATTCAGTAGCAGGGACTTATACCAAGAGGGTCAATAAATCGACAGAATTAGGAGTTTAAACCACCATTATCACATTCAGTAATGTGCAGTCTCTTTAATTATTAATTAAATGCATTAGGTCCATCACAACTGCATATTATTTATTCATGTTAAAATACTTTACCTTTTTAATATTCCGCTGAAACTCTTTGTTCCTTACAGGAAGTGTGAGAACAGCTGCTGAACACTCACAGTTGTCCCAATCTGTCGGGGATGTGGCACTTTCTGTCTAATGCAGCCATTATGATCGTACACCAGACGGGTTCCAACCTTGGCTGCTTTGTGACAGGTCACAATGGTCAGGTTGCTGAAAAGGACGATAGAACAAAGTGTGCTATAAGTGCAGCCGATCCCTTCCACGCCAGTAACATAAATATTCTAGAATAGAAAAAATGCCTGTACAATATAGTCAAAGAGACATCACCATACATACCTCAGCGCACATAAGGAACTCAGAGCTTCACCTCTAAATCCAAAGGTATCCACATGCACAAGATCAGAGAACTCTTGCAGCTTGGAAGTGTAATGCTTCAGGGCTTTAAAACAAATTGTTTTGCGTGTTACAAAACGGCATCACTTCAATTGATGCACAAAGCCTACTCATTTGCAGAATGTGGAGTGTAGCATATTTTTTAAATCATTCTCCCAATAAAATACAAACGTACTTAGCCCTTCAAAATTTTCTTCCGGTACTCCACCTCCATTGTCCATTACTTCAATCAGATCTGCTCCACATTCTTTCAGCTTAACATCTGAAAAAAAAACATACACCAGAAAAAACATAAAGTACTTTTAAAAAGAAATTTGGTGTTTCATGAATCATCTTTTTAGGTTAATCATCACAGCTTTCCCATCAAAACATACAACAACAACAAGATTCCATTTATAGAGAGCCTTTCACGTCGGGAGGACGTCCCAATAGCTGAACTAGTAAATAACAGATAAAACAATCCTTGCATTTAAAAATATACAGCTATTACACTTTACTGTTTGAATAAATCCATTGTGAATGTCTCAACTACATGATATATCAAATGCAATGATTATTTCAATATTATACACAGCATCATCATTTCTATCTGCCTATTTTAGGTGAACATTACAGATCCTCTGACACTATTTAGAAAGAGAAGGGAGTTTCTCAAGAACCCTAACCAGCATTCCTCCAGATATATTCCCGAATGTTTGTGGGACATTGCTAGCCCAAATCTACAAAATGTTTGTCTACAAAAATCTACAAAAAAAAACACAATCCTTGACAATAATTTCTTGCAAAGTGCTTTTCCATGTGATAAAGTGCAATAAAAATGCAAGTTATATTTTTCTGAACAGCGAAACATTTCAGGAGCAAGTTTAACATTTCAGACTGGCTCTTGATTAAACTATAATGAACATTTCTGGAGGATCATGTCACGTCAATCAGATGCTACATAAACTGTACAGCATACAAAAAATATTGACGTGTGTGCCTTGACCTCTCTGCAGCGATCATATTTCCGATTTCTACAAAAGAGAGTTGCATCAGTCTCTTATGTTGCAGGTGCCATATACATGCCATAATCTTCTTCTTTCCCTACCTCTTGCCATAATCTTTTTCCAGACAGTAGCAACCGCAGCAATTCCTCCAGTGATCAGTGCTCCCAAATAATGCACTAACAACACTTAATTAAACAATGCGCATCTCAAAAACATAATGCTTCTCCTCACCAACGTTAGTAGCACCAGCATCTAGACTGTTCTCCACCAATTCTTTGACAGCAGTGCTGAGATTAAGCACAACTTGTCCTGAGCAGATCTGATGCACCGACTGTTGGTCAATTGGCTTGATTGCTCTTGCGGGAGCTGAGCTGAATAAATAGTAACATGGAATTAATCAGAAATTGACAGAATAGTTGCACATAACCAATAAAGGGTGAGTAATAGACATTCAATAAAGGTATAGACATAATACGTTATATTACAGATAAGATATACCACCAATAGTGATGCACAAGTGGGTAGACTGTAATACTAACAATTACTCATTGCTCTTTCACAGAGGCCAAGGGAAATGGACTCCACTGAATAGGCACCCTCAATGCCAGTTCATTTTAACGTGAGTGAAGCTGATGCAGTTCTGTGCTTTTGACATGTTTGTTTGTTAAAAACCTTTAACGACATCGCAATGAACCATTCGACAATGTTTGCTTTCCTACAGCTGGTGCAGAAAACATTGACACTGCAGTTGTGTGGGTGCCATGCATTTAATCAGCACAAACGTATGCCGTACGTAACCAGTATATTGGAGTTACCACCTGTATAGCTTTGAGCTGGAGAATTAATTTTTCTGGCCCTGTCGATTCTAGACTCGGCAGAGAAGCGACAGCCTGGCTGCAATGGGCAGTTTGAGATATTACATATTTCGCCCACAATATACAGTCGATCTACTTTGCAGTACATCCTGTTGAAGCGCTTTGAAGCGACTCAACTACAGAAGGCGCTGTATCAAATGCAAGGATTATTATTATGATTAATAATAATAATAAAGGTCGAGTTGTTGCAGTTGTTTGTGACCTTGTAATTCACCTGGCCTGACCGACTCTGCAACAATGGCTTGTCTGAGGATAAAACCATCCACGACTCAGATTGTCTGGAGTTAACTAACTGTAAACCTCTGGCACCTGCACCCCTGTGTGAGTGTCCAGGCATTTGCACCAGTGTGTGAGTGTCCAGACATCTGCACCAGTGTGTGAGTGTCCAGACATCTGCACCACTGTGAGTGTCCAGACATCTGCACCAGTGTGCGAGTGTCCAGACATCTGCACCAGTGTGTGAGTGTCCAGACATCTGCACCAGTGTGCGAGTGTCCAGACATCTGCACCAGTGTGCGAGTGTCCAGACATCTGCACCAGTGTGTGTGTCCAGACATTTGCACCAGCGTGTGAGTGTCCAGACACCTGCACCAGTGTGTGAGTGTCCAGACACCTGCACCAGTGTGTGAGTGTCCAGACACCTGCACCAGCGTGTGAGTGTCCAGACATCTGCACCAGTGTGTGAGTGTCCAGACACCTGCACCAGTGTGTGAGTGTCCAGACACCTGCACCAGTGTGTGAGTGTCCAGACACCTGCACCAGTGTGTGAGTGTCCAGACACCTGCACCAGTGTGTGAGTGTCCAGACATTTGCACCAGTGTGCGAGTGTCCAGACATTTGCACCAGTGTGCGAGTGTCCAGACACCTGCACCAGTGTGTGAGTGTCCAGACACCTGCACCAGTGTGTGAGTGTCCAGACACCTGCACCAGTGTGTGAGTGTCCAGACACCTGCACCAGTGTGTGAGTGTCCAGACACCTGCACCAGTGTGTGAGTGTCCAGACACCTGCACCAGTGTGCGAGTGTCCAGACATTTGCACCAGTGTGTGAGTGTCCAGACATTTGCACCAGTGTGTGAGTGTCCAGACACCTGCACCAGTGTGTGAGTGTCCAGACACCTGCACCAGTGTGCGAGTGTCCAGACACCTGCACCAGTGTGCGAGTGTCCAGACACCTGCACCAGTGTGCGAGTGTCCAGACACCTGCACCAGTGTGCGAGTGTCCAGACACCTGCACCAGTGTGCGAGTGTCCAGACACCTGCACCAGTGTGTGAGTGTCCAGACACCTGCACCAGTGTGAGAGTGTCCAGACACCTGCACCAGTGTGCGAGTGTCCAGACACCTGCACCAGTGTGCGAGTGTCCAGACACCTGCACCAGTGTGCGAGTGTCCAGACACCTGCACCAGTGTGTGAGTGTCCAGACACCTGCACCAGTGTGTGAGTGTCCAGACACCTGCACCAGTGTGTGAGTGTCCAGACACCTGCACCAGTGTGTGAGTGTACAGACACCTGCACCAGTGTGTGAGTGTCCAGACACCTGCACCAGTGTGTGAGTGTCCAGACACCTGCACCAGTGTGTGAGTGTCCAGACATTTGCACCAGTGTGCGAGTGTCCAGACATTTGCACCAGTGTGCGAGTGTCCAGACACCTGCACCAGTGTGTGAGTGTCCAGACACCTGCACCAGTGTGTGAGTGTCCAGACACCTGCACCAGTGTGTGAGTGTCCAGACACCTGCACCAGTGTGTGAGTGTCCAGACACCTGCACCAGTGTGTGAGTGTCCAGACACCTGCACCAGTGTGTGAGTGTCCAGACACCTGCACCAGTGTGTGAGTGTCCAGACACCTGCACCAGTGTGTGAGTGTCCAGACACCTGCACCAGTGTGTGAGTGTCCAGACACCTGCACCAGTGTGTGAGTGTCCAGACACCTGCACCAGTGTGTGAGTGTCCAGACACCTGCACCAGTGTGTGAGTGTCCAGACAGCTGCACCAGTGTGTGAGTGTCCAGACACCTGCACCAGTGTGTGTGTGTCCAGACACCTGCACCAGTGTGTGAGTGTCCAGACACCTGCACCAGTGTGTGAGTGTCCAGACACCTGCACCAGTGTGTGAGTGTCCAGACACCTGCACCAGTGTGTGAGTGTCCAGACACCTGCACCAGTGTGTGAGTGTCCAGACACCTGCACCAGTGTGTGAGTGTCCAGACATCTGCACCAGTGTGTGAGTGTCCAGACACCTGCACCAGTGTGTGAGTGTCCAGACACCTGCACCAGTGTGTGAGTGTCCAGACACCTGCACCAGTGTGTGAGTGTCCAGACACCTGCACCAGTGAGTGTCCAGACACCTGCACCAGTGTGTGAGTGTCCAGACACCTGCACCAGTGTGTGAGTGTCCAGACACCTGCACCAGTGTGTGAGTGTCCAGACACCTGCACCAGTGTGTGAGTGTCCAGACACCTGCACCAGTGTGTGAGTGTCCAGACACCTGCACCAGTGTGTGAGTGTCCAGACACCTGCACCAGTGTGTGAGTGTCCAGACACCTGCACCAGTGTGTGAGTGTCCAGACACCTGCACCAGTGTGTGAGTGTCCAGACACCTGCACCAGTGTGTGAGTGTCCAGACACCTGCACCAGTGTGTGAGTGTCCAGACACCTGCACCAGTGTGTGAGTGTCCAGACACCTGCACCAGTGTGTGAGTGTCCAGGCAACTCACCACGTCTCCATGCCCACGGGCCGGGGCTACGACACGGGAAGGAGGAAGGGCGGCTCGCGGGCTGCGGTTGGCGATTCCCAGCCACGACACAACCATCAACCGAGTCGCAGACATGAGGCAAAAAAAAAAACCCCGCGAGGCGACGGGGCGTCCGCCACCAACCGGACCGCCAACCTCCGCGCGACGCACCGCGACGCGACGCGACACTGCCCCTCCCCCCCCCCCACACACACACACCCACACCCCGTGACCCGGCCGGCGTCGCGCGGCGCCCTCTGGGAAACGTAGTCCGCGCACGGGCCGTCGCCGCGCGCACTCCCGCCCGGCGCACTGCATCTCCCGTCACGCTAAGCGGCGCTTTTTTTTTCTCTCTCTCTCCCGGGGGTTTCATTTCCGCGCGCGCGCGCCCCCCCCAACCGCCTCGTCCTACGATTGACAGGGGAGGGGAGGGAGGTTAGCCAATCAGAAGCCGGGACGGCGGACCAATCGGATGAGGGAGAAGCGCTTGGGTGGGCGGGACTGAGTGCGTGCGGCGCCGGAGCAAAGCGCGAGGCGCGTCTGCGCGTCGCTCTCTCTGTCGCCCACTTTCTCCCTCACAGCGATGCCGATGTATAAGGTAAAGCCGTACTACAGCGAACACCGAGTCATTGACCCGCCCACCTGCATGTACAGGATAGCGAGCATTCACCAGGACACCGGACGTGGCTCTTCGGACGCGGAGGTAACGGGGGTCCCCCCGGGTTTCACTTGCACTGCTGAGTCGGCTTTTATTAGCACACGACGGCCGGGTCTGGGCCTGGGCCTGGTCTGGGTGGGGACTGGGTGGGGGGGGACTGGATGGGGGGGTGGGGGGGGACTGGGTGAGGGGGATGGGGGGACTGGATGGGGGGGTGGGGGGGACTGGATGGGGGGGTGGGGGGGACTGGATGGGGGGGACTGGGTGAGGGGAATGGAGGGGACTGGGTGGGGGGGAATGGGGGGGACTGGGATGGGGGGGACTGGGGTGGGGGGGGATGCTTCTCCCTTTTACCTCTTCATCTTCAAGTGGAATTTTCTTGTCATTTTTTTTTACCCCCAAACGTTTGCAGTGATGTGTGCGAATTGCTCATTTTTCAAATTGATTGATTGATTGATTTGTTTTGCTTCCTGATGGCTTGCACTGCCTGTACACTAACTTTCTGTGATGGGTGTACAAGGACACCTAAATCCCTCATTAGTCTCTTCCCCCCCCTCTAGAAAATAATCTGCTTTTCTATTTTTTCTACCGAGGTGAATAACTTCGCACTTCCCCACATTATACTCCATCTGCCAGCTTCTTGCCCACTCACTTAACCTGTCTCTATCCCTTTGAATCCTCCTTGTGTCCTCCTTACAGGTTACTTTCCCACCAAACTTTGTATTATCCGTGAATTTGGATATATTAAGCTCTATTTCCTCAACTAAATCATTGATGTGGACTGTAAACAGTCGAGGACCAAGCACTGATCCTTGCGTCACTCCACTAGTCACAACCTGCCAAATCTGAGGAGGACCCATTTATCCCGACTCTCTGTTTTCTGCCTGTTAACCACTCTTCGATCCATGATAATATATTACCCTTAATTCCATGAACCCTAATCTTATGTAACAACCTTTATTCTGGCACCTTGTTGAATGCCTATATCCACTGGTTCCCCCCTATCTCATCTGCTAGTTACATCTTCAAAAAAACTCAAACGATTTGTTAAACACGATTTTTCTTTCATAAAACCGTGTTGACTCTGCCTAATCATATTATGACTTTCTAAGTGCCCCACGATGACGTCCTTAATTATAGACTCTAGAATTTTCCCTACCACCGATGTCAGGCTAATTGGTCTGTGGTTCCCCATTTTTTCTCTTAACAACAAGAAGATTGCATTTATAGAGCGCCTTTCACGTCGGGAGGACGTCCCAAGGAGCTGGACAGTTGGGTTGGGACCCGAGCAGGGGGGAAATGGTCAGGGTGAAGGGAGGGAAGGGAGGGAAGGGAGGGAGCGAGGAGGGGGTGGAGAGTCGCGAGGGGAGCTGAAGGCACGGTTGAAGAGAAACTGTTTCCACCCTTCTTAAATAGCGGTGTTACATTTGCAATCTCGCAAACAACGGGAACAGTTCCAGAATTCGGGAAGATCAAAAACAATGCATCCACTATCTCCACAGCTATCTTTTTTAAAACCCTAGGATGCAGGCCATCAGGTCCAGGGGATTTATCAGTTTTTAGTCCCATCAATTTCTCTAGTATTATTACTTTACTGATATTAATTTCTTTAAGTTCTTCACTAACATTAGTCTCTTGTTTCCCCACTGTTTTTGGTAAGTGTTTAGTATCTTCCAACGTGAAGACAAAAGCAAAGTATTTGTTTAGTGACTCTGCCATTTCTTTATTCCCCATTATGATTTCTCCTGTCTATATGTTCTCCTGTAATTGTACCTTTTTAACTGTTGAGATGTTTTACTGATTCCAAAGTTTGCATTATTTTTGCTCTTTCAGGATGGGAAGAATGATCCAGCAATACAGGCTTTGGAGTCAAGGCAAGAAGAAATGCTAAAACGCCTGTATGAGTTGAAAGCAGTTGTTGACAACCTCTCAAAGACTGTTCTGACCCCAGATGCTGACCTCGATGTTACAGATATCAACCCAGCTAATTATATGCCGACCATCTGCACAACAGCCAATTTAGATTCAGTCCTTGGAGAGGTAAGTTCTAGTCTCTTAACCTATACCCTACCAAACCAACAAACTTCCAGATTAATTTAGTAGTTATCTGTTCTCAATGAGCTACATAATATTTCTAATAGTACTCTCTTTGAGATGTGATCCCAATCCCAGTGAACTATCGTTCTCAATGGTTCCAGTTTTCATATCTTTATACAATTTTTTGCTGCCTTTGTTCTCTTGATTTGAGGTGAGGAATGATACTACTGGCTTTCTATATGAAGATCCCATTTTTAAATACATCAACTCTTAATAATCTGCAATTACTCGGACTATCTTGGTTTTCAGGATCTGGATAATGGTTTGCCTGTTACAAACATAGCTGCCAAAAGAGAGACTTATTCTTTCCAATTTCCTTGCTTTCTTTGCTCTACTGTCCTAAAATCCATTTCAGTCATATTTGTCTGCCTCTCCACCTATCTGATTCCTATTCTGCATCCTCTTAAACAAATAACCCACAGATATCACAAACCTTACAGAAAAATAGGTGGCATAGTTGTAACCACAGTGTATGTCAGTCTTAGCACATAAGTAGAATTTGACCAAGTAATCCATTGTTGATAGAATTTTCTATATTGTAGGTATATATACTTACCCTGGCTCGGGTCCGAAACACTGAATTATCCAGTGCCTTGGGACATCCTCCTGATGTGAAAGGCGCTATATAAATGCATTTTGTTGTTGTTGTATAATTAAATTGTGAGCTTTTTATGTCTCTCTTATTTGTGTTGAATTCAAACAGTGTTCTGTTTGAGTTATCTTTAGGTAGTAACCATTGGCCTCTTTTCAGAGTGATGTTTCAATCCCAGGCTTAGCTAATTTGTGACCTACTATTGACAGCTCTTAAGTGAGCAGTTAAACATAAGACTCAAAAGCATTGAAACTTTCACCTTGGGGGTAGGGAAATAGAAAACCCTCATCTTGTACTGTTTGCTACTTTTTTAATCTACCAATTTATTTTAATTATGCTCCATTATTTTTTGTAAACTAGAGTTTTGGTGTCCTGAGAGATATTGTCATCAACGCCAACCCTTCTGAGCCCCCACTATCTCTACTGGTCCTGCATGGGTTGCTGTGCGAGCGTTACGAGGTGCTGTCTTCTGTGCACGTACACTCCTCTGTGGAGAACGTGCCCACTCGTCTCTTGAACTGTCTAGGTGAAGGAACCAAAAATCGGCCACGCCATGAGTACCAACTTGGCTTCACACTCATATGGAAACAAGGTGAGAGAATCTAGCTGCAGGATATTATGCTCAGAGCTTGTCTAAACAAACCAACCTAATCATATCATTGAAACATCTCAAAGCGCTTCACAGAACAAATAGTGTCCCACAAATTTAGATGTTAACTATAATTCAGTTCTTCCAGACTCCCTACCTTTCCGATAATTAGCAAAGAGCTGAGTTAACATTTTGGTCTTTTTTATTTTGCTTTAAAACTATAGTAGAAACTGGTTATAAGGTGGTAGTTGGAGTCCATAAATCCCAACCTGCCTTATAATGGGGTGCATTAGCTGATCAGTTTCATGCATTCACTGAATATGCAAGCAGAAAATCAGCCACTCTATCAGTGAACAGGAATCGTAATGGGATTCAACTGGATTCAGTTTGTATTGCACCGTTTCCTTTTCTTCCCCCAACCTCTATAATGATCTCTCCTCAAAGTGCTTTCAAAGCTTCCCTAAATTACCTCATTCAAAAGGTTCATTGTTTGTGTGTGAGTTGAGATCATTTATGTCAGCAGGCTATTTGACTGACACCAGATAAACACAGCTGAGGCAAAGCGCCATTCTACCAGAGCTCAAAGTCCCACTTGTGTGCATATTCCATCGGGCTGATATCACTGGATAGCAACCAGGAATGGAAACCCTGTTTCACTTATCCTCCCTCTCAGTTCCATACTTTGTGGTGACCGCACTAACCTTTGTGTAGCTGGAGTAGCAAGTTTTGTTTTCAAACTAGGTCAATTGCAATTCTAAGAGCAACAAGGCTTTCAGATGGATCTGTCATTGTGCAGTGCCTATGCTATCTGACACTGAACTGTTTTGTTTTATTTTCAGTGTTTAAACCACAGATGAAGTTTTGTGTTCAAAGTATGTGCCCCATCGAAGGTGAAGGAAACATTGCTCGTTTCCTCTTCTCGTTACTTGGCAACAGCTACAATCCTGTGACATCCACCATCATTGACAGCTGGGTGGACACTGCTATCTTCCAGCTGAAAGGGGGCAGCAACAAAGAGAAAGCAGCTGTAATGCGCTTGTTAAACACCAATCTCGGCAAGAGTCCTTGGATCATTGGTGCTGACCTCTCAGTGGCTGACGTTGTATTATATTGTACTTTGCAGCAGTCAGAAGGTGAAAATAGTGTTCCAACTAACGTTCAGAAATGGATCAAATCCTGTGAGAATCTGGCATCCTTCAATCTAGCACTAAAGCTGATGTAAAGACAAAATGTAGTTTTAACTCTTTCCATCTGATGTCTATGCAGTTAACCTTTCACATGTGAGACAGAACCTGTCTAACTCTCAAACTGATTAATAATAAATGTCTTAACATCATTCTTTGACTGAAGTCTTCCCTTTTTAATTTGGAATTCTACCAAATTTTGACGTTAGTCCATGGTATTGGAATATTTGGGTCTTCTGACTCTGCCATTATCTCCAACACTACAGTTGGAAGCGTCTCGTGACATGTTGACTTGTAGATATAGAAGGCTCGAAATCCAGAGCGAGTTTAGATTAATAATGTATGTGGAAGTCCTGTAGCTCAGTGATTACAGCAATCACCTCACAAGTGAGAAACCTGAGTTCAATTGCCCAAAATGTTGGGCAAGTTTCCTTATTCCACACACCTGTTTACCTAGCAGTGGTAGGAACCTGGTTGTTAAGTCAATTGGCAGATTGCTTTTCTGGGGTTAATAATACTTGCATTTGATATAGCACTTTTCACATCTTCTAGATGTCGCAAAGCACTTCACAAAATAGACTGTAAAGTGACTATATGTAATAAGTAAATGAATGTAATAATTCCTTAAAAATAATAAACATTCACTTCAATCCATGACTGTTTGTAGGACATTGCTGTGTGCAAGTGTCTGCCACATTTCGCCCACACAATAGTCAATTTGCTTCACAGTATATTCTGTGAAGTTCTTTGAGATTTCCCAAAGATATGATAAGGCACTATATCAAATGCAAGGTTTATTATTATTGTGTCAAAATGGTCAAAGTATAACTATAAAGATTGGAGGACTTAAGTCAGTTTTATGTTCCTCTTAACAGTCTTATGTCACAAAATTAGCAGTCCAAAGCCAAATCTGGACTTCCTTTCTTTCCTCCCCGCCCTCCATCTCTTAAATAATAAAGCCCCAATGCAGGTTACGCTGTGGCATATAAGTCATGTCCAAACAATTCTCCATGGATCAGAGCTCTTGGCTACATAACAGAAGTGTTTGTTTGGCTCAAGGTCCAGATCCATGCTGTGAGGTGAATGTGTGGCTGTACTCCCACATCGCTGTTGATAATCCGCAGGCCTTGCTGGTTGGCATGACTTGGGGCAGACCAGTCACAAGGGATTGGGTTCCTTCCCACACACCTTACAGAAGGACCTGGGATAGACTGAGTTTTCCTCACCTCTACAGCTGCATAACACATCAAGTGATGCATTTATTCACTGAGGCAACGATAATCTTCAAAGCTCCCACAAACTACACATCTGGATTCAAAATCACTTATAATTTGCCACCTGATCATAGATAGTAGTCACATCAACTGATTTTTCACTTTACATTTCCTATGAACAGGAATCCCAACTGAGGTACATCATTTCACCTAATTTAATAGTGCAGAATTAGCCATAAAATATTACTTATTTTACATAACATTAAATGAATACTGTACAGCCACACAATTTACTGTCATTCCATTCATACATAAATTTGCATTCATTCCATTCAAAGTGAAGGTGGGAGAAATAACATTAGATGGGAGAGGGAACATTTCTACATGAAGATCTCAACTCTGTCCTCTCCCAGTAACGAATGTGACTTCTTCCTGATTGAGCACCTTTTCACGCAGACTTCTGATTTCTGCTTCCTGATTCACCAGCTTCTCTCGTAGAATTCGGATTTCTTCCTCCTGCTCCACCACCTTCTGCTGCAGCTCCTCCAGTTGTGGAAAGTTATGTTCCACCTAGCCATGAAACAAAATAAGAGTAGTAAGATTGCTGGGATGGGGGTCTAGACAGGAGAAGTAGGAAAAGATAAAGTCTGGTGAAGCTAACTTGAAAAAATATTAATAATTAAGAAAAAATAGGCTGGGACTGATCTGGATAAATGGAATAAACCTAAAATTATCAATAAAAAGGGAGAAGAACGCAGGGGTTTAGTTGCTGGCACTATGGATTCCCAACCCAATTCTTGAGATGTAGGGTCGTCAGACAACACACCCCGACCAAAACAATGATGGTGTTAGTGCAGCACATCAAATGGATGGTGCACCAAGGGGTCTTTTTTTTTTTTGAATCAGGGCAAATCTGATTGTCATAATAATCCTCACAACCTCACAACTCCTTTCACATCAGTATGTCCCAATGCACTTCACAGGATATATTGTAAAGTGGAGTGACTCGTGTTTTGTGGGCGAGCATGGTCGGGAATTTGTACACAGCAATGACCCATGAACAATCATTAAATGAATGACCAATTTTTATTTGGGGACTTTGTTTGATACACTGACCAAAGTAACTGCCTTCTATTTTAAAGTCTACCTGAACAGGCAAATGTGGTTTAACATCTCAAGGATGGCACCTCCAACAATGAACCACACCCCCAGCACTGCATCGGAGGGCCATCTTAGACTATATGAAGTCCAAGTCCCAACGTGGGGTTTGAACCCACAACCTTTCGACTCAGAGCCGAGTGGAGTGCTATTGACTAAGCCGGCCTGCACACCATAACACACCATTCTCAGCATATGCTACCTTGTATGAAATTACTTCTGAAAAATCACTGTAAATAGAAATCCTGCTTAAAGGAACACAGGATGTTCCAACAGCCTGGGAAAAGACAAATGTGGTTCCTGTCTTCAAGGGATCATGGAGCCATACCTGGCAACTATAGACCCATTGGTCTGAACTCAATAACCAAGAAATGATAGAATTAATCATCTGAGGGATTCAAAAAATTACCTCTGAAAATAAACAATCCTTCCAGCTCCCACTATGTAGGAAGATGGGAGTAACTTTTTTTAAATATTAAAAAAAATGATTGGCTCAAAATGCTTCATTGTTAGTATGGAAGTCACCCTGACAATATCTGGTCAACTTCACATCTAAAAGAGGAAGTAGGAGACTGTGTTTACACCACAAGACTCAGTGTCTGGAAGTGTAAAATCACCTGCAGTTAGTGCTCTAAGGATTCATTGGAACAACACCTACGATGCAGGGTAATAACATTCTTAAGAACGACTATCAAGCCAAACATTGGGATTGCAACCCTTGCCAAAAAATAGTGAGTGACACTTGACTAACTTGAGCCTAAAGTGAAAAGAGTTTTATCCTTACCCCATCTGTAATGTGGAAGAGATTACTACCAAGTACTTGTGCTGCACTGGGCCTGTGGGCAGCTGTGCTGCTGGTAAGTAGCTTAATGTATTTTGTCTGTACAGGCCACTGGTGTCTGAAAGTATCTGGGATGTGCCCTTCTCGGAGACCTGCGAGTGTTTTGTTTCTTTCCATCTCTGTTCCAAACGGCTGAAAGAGTTCCAGCAGGATGATGCCTAGACTGTACATGTCCGACTGAAACACACACAGCGTTTCCAAAGTTAATATTTCAGCACTACAGAGTGAAAAGGGTTACAAAAACAACAACAATTTGGATTTACATAGCACCAGACGGCGTCTCAGAGCGCTTCACAGTAACGGATCCTGGGACCGAGCCAGGGGGAGGGGGAGGAAGGTGACCAAAGGCGCGGTCGAAAAGAAAGGTCTTCAGCAGAAAATTGAAAATAGGAAGAGAGGGAGCGAGACGAAGGGAGTGAGGAAGGGAGTTCCAGATCCTCAGGGCATAGTGGCTGAAGGCACGGCCGCAGAGGATGGAGCGGAGGACTCGGGGGACGAGGAGGAGGCCAGACCCAGAGGAACGAAGGCAACAGGCACTGTTTTGAGGAGAGGAGGTCAGAGAGGTAGGGGGGCGCAGAGGAGTGCAGGGTTACATTTAGAACATGTGACGAATTCAGATGCTTGCAGCTGGAAAGTAAAGTACTTCTGGTAACTACAATAAAGGTAAGTGGATGAAATTATTTTGGGAATCGGTTTTTATTCTTTCTCCAATTTTGCTGGTGCCCGAGAGGTTTGTGTATAACTTAGCAAAATAAAGGGGATCTAGACAAAAGAGCGGGCTGAAGCCTGAAAGAATGAATCAGGAGAAATAAAAAGATTCCAGAGATAGATAGAGAGAGATGGAAGCGGAAAGGGAGAAAGAGGGAATGGAGGAAAGAGGGAATGTTGAAAAGAGAAACAAAATACTCCCTAATTTTTTCATCTCTTTCCTTTGTTTTTTTTCTTTGTTTTGGTCACTCCTGACCACAATCCAGAGAACCCCCACTGAAAGGTCACACAGGTGGGCATTGGATGAGTACAGGAGCAACCTCAGCTGTGATGCTGTTATACAGACATATTGGCACTCTATGTCTAAGCTCACGCATGAAGAATTGCCACTCGGGTAAGAAAAAGAGGTGCTAGTGTTTGTGGAACAGTGCTCCAGAGTGAGTCAGAACCATCAGCAAAGGAAGGCAGGAAGATAACATAGGCTTCCAATGCGCAGGATTTCTGAGAATGCACAATTTACATAATTTATAATTAACAATTAAAAGCAATTCGCATCTTTAAATTAACCAGACATACAGAACTAAACAGAAATGAAATCTTGGAATTTACTGGTTTGTGATTCGAGAATATTCTGAGTTCGAGACAAGGAAGTGGCTGGCACAGTGTAGTGTGATAACTGTCCAAACAATAGGAGACTTTGATTCTCACACCCAACAATGTTCATGCAAACTGCTAATACCTGCTATTATCCTTGTTCAAGCTGTACTGTTTGATCATTGCTGGCCTGCATTCCACACAAACAGCATTAACCACAGAGTGAGGTGCGACACATTACCCTCAAGTGCACTATACATTAATAAAGTTTCCACTGTTGATTAACCATCTGCCTCCTGAAACCATCTGCTCCCACAGAAACTAACATTTTGAGTGCAGTGGGATGTTCCTCTTGCCCTTCCCACCCCATCCCACTCCACAGCCTTCAATTCTAGGGATATAATTACCTTAAAGTCATAGTGAGAACCCTTCAGTTGTTCAGGAGAGGCGTATAGGGAAGTTCCCACCCCTGAGGTATGCTCCAAATCTAGAAAGAAGAGGGTGGAAGACTGATCATTTCAATAATCTGTATCAAAGAAAGTTCGGAGGACAATTTAAAAAGTGAACGCTAGTAAATACAACCAGATATAGAAATCTCATACTTCCAACAAGATATGCTACAAATATCACCGAGTATGCTTCTTGCCTCCAAACCCCTTAGTTTTGTTATAGCCCCCACCCTCTTCCCAATTTAAAAGTGTATTTCCCTTCCATGCTAATCAAGCCTCCCCCATTTTTCTCGACTGTCCTGAAGCAGTTTGGCTCCTTTCACTCTCAAATTTGGGGGACTCCTCCACACGGACTCGTCCCTCTATGGTACCTCATTTAAGTGGATGTTATTCCCGTCTAAGCCCCAACAGTGTGAGTCAGAAGAGTGTGACCACGGGGAGAAATGCAGTGCACACACAATGCATTACTCTATCAATTTTTTTTGTTATTGTTGGGAAAAATAAATTTAAAAAACAGCCCCCTCAAATCATCAATTTTTCTTCATCTTAAAATATATATAAATTTAAAAAAAGACTCAAAACAGTCAAGTCAAGCCACACCCTGGCTTACGTATTCAGTGCTGCACACAAAGTAAGTTATGATTGCACTGAGTACATGACCCAAATACCCACCAGCCGTACTGATCGTCGGTGCCCAAGGATCCAAACTCTCGATGTCATCTTTGCAGGCCAGGCCAAAGTCCCCGATCCGAACATGACAGTTGGAGCCATGGAGGAAAATGTTCCTTGGCTTTAAAACAATGAATTGGAACGGTTACCCTCTGACTATAGATGATTTACACTGGATAGTGCATTGCATTTTCTCTCACAATATCTTTCACAACACATCTGGGTTCCAGTCCTGTGTGACCATCGCCTCTCATTCACTATGATAAACAATATATTTCGCTGTTCTTTTCTCCCTACATAGATTTGTTGGAAAGTGAGCTTAGAATGTAATAATGCAGCAACAGGCCATTCAATGTTTTATTCCATATCAGCCATCTGGTCTAGTCCTAATCTTCTGCTTGTGGCACATACCCTCTCATAAAACTTTTTAAAAACATCTGTTTATTGTACTTCACTGATTTAAAACCATCTCTAGCAGCTAAATAATGGATATATTAGTACAGAGTTGTACCAAACCCGAACTGTGCTATAGATCAGGTTAATAAAGCTTCTGGCTGAGGTAGCTGATCTTAACCATGACAATTAGCTACAATTAGCATAATTCCGGTGGGAGGAGGAGGAGGCAATCAATCAGACATTCAGATCAATGATCCAGAGATCCCCATTGGAAAGTGCCCATCTGCAGGTATGAATGAGAACAACCTGGGGCTTGACACTGGGCGCTAAAGTACAGAAATTCGATGATGTCCAGGCCTTTGGGTCCACAACAGAATTTCCAAACGGAACTCAAGGCTGCGATGTCATAATCTGCTGCCATCACAACCTGAAGCTCATCAAAACCCATGGACCAGCTTCTGCACCACAACACTGGGCATCCTGCCACCGCGTCAGCCAAGTAAGAGCAGTCATCGCAAGTCTGCCCTACAGAACCGACGCTCCTTTGTCCTCAAATCAATTGCCTCACTGGAATAGAGATCGCTCTGGGACTGAAGTTGTTCCATGTAAGCATTTCTGCCAAAGAGCCTTTCAACAGAGATGTGCGAATGTCAGGCTGAATTTAACAACCTTCACGCCAAACTTCACGACGCCATTATGAAAGGAGATTGTGAAAATATCACAGCCTTGCTGAAGATCCATCCAATCAACAATCCCATCACTATATGGAAAAACTGTGCCACGTTCCCCACACTTCAGACACAGGTAAGTCTAACACTTAACTTAAACCTTCCCTTTCTCTCAGTCTCTGAGGTTCTCTTGATAAAATATGTTGATTAAATTTATCCTCCTTCTCAGAGATGGTCATCATCCCACTATGAGACACACTCTGGACATACTGTCTTCCCCCAATCTCATATTGCATGAAGGTCTTGTCCACCAATTGGTCTCGAGTTCTTTTCAACACGAGTGTAGGCTAAGACTGCATATCAAATGGGAACCATTCATCAAAATCAAACAAGGAAATTATCTGACTGAGCATCAAACCTCATTTCATCAAGTTTCCCCCACTCCTGTAACCATATGTCAACACAAACCCCCACTTTCAGATCAGCAATGAAAGTTTGAAAATAAACAAAGAAGTATTATTCCCACATGTTGAGTCCAATCCAAAGAAAATAAAGCCCAATTTATTGTGGGACTTTTACCTACGATAGATTTTAATATCATCTCCCACAATTCAAAATACTTGTCTTAAAAAAAAAAGTTAACTACATTCCTCTCATCCGAAGGGATTAGCTGTTTTACCGATCCATCTGGCTGCAACATACAGAAAGGAAAAGAGTTTGCAGTGTCTACTTCAACTGAAGGCTGACATGGAGGCAAGGCAAGTTCGAGTCAATCTTGTCACAATATAAACTCATTATGGTTCTAAAATACCTTTTAAGGGCTTTTTAGAAGCATATTTTAAAGTCTTTTAATAGCCTAAAATGGTATTGGTGTTACTAGAACATAGTGGTTTTCACAAACAGGAATCAGTTTTAGTGGGGTATTAATTATGGCATCCTGTGAAAGGCATTAAGCCTTGTGCCACCCCATTCTTACCCTCAATATTGTCTTTGCCAAGAATTTCTTATGCCCTTGTAGAGAGCAAATGGTCTAACATAGTGTAAAGCTCAATTAGACATCTTCAGACATGAAAGGCACTATAGAAATGTACAAAGAGGCTCCTCTTCAGATCCTAAATGCTCTGCTCAACTATCTCTTAAATAAAAATCACCTTTTGAACTTGGGATCCAATGCATTTTTTATTCCCCTGCAGGGACAATCGGGGTCGAACGGCGCTTCATTTGATCATAATGCATTGGCCCAATATCGTGACAAACTGGATTGAACCAAAGACCAAATTTCAGAGAGCAATGGCTGCAATGCAAAACAGAACAGAGTCCTGCCTCCATTTGCTGTGCCAGCACGGAGTGCAGGTAAATGCCAGCATGGAGAGCGATAGCCAGCACACCCCAATGCACCTCGCTGTCCGCCATGGAGCCTTCCCTGCTATCTCCATTCTGGCCCAGCACGGGGCCAACATAAATGCCATCGACAAATACGGCATGACGCCATTACACATGGCCACTGGAATCCTGCATAAGGAGATGACGGAAAAACTGATCAGCTATGGAGCGGATGTCAACAGCAAAATCCCTCACTCGGGGAACACACCACTGAAGCTGGCTGTGTGCACAGCGTCTAGCAAGGGAGGCAAGCTGCTGGGTACCGACTTGGGCTGCATTCACGTGTTGCTGAGTTGCGGAGCTGAGGTCAATGCGCAGGACCAGGAAGGGAGAGCGGCCATTCACGACGCCTGCTTTGGGGGCAGGGAGGAAATCGTTGATCTGCTGTTGGAACATGACGCCGACTTTAACCTCCAAACGAAACTAGGGGAATCACCGCTGTTCCTTTTCCTGGATCGCCGCCCTAACCTGAAATGCACACGCCTTCTTGGCAAACTTCTCAGCCTCTCACACCCGTTGAGAATATCAACCGGAGGCGGGCTTCTCCCCAGTGGGCTGCTCTACCCGGAACACCAGCAGCACAAGGAGTTTCTGCTAACTTTGATCCAGGAGCCCCCAGGGCTCAGGGATATCTGCAGGATCAAAGTGAGGAAGATGTATGGTCACAGACACAGCGAGCGCCTGAAAGAGATCCTTCCAAAGGTTTTGTGGGAATTTGTCTACAGTTACCCGGACTATTCCGATCATTTTCACGAGATGACTAGAAAGCAACAGAGTAACACTCACCTGCACACTCGAGAACTTGACCAGAGGCTGGGCAACATGCATTTATCGTAAAGGGGGCCCGGTCAACAGGAGGAAACCAAATGCAAATGACATCATGTGCAACTAGTCAGAGGGTTATTTTACCAAATTAAATTTCAGAAACGCTTACAATTTGGTAGAAATGTTTTATCCTCCATACTCAAGCCGTTTCCAAATAAGTTGATCAAGGGACTGTGCAGTTTCACCTCACTCAACCAATGGAATAGGAAATGATGAGGGCAAATGCTCCCCACTCCTTCAGATTACACAGAGATAATTATCCTATGAATATTCTTTAATTGGTCCCACTGAGCAAAATGTACGTGCAGTTTGAATCTTGGACATACGGATTTGCTCTGATTGACAGCTGAATACATTTCTGAATTTGTAAGGATTTTTTTTTTCTTTTCTTGCATTTGTCTAGATTTTAATGGCTTCCAAAACACTTGCAGGCAAGGTACTGCTGAAAATAATACACCAATTTTAAATTAAAACCAAAAGCATTTTACTATCTGCCTAGAATTCTCATTGTTGTGTATGGCGAAGGTGGGTTTGTGATTATAATCACTATACTGTATAAGTATTTGGCAACTAACGTCTGTGCATCAGGAAATCACATGGGGTTCTCTTTGAGAGTACACATTAGACCCAATTATTTTACAATTGATCACTTGCAAAACACACTCAATCTGTGAGATTATAATAATATTCACTGACTACTGTCATGCATTACTTAATAAAAATATTTGCATTAAAACTCTATATGAAAAAAAATCTCACCTTCAAGTCTCTGTGCATGATACCCTTGGAGTGGATGTTATCCACCCCCTCCAGCAGCTGACGGAATATGTTCATGGTAAAATCAGGAATCACCAGATGAAAGGGACCTAACAAGGTTAATGTGTAACATTTCAGCAACAAAGAACACGTCAATCAGAATTTCTTCATTCGTCTTTACCTTGAGGTTTCCAAATATATAAAAGAGAAATAGTACGAGGCCATTCAGCCCCTCGAGCCTGTTCCTCCATTCTGTAAGATCATGGATCAAGAGTAGAGTCCTGTAGCTCAGAAGCGAATTGAACCTGGGTTCAATTTCCAACAGAAATATTGGGCAAGTTTGCTTACCCCACACACCTCTGTTTACCTAGCAGTAGGTAGGGACCCGGTTATTTGTCGATTGGCGGATCGCTTTTCCGGGGTAATAATTCCTTCAAAAGTCACTTCAATCTGCACCCGTTTATGGGACACTGCTGTTAGCAATTTGCTGCCGTGTTTCACCCACAAAATTCACTTTGCAGTGTATTCTGTGAAGCACTTTGAGACATCTCAAAGACGTGAAAGCACTATATCAAATGCAAGGATTATTATTGTCATGGCTGATCTGTACCTCAAGTCCAATTACCTGCCCTTGCCCCATATCCCTTAATACTCTGACCTAACAAATATATATCCGTATTATGACTGTCTGTTTGTAGGGAATTGTAGCAGCGATTTTGCATACAACATAGTCCTGTGAAAATACACAACTGAATGACCAAATCGTTATTTGTTGTTATTGGTCAGGACACTGGGAGAAACTCCCTTCTCTTCAAATAATGTCACATTATCTTTAATGTCCACCTGGAGAATAAAGATCATCTGAATGGCAGAACCAACAGCATTGCAGCTCTTGGGAGTGTCAGCCTAAATTTTGAACTCAAGTCCCGATGTGGGACTTGAACCTATGACCCTTTGTCCCAGCGGTGAAAGTACCAGCAACTGAACGAAGCCTGTGAACAAGGCACTGAACACGTAGGTTAAGTAACAATTTTGTAATGTTGCACAAAAAATAAATAATTAAACAGCAAAGGAAAGTAAACTCACAGGTAAGTGACATTCTCTCCCTCTGCCTGGCGTTCCTTTCCATAATCCAGTCCTGAAGCGATTCTTCACACAGTTGCATTTGTATATATAGCATGAGATGAAAATTGATCTAAAAACACAAAAAAAACGTCATTTTAAGTTTCCATTTCTCATTTTGACTGCTTTTTTTTCTTCTCAAATTTCATGTCAATTTCTGGTGCTGGTAAATTTCCAAAGGTTATGACAAAAAATATTTTTTTTAAAAAAAGGGTTGCTTGGTCAGCAAAAAAGATCAATCTGAATTTCTGCCAAGGTAGAAGCAGGGGTGTGATAATGACTCTCAACATTTGCAAAGTCTTGAACCAGATAGTGAGGTGGATTTGTGCTAAAAAGGCTAGTGAGGGATGGAGGGCTAGGGTTAGCCACTCCTGGAGGCAAAGTCAGCTTCATCTCTTGGCAAAGGCCCTTCACTTGAATTAAGCCGTCAGTTAGTATTGAGTAAACCTGGCACATGACAATTAGTTCCGAGTTACTTCAGGTACGAAATGAAGAAACACAAATAGTAGAATGCAAAAGCTAAAAAAAAAATCCCTTTTTGTTGAAGTTTCCTCCGTACCTTCGATTCTGTCCAACACAAGTCATCCTCTGAAGAACTGCTGTTCATGGAAAAAGAATGTTCTGCAAGCCCTTCTCTTGTGTCGCCGGTTGCCTCTTCCTCCTCCATGACCTCCACGGAGGGGACTGGTAGGCAGCTGGACTGTTCCAGTCGGGATCTTGCGCTCAAGCAAATGTCCCTGGTAACCTTGCGGACCAGCTTGCTCTCCGAACAAAACACCGAAGAGTTCATTTTGAAGGAGTTCCCTGACACACGAGGGGCCAGCGATTCAGAGAGAGGTTTGTTCGCAGCGGCTGCCCAGTTCTTCTGGATAACCTTATTCGGAATGTTCCCATCCATTCCGTCCGCCTCCACCTCTCCAGCCACAGAACCGCTGTCGCCAAAAACGATGCTGGAGCCACCACTCCACGTCTTCTGAACATTACTGTCTCTGTACAAGATTAAGTAGGGAATCCTTAACACACAGCAGGAACACCAGGAAACAAGCCAAATCTCAACTTGCAGTCAGGAAATAAAACATTTTCTGAAGCAAAGAAACAGATTTGGCCTGAATGTCATCTAAACAGAAATTACATTTCTTTATTTTTAAATCCCACTTTAAGATTTACCTCCTCGACTGTGGCTATACAATAAATTAATAGTCACAATACAGAATATCCTGGGAGGTGTTTTGAGGCGCTCTGCTGAAGTGAGAGATGCTTTAGCAAATGTTAGGATTATTATTATACTTTCCATCCCTCTGTTAGCAAAGGATTTCAGTAAGGCAGCTCTTACATTTGGTATACTTGACCAGATGGACCCACTAGTGCACGCAGAGCCACTTGATTGCCTAAAGGGTGCAAACATTGAGGAAAACAGTTGACTTGTGCCAGAATATGAAAAGTTTAAAAAGTTTTGTATTTATTTCAGTAACGGAGCTGGGTTGCAGCTGTACCTGTCAGGGCCGGCGGCAGCTGTACGTGCTCCATCCAGGCAGTGTGGTAGCCCACTATGTTGGGATGTTGAAGACCAGCCAGAACTTTAACTTCTCGGAGGACCTGAAACAGAACACCAGAGATACTGAGACTCAAAGTTTCCCATTATCTTAGCCTTAACAACACGGCAGAGTTCTGAAAAATTCAAAAGTCCAGTCTTAATTGGAAATTCCTAGTGCTATCCATCCCAGCCAAAAGCTCCTTCCCCACTCCTCACACTAGATCCACACACATGTACATTCTGGTAAAGATAATCAGCAGCACTGGCCAATTTGTCTCCTTCTCACTTCATCAGAAGCCTGGATGAGATAGCTAATTCAGTATAGCCCAATGAATCAAATTCAGGCATTCAGAATTTGTAATAGTTCATCAGTCCACTGCACAGTACGAGTACCCACTGACCACTGATGATCGATCACTTTGCAACTATTTTTAACTTCTGGCCTTTTTATGAAAATTTTAAAATTATATCTTTATAAATGCTATTCGCCCCCACCCTCCACCTCCGAGGATTAATGAACAAAATACTTTGTAGTTAACAGATTGTAAAATTACTTCCAGCTGTACACAATCATGATCAAATTCTACACCAGGCACTAATTCCATTTACAACAATTTTACCTTGTAACTGATTAATTTTCATGCATAGAATATTGATTGCCACTTCAGCAAATAACAATGCAGTACCTTCATACAGTCGTATCTTGTAACCTTCATCATGAGAATCTTTTTCACCGCATAGAATTGTCCATCCAATTTATTCCTAACCTGCAAGGTTTAATAACTTAATATCAATGGGCTTATAGCATGGTTAGAGTGAAAGGAATGAATGTTCTTCATATCCAATAAAACAGCAAGTAAAATTCTCCTTAAAATGATCCTAATGCTATCCTGAATCTGTGCTGTTGGAGTACAGGACCAGTCTGTAATGCTATGTATCTTCAGGTCTACATGACTATATTACTCATAGTAATGTAGACCTGAAGAATTTGGGATCTACCTCCTCTTCCAATGAGTAACAGAGAGGAGCTGGAGCAGCTCCATTGTGCTTAATATAGAAATTTTCTGTACTATTCGGCCCATTGTCATACGCTAATCACCCTTTGTTTTATTACCCACTTTCCACTGCTTTTCACCATATTCTTTAATCTTTTTATAGAGCTAATCCAATTTTGAACAAGCCTATTGATCCAACCTCAATATCCAAGTGTGGTAGTAAATTCTTTGTTTGTGAGGCATGTCAGAAAACGACAAACGTGGGAATAAACATGCCTGAGAACAGTCAATATCTGGCAACACTAAATAAAGGCCATCTGGACATTAATTTTAATTAAAAGATATGCAAAATAAATATCTGCGGAAATGTTTTGATGTATTGGAGGTCACTCTACCCTAATAGAAGTGAATAGGGCCAAAATGTCTGTAGAAGGGCAGAGAAAATGAGTTTGGGTTGAAAGAAGACTATCAGATTGTGGAGTAAACAGACTAGGGAATTATATTTTCAACTATTTGACACCAATCATAATTAGCATGCACAGCTCTGAGAGACAGGGGTCAGCTTGCCTTGTACACCTTTCCATAGCCCCCTTTTCCCAGCCTACTGACTTCCTCGAACTCGCTCATGTACCGAGATGGCTGTCCTTGGAAGAGATTTTCTTTCATCCTGAAGGGAGAAAGGCAGCATCAAAAATATTCTTCAATGAACACTTAACGCTGGCCTGAATGATTAAAGCATCAATAGAATTAGTTGAATGCATGCATACCTGCTGACACAAGCTGTAGAGGCATCTCTACTAATGTTGTCCTACAGGTGGAAAGAAAATATACAAGTCAAAAAGATGACCATGCTTCGTTGAAGAAGTTGTAGAGTGCAATTTGCTGCAAGTTCAATTCATGGTGACACTCACCTGGGTGTACAAACCATCCTGTGCTGCCATTAGTAGATTATTAAAGGCTTCCTTGTGCTGTAGTCTCACGGCACTGAACTCATCGCTGAAGGTAAACGGGGAAATCAAATGCATTCCAGCCAACTTTTGACAGAGCACTGCAAGAAAACGTTAGGGGTCAGCAGAAATATTAAAAGCAAAACAAAAAAAGGACAGCCTGAATTAGTTGCACAATACACAGATATTCAATGCTAAGCTACTGAAAACAGCACTTTAGTTCACCTGGCAAAGCAAAATAAAATCCTACCCAATGGTGGTGAATGACGAGAGAGCATCAATTTAAGATAGTTAGCAGACAAGCAAATGGGAGGTTAGGAGATTTTTTAAATTAACTTTTTAAATTTTTTTTAACATACATGCAGTGTAGTTAGGATATGGAGGGCGGCAGTTAGAATCACAGATATACAGCACAGAAGGAGGCCATTCAGCCCGTTGTGTCTGTGCCGGCTCTTTGAAAATAACTATCCATATCAATCCCACTCCCCTGCTCTCTCCCCATAGCCCTGCAAACTTGTCATCCCCAAATAGTTATCTACTTCTCTCTTAAAAGTTGTTATCAAATTGGCTTCCACCACCCATTCAGGCAATGCATTCCAGATCCGAACAACTCGATGTGTGAAAAAATTTCTCCTCACCTCCTCTGTTTCTTTTAACAACTATTTTAAATCAGTGTCCTCAGGTTACGGGTTGAACCAGAAGCCATATTAGCTTTCAAAAGGGAACTATATAATTACCTAAAAAGGAGTCAACTACAGGGGGAAGACTCGTTAAATAGGACTGAATAGACTGCACTTAAAGGAGCCAGCGCAGACACAATTGACTGAAAGGGTTTCTTCTGTACATTTGTATGGTTCTACATTATTTAATCTCTTGCACTCCTCAAGCAATTTGCCTTATTTGCTGAACAATCCAGCACACTTGTTCAGTTGGTTTCAGATTATTCAGCCAAACCCATGACACTCCTGGTCTGTGTGGCTCAGTACCACATTGGGCAATGGGTTCACCTACTGAACCAAGTAACCAGCAAGTCTTCAACAGCCAAATCTTCACTCCTTTTCACTAAATAAGGTTACTGAGAGCCTATAAAGTCTCGCTTAAGCCTTTAATTTACATGTTTGAAATCTGATTTCAATTTACAAGTCTCTTTGGGCGCAATTTTTTTTTCCTTTTAAGTTAACCAGCAATGTATTTGCCAAAGTCACTTACGCTTAAAGAGGCAGATTGACCTCTCAGGACAACGCTCGTAAACAAAGCAGAGGTGTTCCAACAGCGAGACCAGCAACAGCTGATTAGGTATTACATCAGTGAAGTCCATCAACCCTGGAACTCTTTGGTTACATTTCACCAAACTTAACTCCTCGGACAAATCAGATTCTGCAATCATCAAAACAATGCAGTGAAATACCTCTCAACAGGGCTTCTTCACAAGCTGTACAGCAAATTACGAGTGAACGCTCGCCTTTGCTTTTTTTTCACGTCCAGAACGTCAAAACATTTTTAAACTTTGCAACAATTTTAACAGAGCAAAAAGAAAGCCATTCCTCTCAGTGGAACTGAGCTGTACAAGTCTCAGGTTCAGATGGTGACGAGTTAGCTAAACTCAGCCAGGGTTGAGGAAAGCAACAGAAAAATCAGTCAGTTTCCCACCCCTAATTACTGTTAAGACATCTACCTACTGGAATGTGCACATATTGCTTTTGGGTGAGATCAAGATCAGGAACTAGCACGAGTCAACGCTAGTGGGGAGACCTAAAATACACGTTTGCTTACAAAATACAGAGTCACTGTAGAATCCTTCACTGTAAGGATCCATCCTAGTCTGTACACTCCTTCACTGTAAATTTCAGTCTCTATAGAAACTTCCATGTCCCTCTATTGAACTCTTTAAATAACCAATGAGGTACTTTGTTGAATCCGTACCTTTGGAAGAAGAGAGTGGAGCCATAGAAGAAAAATATTGTTCAAACATTTCTGGAACATTCTGGAAAGCAGTCTGTACCAGAGGTGTGACTCCAGTAAAAGAAGGCGCTGCATTTTGCATTGGGGTTACCTAATATTTGGCTTCAAAGTGTAAACTGTGGCGGTCTGTATAACGTTAAATCCAGTAACATTTAATCGTCTGGGATCAGTCTTTCTGAAACCACGAGACAAGAGCCTGTGCTTGCACGAGCGTTGGCGTTTGCTCCCACCGAGCCAGGCATGTTGTGGATCACATATATTGTGGCCAAACACATCCAATACGAAGATCCTCAATCCTCACTTGTCCCCAGTACCCTGCTCGCAAAAACCTTTGCAACAAATACCGGCTGCTGCGGCTCCGCTCTCTCGGCCCCAGTGACCGCGCACGACAGCAAATCACGGTCACGCCGCACCTTTCAAATGGAAAGACGTCCCGAGGCGCCGGACAGTCAAGGGTTTGCGTTTGAGCCGAGGGTTGGGAATCAAGAGGGGGTTGGGGGGGGGGGAGAAGGGTCGGGAGCGCGACCGAAGGCACGATCGGAGAGGAAGGTCTTGAGACGAGCCTCCGCAGGAGCAAAGCGGAGGGATTTCAGCGATGGGTTTATTTCGCCCCCACCCCCCCACCCCCAAAAAAGTCCGTACGGTCAATTCCACTTCGCAGCGTATCGCGTGAAGCGCTTCGAGACGTCTCAACAACCCGATAAGGCGCTGTCTTGATTATTAATATTATGATGACGAGGACGAGGGTGATGATGATGATGATGATGGTGATGGGGAGGGAGTTCTTACACGAACCCCAGGTAAGTTCTTACCGTCCAGCGTGGCCTCGGGCTCCTGCGGGAAGCTGATGGCCAGCTTCACCCGGGGATTCCTGACTTTCTGCCTGATCCCCGCGCTCGGGCCTCCCCCCAGCCAGCCAGCCCGGCCCGCCATCCGGCCCGCCCCGGCCCGCCTGGCCCAGCATCGGGCACCACCACCACCACCACCAGCAGCAGCCCCGGAGCCGCTCACTCGCTCACTCACTCGCTCACTCGCTCTTCTCTTCACTCCCGGTCAACAGTCAGACATTTGAAAACGCTCAAAAATAACACCCAAGTCCCCGCCAACTGCCGAGGCGCCGACATTGACGCGCAGGACAGGACATGTCGGGTCAGGGACAGGACAGGACAGGGCCGCGGGGTGGGAGGAGGCGGGGAGGAGGAGGAGGAGGGAGGCGGGGAAGGAGGGGAAGGAGGGAGGTGTAACCCAACAGGAAGAGGAGAGCAAGTTCGGAGCCCGCCAACCCGCCGCCCCGCCCCGCAGCTCGGCCTGTTGCTGCCCTCTCTCTCCCTCTCTCTCTCTCTCTCCCTTCCCGCCCGAGCCCGGCTCCTGCCGTTCGGGCCACGGCGCCCATTTCACAGCCTCATGGCGCCGTGAGGACGCGTTAACGAACATCCCCTTTCCCTTCTCCCCCCCCCGACCACTGGCCTTTTAAGCCCCGAGACTCTGGTTGCGATACAACTGTCGTTGCTCCTCCCCGCCGGGGGGTGGCGCTGTTTTTTTTTTGTCTCGATTACTCCCCTTTCCCCCCCCCCACCGACAACCGAATCAGCGGCGCTGTTTCGCTCCGCATGTCGCTCACCTCCTTCCTCCCTCCCACCGGTTGGTGGCGCTGTTGCGGGTTCTCGCGCGTGGAGGAAGACGAGGAGGAGGAGAAGGAAGGAAGGTAGGTGGAGAGGGGGCGCGGCACCACACCACCACAATGCCCGGATGCGCTGATTGTGCGCTCAGCGCCTCGCTCGCCGACCAGCACCACCGCATCGTCGTTGGGGGGGGGGGGCGGGAAGGGGGAAGGGGGCGGGCGGCCGGGTGGGTGGGTGGGGATTGTCGCCGCTGCGCCGCCGCCGCCGTCGTCGGGATGGAAACAGACGGGTAGGTACCGGTGGAGGGAGGGGGGGGGGGGCAGCAGCAGGGGTGTAGTGTAACCCACATCGGGGTGGGGGTGGTCACACACAGCACTCCTCGGCCTCGCTCCACCTCCCCCCCCCTCCCCCCCCTCACACACGCACACACCGTCGCCGGTCAATTCCCGGCCTTTAAATGGCGGCTGTCGGCGGGCACCGCCGCGCGGTAAATGCTCTTGATTTACTCCCCTCCCACCCGAGCGAGCGAGCGAAGGGAACGGGAAAGGGAAACGGGCGGCGGCGGTGTTTATTTTTAATTTGAAAACCCGAGAGACGAGAATTTTTTTTGAAAAAAAAACCCTCAACATTTTTTTCAAAAAAAAAGGGAAGATGTCCGCCCTCCCGCTCGCCCTCCCTCCCTCCCGCTCGCCTTCCCGCCCGCCCGCCCGCTGCTCTCTCCCTCCCTCCCTCGCTCTCGCTCGCTCGCTTTGCAGCGTGTAGGCCCCGGTCGAGCCGGCTCCTCTCACCCTGCCCTCCCCTCCGCTCTGACTGACTGACTGGAGGGCGCGCGTGTGTGTGTGTGTGTGTGTGTGGCTTTGTTTTCTCTTTTGCCGTTTTTTTTGTGTGTGTGTGTAGATTTTTTTTTACTTCGAAAAAAAATTAGAAAATCTGGTTTGAAACCCCCCCCACCCCTCCTCCAGCAGATGGATGGATGGATGGAAGGAAGGAAGGAAGGAAGGGGGGGAGGGAGGAAAGAAAGAAAGAAAGAACAAGAGGGAGAGGCACCCGACTGTGTGAGCTTTTGTCGAAACGACTTGAGGGGGGGAGGAGGAGGAGGAGGAGGAGGAAGGCTCCTTTCACTTTCCTTTTTTTTGAATGAATCGTTTCAGACACTCACTTAACAACTGCTAACACCACCGCTCGTCAACGCAAAGGCGGATTTGCATAGGAAAGACCCGGCGGGTTTTGTTGGGGGAATAGGAGAGTTTATGTGGTTTAGAAATCGACGTGGGGTTTTTTTTTTTTTTTTGGGGGGGGGGGGGGAGTGGGGGCTGTTTTATCTTTCGAAAAGTAGCTGTTTTATTTTGGGTCGTTGTTGAAACATCCAGTGTTTATCCTGTTAGCTTTTCATTCAAAGGGTGTGAAATCCGTGTGTGTTGAGGCGAAACTAACCTGTAGTTTATTTTGTCTGGTTAATTTGTTTTTTTTTTGTATATGTTTTGCGGTGTTTCGCTTGCTGAGAATGGAGAATACAAGGGAGGGGTAAACAACACGGTTGGTTTGGGAGTGAAGAACATCTTTTCTAGACCCATTATTGTGTACGTTTTGTGCACTGGGAAATCGGACCTTGTTACTTTGCTTTGATGTGTGTGTCGGGTTTGAAAACGTAGAAGAAGCCCCGGGTTTTTGGGTGTATAAAATGTGTCGATATTTGAAATGGCATTGTACAGAAGCAGGAATTGAGGGGAATTCAAATCTTGATTTGATCTTCTGAGGTTTCAGCTTCAGGAAAGTAGTCCTGAGACGAAATTGTTTCTGTGAGCTCTAAGTCATTTGGATAGTAGACATATCTGTAAGAAAAGAAGGAAAACACAGTTGTTGGAGAACAAAGCAAGTCTGGTAGCTCTTGCCGAGCTAAAATATAGATGCAGATATTGGCATTTGTTTGGAGCAAATATTGATGAACAATATGAAGCAGTAGGATCTCCTTCCATAACTGGACAAGAGAAAGGTGTTTCTTCCCATGTCTTGACTAACAATGCCTCAGGTAAAGCAGTAGCCCTTGAAATTCCTTTTCAAGAGTATTTTATGAGAATTTGTTGATCGTATAGGGACACTGTGAGTTACATTAGTCTTTCGTAGAACTCTTGTATTTCTCTTTTAGTGCTGAATTTCCTCTTCTTCCCCTTCCTGAACTCCTACATACTGATCTGGGCAAATACTTGAATCCAGTATGTGGATTACTCAACAACAACAAAATTACATTTATAGAGCACCTTTCACGTCAGGAGGACGTCCCAAGGTGCTGGACAGTCAGGGGTCAGGACGCGAGCATGGGCGAGGTGTAGGGGTGAGGGAAGGCAGGGAGGTGGGAGGGCGACTGAAGGCACAATCAACGAGGAGGGTCTTGAGACTGGCTTTGGAGGAAGCAAGGCGAAGGGACTGTGGGATGGGTTCCAGAGTGTAGGGGCACAGAGGCTGAAAGCCCAGTCACCGATGGTAGGGCGTGTCCGGCGGGAGCCGGAGGGAGCGGGCAGGTTGGTAGAGAGTCAGCAGGTCAGAGCGGTAGGAGGGGGCAAGGCCATAGATGGCCTTGAAAGTGAGGACGAAGGTCTTGACTTTGATCCTCTGAGGGATGGGGAGCCAGTGGAGTCGGGCGAGGGTGGGAGTGATGGAGTCACGGAGCCTGGTGCACGAGAGTACACAAGCTGCAGAGTTTTGGATGACCTGCAGCTTGTGAAGGGAAGAGTTGGGAAGGCTGATGAAGAGGTTCATAATCGTGCCTTGATGTGACAAATGCGTGGGTGAGGGGTGAGGCAGTGGCGGAGTCTGGCAATATTGCGGAGGTGGTGGTAAGCAGTGCCGGTCATGGTGCGGATGTGGGGGAGAAAGGACAGTTCAGGGTCAAACAAGACACCCAGGTTCCTGACTGGCTTAGTGTGGTTGAGTGTGTAGCCGTGGAGGCTGGTGCTGCCAACGCCCGAGGTGCGGAGGCGCTGGCACGAGCCAATCAGAAGGGCTTCGGTCTTTCTGATGTTCAGTTGGAGAAAGTTGTCCCTCGTCCAGGACTTGATGTCAGACAGGGGGTCGGTCAGGACGCCAGTCATGGGACATTGCTGTGCGCAATTGGCTGCCGCGTTCGCCCTCAAATATACAGTCAATTCACTTTACAGTATATTCTGTGAAGCGCTTTGGGACGTCCTTCCGACGTGAAAAGCGCTATATCAAATGCAAGGATTAGTAGTCCTGGAGTTGAGGGTGGAGGTATGTGGATTATTCAGTATAGAAATACAATACAAATTACATTTGTATAGTTCCTTTTACGTCGGGAGGACGTCTCCGGTGCAGATGCAGCCAGTTGGCATTTGGTAGTCCCCTTACCACTTAAGTCAGAAGATATTTGGGTTCATGGCCCCACGTTGTGAATTTGAATTCAGTCATGGCTGACATACTGGGGAAGGACTGGATTGTTGGAGGTCCCTTCAGATGGTGCATTCAACCGAGATCCTGTCTGAACGTTAATTTGTTTTTGCGTGAGAGCATTGTGACCATCTTCCTGTCCTCAACATTAAAGATCCCATGGCAGTATTTTTGTCCAGTGTAATATTAAAGCATACAGAGGAAAGGGTTGGAGGTTTGATTCCAGATCGGTGATGAGTTGGCTATTCTGTCAAGTCTTGTAGCATATTGGTTAGAGCACTTGCCTTGCAAGCTAGAGACCTGGGTTCAATTCCCAGGCAGTGCGAAACTTTAGGCACGTTTCCTTATTCCACACACCTCAGTTTACTCAGTAGTAAGTAGAAACTTGGTTGTTAGTTGATTGGAGATTGCATCCTGGGAGCAAAAATGCCATCCCAAAGAAAATAAGAATAATTTGGTCACCAATGCACGATTGTTTATGGGACAATTCTGTGTGCAATTGGCTGCCATATATTGCCCCCAAAATATAGTCAATTCACTTTACAGTATATTCTGTGAAGTGCTTTGACATATCTCAACAATGTGATAAGGCACTATATCAAGTACAAAAATTATTTTCTCCGCTGGGACGACTGTTGAAAGGAACAATTTGCATTTTTTAGCACCTATCATGTCAAAATGTTGTGGCTGTTTTTGTAGGTAAAATAGGACAGTTAATTGCACCAACAAGTCCACAAAACAGTCATGTGATGATTGACTGAATCTGGAGGATTCTTGGCCCGGATATGGGAGAATCATTTCAAGAAGCACCTTGGGATGTCCTCCTGGCATAAAAGGCGCTATACAAATACAATTTGTTGTTGTTGGATTTTTAATGTCCAACTGAACAGACCCTAAGACAGCATGTTCGCCTGCCTGCATTGGGTGTCTGTCGAGACTAGGATTTCAAGTCCCAACATGGAACTTGAACCCACAACCTTCTAACCCAGAGGTGAGAGTGCTATCATTTGATTCACACTGACAATTCACTTATCACGGTTGTCCAGAGACCGATATTGGCATATCGTGTTATGTGGGACATTTATTGAGGGGCATAGATGAGTTTGGACTTGCGCTTCCCACTGGTCCTACGATTTAGTTATACGTATAGTGGGAAAGAATTCTGGTCCTACAAAAGGCCCTAGGTACAAATATAATCTTCTGAATTTTCATTTGTCGGCTCTGTTTTTTTATTACAAAGGTATCATGGTAGCTCATTTTGCTGAGCACCAGATGTGGAGTCACAACGTCTGGATATGAATTTCGTGAATCCACTGACTGAAACTTTTGCCCCTTTCAGGTAGATAATGAACATCAAGTTTAAAAAGAGCTCCTGGAAGAGAGACAGAAAATAATTGGAACCTCCCTGGAGTGAAATCTCTAGATGAAATAAGGCAGATCCATAGTAATGAAAACTATAGTTGGTAGTTGATCTACAGTTATCCGGCTGTCCTATTAGTCAGTCCTATTCATCTTTGACATGTAAACATTTTGCAAACCTGCAAACCAAAATCTTGACAGGCAGGCGAGATATAGCATGCTCACTTGCATTTTTGCCAATGCTTTCAAAGCTGTTTTGGGGGAATTGTGATTCACCATTTTGCAATTCTTAGAAATCAAAAGACTATCTATTTGCATTCCGGGAATCGTAATTAAAGCAACAGTTTGTTTTTGAATATTGTAATTTAGACCCCATATGTTAAAATTAATGTGCTGTTTTCCCTGGAAAATACTGTTGTTTGCCGACCGAGGTGCATCCACACCGCTTAGTAAGACTGCCACAAGATTGCCTACGCTGATGTAAAATAATTCAAGTGCATCTGTGTAAAGTTCACTGCCAGACTTAGAAAAAGTGTTTTCTTTTGCATTGAAATCCAAAATGGTGCCATGTTGGAATAGTGATGCTGAATATCCTTTATAAAGAATGCAATGCTCAGTCCAGTCATTAAAATCATTTTAGGGCTAATTTGAGACTCCTGTTGTTGAGGAAATCAAGGTGTGTGTGTGGAAATAGATGGTATAAAATTCAGCCTGATATTACGTTCAGGCAAATGAAACATTTGGTGATCCTTGAAGAACGGGCTGAAAGTTGAGCTTGGATATAAGTTGCTCATTTTTGTATTTCTGCTGGAAAAGATGTGGAAAAAGAGTTGGATGACAGTACTTTGACATTGGGCAATAAATGTGAAGTACAAACCCTATGGGATTTGTTAGTTTAAAAGAATGTTCATAGTTTGTGAAAGAGACTTGTAGAGAATAAGTGAGTGCTAAATGTATTACAGTATTAAGCTCTTGTCAATTTACAAAGGAAAACAGCTCTGTTTGGTACCTAATGGATTTTCAAAATGTAACTTTTTGTTTTTGTTTCTTTCTTGCAGAAATGAATAATGACCATAGTTGATAAAGTTTCAGAGACCTCAAACATTGCATCTTGCAAGAATCGGACCTGCAGCTCTGTGGCACCTTTCTCTGGACTAGTCAAAGAGAAAATCATGGAGTCTGGGTCAGCAGGTTGGGTTGCCACATCTCCTGTTACAGAAGTAACAAAGAATAAAATGTCTTTAGGATCCATACCTGGAGCAGCATTGTATTCCAGTGCAGTGTGTGTGCAAGAGAAACCCAAGCAGCCAGTACAGAAAGATCAAAGTGAGTTTTTCCTGCAATTTTTATTTTCCTTTTAAACTACATCTTGTAAACTCTATAGCACTGCTAAAGGGACTTTAAATACATCTGTTTGTTAAATCTGCTGTATCCATTTGTACCACTTTACCAGAAGGCTGGTTGGACATCTGGTGTTTGCTCTGGACCAATTTGTGAGTTGAATTGGTGTCCCAATTTTCTTTCTCAATTTACCCGACCTCTTCAGCCAAGAAAATTGACTGCTTTCAATGCCTCTGGCAATATATTGTCAAGTCAGGTACTGGGGGGGGCAAACATTACAGTTATGTTTGATGTGGTGTAAAGGAGGGTCAGTGTTAGCGATATGAGAAACAATGAGAGAGCTACTTTGGCCTTGAAAAGGATCTTTTCAGAGGCAGTATTGCTGACTTGTGCAAGAGTATGAATGGGATTGAGAAGTAAACTCAAAACAATAATTTCAGATACCCCAAGGGAACAGGGCGAAAGAGCACATATACTTGATTGCAAAGGTCAATTTCTGGGCGAATGGCACAAAATATTTCTTTATGCACAGTGGTAATTAATGTCTGAAAATGGTTTACCAGGAAGAATGTTTGAGACTAGAATGCTGGACTTTTTTAAGAAACCGCTTGTTGCTACAATGAGAAGATGGAGATTCTGGATGACTGAAAGGTCTTCATCTCTACCTCTCTTGTGATCTTCTGAAGTTATCTAATGTAACATTGTAATGTAATGTCAGTTGTAGCTTTTGCGTTTTCTTTTTTCTCCTTCCCTGTTTCTGCTTGTTGGGCCATTCATACATAGCCTTTGCTGAGGATCCCCCAAAATCATGCAGCCCAATCCTGTGGAGCACCAAGCAATCTCTTGAAAATTAGTTAAGGTGACAAGTCTTGTTACTTTAAACCTAAAAATGCATGTAACACAGCAGTTCAGTCCCCATTCAGAAGAGGAACCTTGTTTGGCATTTCAAACATCTTCCTCTTTTGAGTGCTGAGTGACCCAATTTGTATTTTTAGCATTTGTTTTCAGATTTCCATCATCTCCAGTTTTCTTTTTAGCTCGTGTGACAAATCTTGATTCTTTGTTCGGTTGTGGATAGTTTTCTGTTACCATTGACAATCTAACCTAGGGGCTCCGGAGTGCACCAATTTGTAATACTCTGAAATCATTATCACACATGCCCTGTAGCTCTGTGGCAGTTTAATGTTGTCAGCTGTATTAAAATCACAGAGTTGATGCAAACTTCTTACTGCAGTAAGATGATCAGCGTTTTTTTAAAAAAAAACATTGTGCCATGTATGTTTGCTGTCTGTTTCAGGTGTGATGGGCATTGGCGATGGAATTGCACCCCCACAGAAAATACTATTTCCAGCAGAGAAAATATCCTTGAAGTGGCAGCAAATGCATAAAATAGGAGCTGGCCTCCAAAACCTAGGCAACACCTGCTTCCTAAACTCCGCACTACAGTGTTTGACCTACACGCCACCTCTTGCAAACTACATGCTGTCTCGCGAACACTCAAGAACATGTATGTACCTGTCCTATTTGATTACAGTGTATTTCATTCCCTTTACGTATTTCATGTCTTTCTTGGAACCGCTTAGTCAGTTTGGCAACTAAAGCAACTAGGTTGTAGGGTACTCTTGACTAGGAACCGGGTGTTTACCCCAGTATCCTAAATTCACCCAAACAAACAGATTAATTGGTCATTTATCTCATTACTGTTTGTGGGATGGTGTGAGTTTTTTGCATACATATATCAGTACATTTCTACGTGATTAACTGAGTGAGCACTTTGAGATGTTTCAACATAAGATGTTATATCAAATATAAGTCATTAAAATTGTTTTTATTAAACCATTAATCATCCAAATTAAAAATTCAAACAAACTAGAAATGATTCCTCAAATATTTTACATTTCTCAAAAAAACACAGTGAAAACCTCTCCTCGAATAATGCCTAGGTCACAATTCTCTTTTATTAATCTAGTTCCAAATTTCATCTGTTTTATTAAAAGTTCTAAGTCTACCTGTCATGGAATAATTATTTACATATGCTGTGTGATGATGCAAAACATTGTTTGCTTTGCTGCATTATAATCTGCTCAAATTGATCTAAATTGAAAATTGAGCTTTATAATTTCAGATTTAATCAACTGCATTCAGCACCCTGATGCTCTTAATAGGTTTCAACTAAATCAAGGCCCTTGATATGCAACCGTACAATGACAGCCCCATATCTTGAATGCTAACAAGGGATATTAATAGTAATAATCCTTGCATTTGATTTTATCATGTCTTCAAACGTCTCAAAGTGCTTCACTGTGTCATGGTATCATCTCTGGGTGGGAATTACAAGCTACTTCCAGGTGCACGCTGAAAGGAGCGATTCTTCTTAATTTTGTTGAAGATAAAGTGCCCGCTCCGAGCGGTCTCACAAACTACACTCAACACGTGGCTTTTAATACAGTCTTTCTTGTTTATTGAACCTATAAAATTCAATATGAACATATTCCCACATTCGGAGCAATCAATGTAAAAATAACAAACATAATTATTGTGTAGTACTTTGATCAAAACTATATTAACAAACCACTGAGCCTGAACACTAGGGGTAAACAAATAGTGTAACCTTAACCCAAATTCAAACTTCTTGTTAGCTCCTGAATTTCAGAGTTTTCATAATTAGAAATATTAGTCAAATGTTAGTCAAAACTCCAAAGCTGAACAACTGTCCCATATAACTCAACCCCCTCCCTTTTATACCCCTATTGTGCCCATGTGACTTTTTTATTATTATGTTGCTTTTGTTACCCAAGCAATCCTGAGCACCTCTGACCCCACGCAATGAAATCAAATATTCACCCTATTTTGATTAACCCTTTACTACCTCAAAACAGAATATACTATAAAGTATATACTGTATGTTTTGTGGGAGAAATTTTATTCTACTTGGTCAGTTTTTCCTTGTTCTGCATTAGTGTGGGGGAGGGGGGGTGAAATCGGATAGGATAGAAAAGCTTTCACTTTTAATGGCTAGCGTTTCAAGACTATGTATAGGAAGATTGAAAATACCTGGTTATCTGTTTCCGATAAGTCAATGCATGCCCTGTACTATGGAAGAGGAGTTATCCACACTTCTAATTAGATAGGCCATCTATATTTCTATCTCTTCCTGATTGCAGTAAGTTCATTTCTTTGAGAGGTGCAAAAATATGGTTCTTCTAAACAGGTTTCTGAATACCCTCTAAGGTCCTTTTTGCAGTTATATGTAGAATTTATGATTTTGTCTGTAACAAGTTATCCCTAGGAAAGCAGCATCCTTGAAACGTGACATTCATGTATTTCACGATTTCCTGCTGTTTCTCCACTAGCTCTCTGTCTTGCTGAACTAATTGACATAAAAATAATATACCCCTCAGGAGTGCCCTCAGGCACCCACACAGACCTATTGCAGTCTTGTTTAGCATTGCAAAAGTCTACAGCTTTGTGTTCAGATTACTGAATGAATGCTGTAGATTTCCAAGATATTCTTTTTATTTTAGATTTATAACTTTCCCTTTAATTGATATTAATCCTGTCAATAAGTATGTTTTCAAGCCATGGGTAGTATTAAGAAGGAAAACCGCAGTAAGAAAACAACCAAAGCATGGTTGTAAATCATGCCTTCAGATTCATCTATATTGAAGTTCAGCATGCCTCGGATAAAGAAAATAGTTGTAATTGTACCGTCGTGGGCTGGAGAGTATATGAATGTTCTCATTCCATGGAATTCTGGAGGCATCACAGATGGCCCAACTGCTGGTTATCTGTCTGCCAAGCTTTTCACCCTTTACCTCACTGGTTTTAAAAGGGACAGGTACAGATCCCCACTCTGGTAAATTCTATCCCCCAAATTTACTACTGATCCCTTAGGCAAAGAGTCTATCAGGTGAAAGGAACATATCCATACTTTTTTCAGAGAATTCAGGTGAATAATTATGGATAATGTGCCATTAGCCCATTGGCACTCAGCTATGTGCCTCCCATCCATATTCATCCATATATTATCTTTAAGAGTATCCCTTATTCGAGTAGGTAGCCCATGACATCCTAGTCGAATATTGACAGTCTTCCCACTCCCTTGTATGTTCAAAAGATGAAAAATTAGGAAAGAAGAGAAATTCCAAGGGCAGTGTTGTCTGAGATGGGGCAACTGTGCTCCTGAAAATACCTTTTGCACATATCCTCTTAAAAACCTATTCTATTCCTGGAAAGAGAAAAAAAGTACCCTATATCCCTCCTCAGCACAGGGGAATATCTCACCTAGAGCAGGTAAATTGGTTGATCCTGAACATCAAAACCTTAGACTAAAAGATGTATGATGCAAATGAAAAATGGGGTCAGCCTCCCACAACCTCATCTCCAGAACAAACTGTCTTTATTCCACCAGTACACAACACTTTGTACACAGTGCACAACACTTGTCAAGGAACAAAGCTTAACGTTATATTAATAACTTTACTCTTGTAAATACTATATTTACAGTGCTTCCATAGCTGTCGTCTTGATTTTTCCTGTGTTCAGAGTATTAGGTGCAAAGTAAAGTTTTTGTTTAACATTTGTAATTCAGGGGTTCGTGCAGACAATGGGGAAAGTAATCATCAATTGAACTCCCATCAGATTCTTCCTCTGCCTCTCAAGCTCAGCCACAGGGAAGATATGACTTAATGGCTCTGCCACTGAAGAGAGTGCATCTCTGTACTTTGTATGATCTTGGCCCAGTGTTGGAATGAGAGATGCATGGGAGCAATGACCCAGAGTTTCTCTTCTAGCAGTGACTTGTGCACTAGGACATGATGTGCTTGTTACATTTCCACAGGGAGGTTAAAGGTCAGGCCTATCTTTATGTAAATATTATAGGTCCATTTCTGGAAATGAGCAGAGTTTAATTGTCAGGAACCTACTCCACACATTCTATTCCATCGCATGCCATTAAGTATTCACCCTCAAACCTTGCTGCTGAAGTGGGTGTAGTTTTGAAAGAAACCAGCTCATCTCTGCCAACTGTTCTCTACAATTAGAAACAGAGGTGATACCAATTACTGTATTCATGTTTTGGGGCACTTCATTCTTTGATGTTCTCGTTGTATTACCTTCCACTCTTTGGGCTTGTCTATAGAACAAACATTACTTGGATATTTATCCCTTTAGCTATAAATAGTGAGCGTAATCTTTTATCTTCAGGATTGTCTAACCATCAGCATGTTCTTGTGCTTAAGAGGAAATAACAGGAGGAAGAATACACTGAATACCTCATTCTCTCCCTCCTTCAGTTAATGGAGAAAAATCATTAAATATGTAGAAGAAACCTAGTTTTCTTTCTTTCCTTGCTGGAAACCTGCCGACTCTGCTTCAAAAACAAGAAATCAGATACTCGGTTAATAGGAATACTATAGATATCTACAATATTTGATTTTCAGATCATCTGGAGCAGCTTTTTATTCTGGTAAATCTCCAGCAACTTATCTTTGAAGTATTTTTTTATTCCCTCTCTAAACCAGCAGGAGGAATATTTTAGTTTTTCATCCTCTTTATGGGGGGTTTGTTTTAAAGTTGCAATTGCTTTGTACCCTTTGTGGAGTAAGCAAGTTTCCTTACTCCACACGCCTGATAATAATCCCTCAAGAAAAAATATAATAATAAATTTGTCAATTCAATCCAGAACTGTTTGTGTGACACTGCTGTGCACAATTGGCTGCCATGTTTCGCCCACAAATATACAGTCAATTCACTTTACAGTATATTCTATGAAACGCTTTGAGACGTCTGGAAGACGTGAAAAGCGCTATATCAAATGCAAGGATTATTATTATTACCCTAAACACAGTACATTTCCCATTTATACTCTCTGTTAGTGCACTTAATGTTTTAATATTTGATACTGCTTCAGGCATTTTACCATGCCTGGATAGATTTGTTTCCATTTCCTTTCTTTATCCTACCTTTTATGTGTGAAGAATTGTTCCTACTCTATTCCGTGATTAACGTGAGGAAAGAGGTTGATTTCGTTGCTGATTCTTGCCAAAGGGCCACCATAGACTACTGAAATAAAGATGGCCCATTTGATCAGGTATTCTTGTAGATACAGGAAAGAAGGATACCTTTGAGTCCTTAAATGGATTTGTCTATTTGTGATTATCCCAGTTGTGTGGCTTTTTGTTATCCTGATGTAGAGAATCATTTTCTCAATAATTGACTCCACCTAAAGGTAAATATTGCATCCTATATTTAAAAAAAATTCAAATGTGATGTCCGTAAAACATTCATTGAACATAGGATCTGTAAAAATAAATATTAACCCTGCAGGAACCAACCCACACAAGTTAATGACATTTAAACTTGATGATCATAACCAGTTTCCTACCTTGTTATAATACAATAATATCATAAAATTATAGTAATTAAACGTGTGATAAAAGAACATCTGCATTGAGCACAGAGTACAGGTCGCTTTTAGTTTGTTATGGCTTTAATAATTTTTTTCAGAGAAAGTATAATTTGAAGTGGGAAATATTGAGTTTGATCATGAGTAAAGATCAAATATTCCTTTGTCTTTCCAGGTAATGAGCAAGGATTCTGTATGATGTGTACGATGCAGACTCATATTACTCAAGTCTTTTCCAGCTCTGGAAATGTCATCAAACCTATGGCTGTCATTAATGACCTCCGACGTAAGCAGAACCTTTTCTCCCCTTTTACTAATAATTTTGTTGATTTATCTCTTATGTGTTCATGTATCATTAGTGATCCCACTTGATTTGGAGAAATAAGTGAGCCCATGAGTGTATTGCTTCTAGTTTATAAGTTTGGCAGTACAATACAATATCTATTCAGTTTTCATTGCCCACTCAAAATAGTGAAAAGGATCCAGGGATGATGGGAAGGATTTTGTTATGAGGTGTTCAACTAGCTTTTCAAGATCTCATCAGATTTACAGTTCATTTTGAAAAGGACACATTTTGAAGCATAAAATATTTGCCTGGTTTTAGTATGTGCACTCCCAACTTAGCATTTTAGGTGTGGTCCAAATTTGTACAATTTAGCTATCAAATATGTAATTGCACACAAATGGAAAGTTCCCCTACTTTAAAAAAAACTCCTTGCTGTGCTTTCACAAACCTTTGCGTTTGAATATCCATTCAGTAACTTGAAAGCAGTCACCAAACTTGATCAGCTCTGTTCAGGCTCATAATTGATGCTAGCAGTAAGTGAAATTGATACACCAACTGCTTGCATTTATGTATCTAGGCGTAGGTTTATGATCTCAGTAAGTTAGATGATATTTGTTTTCAAAACTTCTGAGGGACTTTACCATCGTAAGCTGGATGGACTTTTTTTAAAAAGTAGGGGAACTTTCCATTTGGGTGCAATTACATATCTGATAGCTAAATTGTACACATTTGGACCACACCTGAAATGCTGAGTAGGGAGTGGACATATTAAAACCAGGCAAATATATTATGCTTCAAAAAGTTTCCTTTTTAATTTGCTAATGCTAAATTGTTAAGTTACATTTAAATGTATTTTATGTCTTCTGATACTTGACATTTAACAATCTTTGCTATTTCATTTTTTGGTTGGATATGGATTTCTTTTGTGACATAAAAGCAGGCACCACTTACACCATCTGAAAGACTGATCTTTCCTGAAATGCTAGCAGAATTGCCTAGTAATTTGATAGCAGTGTTAGTTTTTCTGGCTGAAGTATACTTCCATTTACATTCTCTTTCAATCAATGTTGAATAAATGCTTCAGGGTTTGAATTTCATAGCAGAATGCTGTGTAGAAAGTTCCACTTATCTATTACAATTGCTGCTTGTGCTACCAGGGAATATCTTAAGTACTGTATGTGGAATGGTTTGATATTTGGAGCTGTTGAGTTTGACTTTTTTTTCCAACAGTGACTTGCAGCAAAAATATTCCAGACTTAGAGTATAAGAGTAGGGAAGTCTTGTTGCAACTGTATAGGGCCCTGGTGAGACCACACCTGGAATACTGTGTGCAGTTTTGGTCTCCTTATTTAAGGAAGGATGTACTTGCCTTGGAGGGGGTGCAGTGTAGATTTTCCAGGTTAGTACCAGGGATGAAGGGGATGAGTTACGAGGATAGGCTGACCAATTTGGGCCTATATTCTCTAGAATATAGAAGAATTAGAGGGATCTTTTAGAAACCTATAAGATCATCAAAGGGCAATGATAGAGTAGATAGTGGGAGATTGTTTCCCCTGGTTGGAGAAACTAAAACCAGGGGTCACAACCTTAAAATCAGAGGCCAGCCCTTTCGCACTGAGTTAAGGAAGAACTTCTTCACTCAAGGGTGGTGAATGTATGGAACTCGCTACCCCAAAGGGCTGTTGACGCTCAGTCCTTGAACATATTCAAGACTGAGATAGATAGATTTCTTATTGTAAAAGGATTAAGGGATATGGGGATAAAGCAGAGTTAGGTTATTAGCTGGAGTTAGATTAGAAGATCAGCCATGATTGAATGGCGGGGCAGGCTCGAGGGGACGAATGGCCTACTCCTGCTCCTACATGTTATGTCATGACTACAAATATCAACTCGTACACGGTTATATAAGCACACAAGAAATGCTAGACGACAAAAGTATAAGGTCCGTCTAGTTCGCCTTCCACCTTCCTGGCGGGCACATGCACATGTCCCAAACTACCTATGTACTATATCCCATAATGTTATATCATAAAAGAAAACTATCTAATCTGTGTTTGAAAGAATCAACACTTCCTGCTTCAAACATCTCCCTAGAGAGCCTGTTCCACAATTTCACTATTCACTCACTGTAATAGTGTTTGCATAGATTCGTTCTGAATTGACCCCCCTTTCAATCGCAGGCCGTGTCCTCCAGTTTTACTATTTTGGACAAGTTGAAACAGCCTGTCATGATCTATATTGTTTTGCCCCTTTAGAATGTTACAGACACCTCTCAATCTTCTCTTATCCAGCTTGAACATGTCCAATTTATTTAGTCCCTCCTCATAGTCTAGTCCTTCCATTCCCTCAATCATTTTGGTTGCCCTCCTCTGTATCTTCTCGTTTTCTACAATATCCTTTTTGTACTGCAGCGACCAGAACTACACAGTACTCTTAAGTATAGTCTCACAAATCATTTATCAAGTGTCTGGATTACCCCACTATTTCGGTTTGCTATTGATTTTTTGACACATCCCACATCTGGTTTGTTTTACTCACTGCCACAGAGCATTGTTGGGACAGCTTCAATTTATTGTCAATCAGGACCCCCAGATCCTTTTCATTTTCCATACATATTATTTTCCTTCTGTTCAAATAATAGTCCTGCAACTTGCTGTGTCAAAGTATAAATCTGATTTTTGATTGATATGGCAAATGCCATTTGTAGAATAGCAAAATCAATATACATTTAATGGACAATCGGTGAAAAGCAAATCATTCGATACAATGAATGATTCATGTTCCCTTCAAAATATGGAGGTTTTGTGTTGTGGTATGGTTCAATTGAGTTGACTTATTTGTCAGGCCCAGTTTCTATTTCCATTGTATTTGGTAACTGGAAAAATAGCTTTATAGTGGAAAAAATGTCAAAATGGACTTGTTCAAGATGCAGGAAAGCACTCATACGTTTTATTTAAGTAACATTGATCTCAAAAGAATTCTGATTGAGAAAACAGCAAGGAGGCCTTCAGTTCTGGTCTCCCTCTGCTGGCTGAAAAATCTATAGGAAATGGCCATGGTAATTTCAGACCTCTTGGACCTTGTTCCTGCTGCCTGTTTTGAGGATGGAAATGGGATTCTCAAGGATTTTCCTTCTCAAATTTTACATTCATCCCATGTTTGTATACTCTATTCAGTGGGGATTAATTTATTTATGTGTTTAATTTATGAATGTATGTTTTGAGAGAAAACTGTAGATAGACGTGGGTTGAGTGTAAATTAGCAGTGTATTTTTAATCAAGTTTGAAGTTGTAGTGTATACTAGTCCATATGTTGCCATTTTCAGGCTTTTGTACTAGAAATTTACAGTTGTGAATGTAAAGGCAATTGACAGGTAATCTGATGCTTTCAGACTCCAGTAATTTCAAGCAACTTATGGGCAATATGCAACCTATTGAAGCAGGAGAGTGAGCTACCAAGAAGAATTTTTAAAAATATTTCACATGTGTTTGTCCATAAAATACAATCAATCCACTTTACAGTATATTCTGTAAAGCTCCTTGACAGCATGATAAGACAGTATAGCAAATGCAAGGATTATTATTACACTGACTTATTACATTAAAGTTGTTACACTATCTAAGTTGTCTTTTCTATACTTTTAGGAATAGCAAAACATTTTCGATTTGGAAACCAGGAAGATGCCCATGAATTTCTGCGCTACACTGTTGATGCTCTCCAGAAAGCATGCTTAAATGGAAGCAACAAGTAAGTACAAATTTAAATAACAAGCTATTTAGCTAGACTGGCCTTTTCGAGACACTTTTCACCCTCCTCGCCTATGAGTGTTTTGACTTTTGGAGTTCCATCGTCGCTCTCTGGTGCCTAACTCAATTAACTATTATTTATCCATGAGTCGTCAAAGTAAGTGTTGGTACGCCACTTGATTGGGGGTACGAGAGGGGAAAGAGTCATAGTCTTATTTGTCAGGCCCAGTTTCAATTTCCATTGGATATCCAATCCTATTAACATCCAGGGTTCATCCAGTGGCAACTTTCATTGAGGAACCATTTTTATTTTAGCAGTGATGTCCTCGCACAAACCTTTGGCTGTGGAAATCCCCTTATCTCCAGAAAATCTTCCCGCGCGACCTGAAGATGGGGAAAGAAGGGGCGAGGCGGAGGGATAGAGGAAGAGTGTTCCAGAGTTTCTGGGCATAGTGGCTGAAAGCACGGCCATCGATGGTGGAATGGAGGGCACGAGGGTCATGCAGGAGGCTGGAGCCAATCGAGTAGAGGCAGCGGGTCATGGCTTTGGGAGTAAGTGGGTTGGAGAGGTAGGGAGATGCCAGGGCATGAAGCGATTTGAAGACAGTCAGGAAATCCTATACATAAACAATGTGCTGTGCCACTGTTGAACTGATGTGGCCTCGATTCTTAAAGGTTACAGAATAATACTGAGGTAATTTTAAGTATGGAAAGTATATAGAGTGTTCTTTCTGATATTCCTACAGATTAGATCGACAAACTCAAGCTACTACGCTGATTTATCAGATTTTTGGAGGTTACCTGAGGTCAAGAGGTATGTTGGATTTTTTTTAAAAAGCGAGGATAGTTTTAAGCACATGACTGATTCATCAAATTAATTAAAATTAATTAATTAATTAAAATTGTTTTTGTTTACCGAGCAGTGATAATTTAGAGGTCTAAACCTTATTTTTTTAGTAGGTTGGAAATAAAATGCTTTAATACTTAAAATTAATGAGGAAATTAATAAAACATTGTCTGATGCAATTTGTTTCCATTTTAGTAAAATGTTTGAACTGCAAGGGAGTTTCTGACACATATGACCCATATCTGGATATTGCCCTGGAAATAAAGGTACAAGAATACTCTGGTCTTTGCGAGCCAAATTCAGTTAACTTGATATTTGTCTTCAGTGATGTTGAGCCTAAAAGCTTTTATACAAACTGTTAAAGTTGGTGGACTGGTGTAAATATGAACTGCAGGAGAAGATTTGCTTTGTTTTTAAAGACAGTGACCCATAATAATAGCATTTGTGGCCCTGAATGAGTGTGTGTGTATTTGTGCTATTTTGATCTGACAATGCAAGTAGAAACATAAACTTTATTGAAGCTGAATTCCAAATCCTCATATCACAAAGCCAAATTCTGATCCCTTGTGGATGACAATTTCATAACTGGCTGGATTTCTGGCCACTTTGTTGACTGGATTTATGATGCATTATAGTTTGGTTTTATTTCATATATATATATTCATTTAAGAAATGTTGTGTTTAATCCCAGTGCTTTTTCTTTTTGTCATATCCCATAGTAACTCTACTACCCAAATATCTGTGACTCTTTTACAATGTTTGCCACCTGGACAAAAGAAATCCAGCTGTATTCTACAGTATTTTTCTCAAACTGTTGTTGCTGTTAGACCTACACTATATTAAGTGATGGTCCAGTGTAATTATCTATCTAAAAATCTATTTTATAGACCGCACCAAACATCACAAAAGCCCTAGAACAGTTTGTAAAGCCTGAACAGCTGGATGGTGAAAATGCTTACAAATGCACCAAGTAAGTACAAATGATTTTAGCACATTTTCCTTGCAGCACTTGACTTAGTGAGTAGCTTTTCTGCTTTGTGGTACACGACTCCTCTGTGACTGCACTGCTCACTTATTCTATATCTGGTTTATTCGTGGTGCCATCATAAAATTCTACAATTCCAATAGCATTGTAGCCATTCCTGCCTATTAGTACTAGGCAGGACTAATAGGATTTGCATAGATTACCACACTGCAAAGTTGCATCACAGCCTCAGTATTTTACAACCACTGAGTTGATTTTCAAAAATCATAAGAATATGCTGGATTATTCATTTGAAAACTGAAGTATTACTAAATACAAAAATAGCATTTTGGTAAACTGGAAGAGGGAAACCTTGTAAAATATGCTGTAGTAAACATGTGGTAAAATTTCTGTCTATTTTGTATAATTGATGTTTTCTTGTCTAATGTTTTCTAACTTGAATGCTTTATTAAATTCTTAAACCAGGTGCAAGAAAATGGTACCAGCTTCTAAGCGATTCACGATTCACCGACCATCAAATGTGTTGACACTCTCTCTAAAACGCTTTGCTAACTTTACTGGTGGAAAGATTACAAAGGTACTTTAAAAGTTGTGTTTATTTTCTTACGCACAATAGATATTTAATAATCCAACCAATCTGATAAGGGAAGCTCTTATTACAATAGAACGCACCTATAGGAGGCTTTGTTATAATACAGTTTGCTAATTGAGGTGTGGATGCCAACATTTACTTATTCTAAAAATCCAAAATGAGTGCAGTTCATTCAGCTACATTGTATGATTCTGAATGCAGTTGTAGGTAATTTTGAATGCTCTGTTTTCTGGGCTCTTCTGCTGCATTAAATTCTTAAACCAGGTGCAAGAAAATGGTACCAGCCTCCAAGCGATTCACGATTCATCGACCATCAAATATGGAATGGGACTGTTCCAACCCCACTGTTATAACTTCCCATCTATCTAGGTCACAATCTGCTGAAGATTGGGGTCCCGTATTTTGATTCCGAAACCTGCTATGAAAGAAAACCATCCTTGGCGTTTGCTTCATAATTTGTCCTTTTCCCTTGCCCAGTCCAATTCTAATTGCTATATTCTAAATTATTGTAAGACAATCTAAAGCTCTTTGTGGTTAGCTTGTAATGTGGTGTGGGCAGGTTGTCTTGGTAAATAAGCAGAGAACAAAAGAGTACTCATGAAAAGAAAACCCTAAGAATACCTGTGCTACCTGTTGAACTTCATTCCAAGATTGTTACGTTTGTAGATTAGTAATTTGCTTTTAAAATAGTCATCAGTTGGCCCTTTCCAAGGCAGTTAGTTCAAGTGAAGCATTCCATTCAATAACTGTATTAAACTGTAACTTTACAAGCATGAATTCACCTACTTAAAACTATTTTCTAACAGAGTAAAGCTGACTTGGATACATTTCTGAATTTATACACTCTGTATGTCCTGGAATGTTGTACTGTTTTGTTGCTGGGACACTCCACAACAAAGTAATAGCACAAAAGATTTCCTTCAAAGATAGGTGTAGCCAAGTACAAAGTTGAAGAGCAGAAAAAGTCACAAGATTTATGTAGTAGAACCTGTTCCCTAATATTCTCACTGTAAAGTTAGTATATTTCATGCAAAATGTTTGTAAATCTAGCTGTTATGTGATTTTTTTTCATGCCTTCAATTTCTCATCACTTCCCACTTCAGGAAGAATATTAAGGTCTTGGAGGGGCCGGAAGAGATTTACGAGAATGACACCTAGGATAAAAGGCTATAGTTATGAGGGGAGATTGGAGAAATTGGGCCCATTTAATTGGAGCAAAGAGGTTTGCGAGGGACCTGATAGCAAGTGTACACAATTCTGTGGAGTTCTGATAGAGTAAATAGGGAGAAGCTACCTTCACTAGTAATTTGAAGATAGATTCATAATCGCAAATTTTGTTTCTTTTCAGGATGTGAGGTACTCTGAATTTCTGGATGTTCGACCCTATATGTCTCAGTCAAGTGGAGAGCCAGTAGTGTATGTACTATATGCAGTACTTGTACATTCAGGGTTCAGCTGCCATGCTGGGCATTACTACTGCTACATAAAGGTAATACTTGGTCAAATTGATCAAAAATACTATATAAAAATGTAAGCTTTAGGAAATGTTATGCATTTTAATAATAATAATAATCCTTGCATTTGATATAGCGCTTTTCACGTCGGGAGGACGTCCCAAAGCGCTTCACAGAATAGACTGTAAAGTGAATTGACTGTATATTTGTGGGCGAACGCGGCAGACAATTGCGCACAGCAATGTCCTACAAACAGTCGTAGATTGAAAATGACCAATTTATTATTGTTTTGGGTTTTGGAAGGATTATTATTAGGCGTATGGAGTAAGGAAACTTGCCCAAGGTTTCGCCCTGCCTGGAATTGAACTCAGGTCTCTCACTTGCAAAGCGAGTGCTCTAACCACTGAGCTACAGGACTCCACGCTCCATTCTGTGAGCGTGCTTGTCAAGGGCTCTAGGACCCTACCCTATGTGAGAGTACTAAATAAATGCAAGTTATTGCTGTTTTACGTTTACTTTAAAGTTTGGTAATGATGTGAATGTTGTATTTATCAAAAAATAATATAATATTGTAGTTGAAACAATTAATACTTTTTCATAAGCATCAAGGCCTGGCATTTGAAATTAAAAATGTGAAACACAATTTTTACCCCTAGGCCAGTAACGGGCAGTGGTACCAGATGAACGATTCGATTGTATCCTCAAGTGACATCAGATCGGTGTTAAACCAACAGGCCTATGTACTGTTTTATATCAGGTACTGAAACAATTTTAGGCATTGCAGGTCATTTGTGGAATACATATTTTTTATACTAATAGCACCATTGGTTATTTTCCAGATCTCATGACTCAAAAAATGGAGCAGAACATTCTCACCCTCATTTAGGCCAGTCATCTCCAAGACCACCTGTTAGTCAGCGATTAACTGCTAACCAAACTGGTTTTATTGGACCACAGCTTCCACCACACGTGACCAAGGTAGGAAACAGGGATGCGAATTAAGCCTGAATTCAAATTCATTTTGGTGAGGCTAATTGACTTAACACAGTTGCACAAAGCAGACTATATTCATAGTTGGTGCACTTGCATTTAAATTCTGCATAGCATGGAATTTTATTTCGGGAGAAATGTAATGCCTGAATAAGAGCACGGAAATGGGCTATTCAGCCATCTGTCTGAACCTGAATAGTACATTTGATTTTTATTTTGATCAGACTAATACTTTGATAAGGTATTCATTCCCTAATAATGAAATGTAAAATGATTTTCATTCCACAGGCTTGAGCTTCCTACCTTGCACATTTATAAATAAACTCCCTGGGAAACAAATTGCATTGGTTCATTAGCCACTTGCAACATACTGGTTTGGTAGACAGACACCTGTGTAGATCTTTGCCATGTGGTGTGCTCCTACAGCTGATGGGAATATATATTTGAAAATTCTTTACTTTTCATCGTTTTAAGGCTGTATTCAATTTCTGTAAAAAAAAAAGTGTAAGCCCTTTTTCTATCCATTTCACCTGGTTGCATACCTGGTGCGATCAAGAGAGTAAGTCACCTGCTTCCAGCTGTCACCAGTACTGGACTGAACTGGCTGCTGGCAGATTCACAGCCTAAGCTTTGCAGATAAATAATCTAGTGCTATTATAAATGTTAATTGCCCCAGCAATGAAAAAAGCCTACTTCAAGAAATTTTACTTATTTCTCCAAAGAGTACCTCAACAATGCAGTGTACACTCCTTACAAGAGCATTTAAAATACAAAAACAATCTTCAGTGACACAACTGAAATTGTAGTGTAACTGATTGATCTTAAGATTTGGGTTTGTACAATTGGAAAGGTCTTATTGTAATTGATCTATTCTTATGTTTGGGGAAAAAGAATATAAATATTCTTACTTTCTGTTAGCAACTTTAAAATGCTGCAGTTATCAATAGCAAAAAAATTTTCTTACTGTACAGAACTCAAACCACTTAACGAATGGAAACTGCTCAGTGAAGGAGGTTCCCAGCAGCGCAGTCCCGAGCACGAGCAGCACAAGTGGTATCAGGAACATTTCTACTCCTTCCGGGTCCCCTCAGAGTCGGTCGCTGCCCAGACCATCAGTGATTCCTGAACCTTCCAAACGGCAGAAGCTGTCCTTCAGTATACAGACTCCTAAGCAGGGGACAAGGCAAGGCCAGAATCAGACCAGCCTTCATACTAGTCCACTGGAGAATTTGTACAAACCTAGTGTATCCCATACTAATGTGTCTCAGTCTACCTCAGGAACTCTACCAACATCAACTCCAGCAAAATCAGCTCCAGCAACTTCAATTCCACCATCATCTGCTGCGTCCACATCTACTGCTTCTGCCTCCACATCTTCTGTTGCTGAAGCCTCCACATCTTCTGCAGCCTCCACATCTTCTGCTGCTGAAGCCGCCACAGCTTCCACATCTCCTGCAGCTTCCACATCTGCCACAGCTTCCACATCTACTGCTGCTGAAGCCTCCACATCTGCCATAGTCTCCACATCTACTACCGCCACAGCCTCCAGGTCTGCCACTGCCTCTACATCTGCTGTTGCTGCCTCCACATCTGCTGCAGCGCCTAAGCCAGTAACATCCAACTCTTCTCACTTAATGGTGAATGGTCAGTCAAAAGGATCTTCTGGATCCGCTAGTTCTTTAGTCCCTTATAATGAGGAATCTTCAGAAGAATCCGACGAGGAACCTAAAGGCTTGGTTAAGGAAAATGGTTATGTGAAGACTGTGAACGGAACGGTTAATGGAACTGGATCCAGTGTACATCTCAAACCAATCTCTACATATATAGATGCTAAAGATGAAAATTTCCATTCTGAGACAGTCGGAGCAAAAAATAATGCAGTTAGGAGAATGGGAGATCATGGAAAGAATCGTCAGATGTGTGAATCCATTGTTTCTCCAGTCCAGTCTATGAATTGTTCTGCAAATGGTTTGTCTACTATAACAGGATCACATACTAATGAAGTAAGTAGTTTGTGCTAGTTGCAAGTTTATTAAATGTGCGTTTATATTAAGCCTTTCAAAACTGGTTTGGTCTGTTCAAATATGTCTTCTGAGTGCCGTGCATTCTTGTGGACAAAGTTCACAACTTCTTAAACAAAAATCACTCCCGTAGTTTGTATTTGACATATTGATGATATTCATCTGCTCACATTTAAGCTGAAAAAGTAGCTTTTTTTTAAAAAAAAGGGAATTTTGTTGCAGGGCAACCTATGTTTATTCTGGAAAGTGGGAACCTTTCGCTAATTTAGGCAACCAGTATGTATATCAAGCATTCCCATGATGGATACAACATGGTTAGGTGCCCCAACAATTAGCCCCAATCTCCCTGACCAGTGTGGAATTTTCTGCTTCCTGTACAAGCCATCCTGTGGCTTCTGAGTGTGATTGCCAAATTAGAACATAAGAACATAAGAATTAGGAGCAGGAGTAGGCCATTCGGTCCCTCGAGCCTGTGCCCCGCCATTTGATAAGATCATGGCTGATCTTCAGACCTAACTCTAATTACCTGCCCTATCCCCATATCCCCTAATCCCTCTTTTTTTAAAAATCTATCAGTCTCAGCCTTGAAGATGTTCAAGGACTGAGCATCTACAGCCTTCTGAGGTAGTGAATTCCATAAATTCACTACCCTCTGAGTGAAGAAATGTTTCCTCAACTCTGTTCTAAAAGCTGACCCTTAATTTTAAGACTGTGACTCCTGGTTATAGATTCTCCTACCAGGGGGAACAGACCCTCAGTGTCTACTTTATTCAGCCCTTTAAGAATCTTATGTTTCAATAAGATCTCCCCTAATTCTTCTGTACTCTAGAGAATACAGCCCTAGTTTATTCAGCCTATCCTCATAGGTCAGTCCCCTCATCCCAGGAACTAACCGAGTGAATCTACGCTGCACCCCCTCTCGGGCAAGTATGTCCTTTTTTAAATAAGGAGACCAAAACTGCACACAATACTCTAGGTGCGGTCTCACCAAGGCCCTTTTCAGTTGCAGCAAGACTTCCCTACTCTTGTACTCTAAACTTTTTGCAATGAACGCTGACATGCCTTTCGCCTTCTTAGTTGCTTGCTGCACCTGCAGACTAACTTTGAGACTGGTAAATTAGGGACAGTTTTATTCCTTGGGTCCTTTTGCCTCCTGGAGACTGGATGGAAACTGTCCAAACTCAATTACGTTATTCCCCTTTTACAGCTAACGGCCAGATCCTGGGCTAAATCTCAGCATGTCTCACCCACTATGCCACCCAATACTTTTTTTTTATATAAAATATTTCAAGGTTTTTAAAAAAAATCTATTGAAGAATTTGAACATGTGGTAGAATCTAACATAAGTTTGTAAGCGCATTTTTAGGAATAGTTGCTTCTTACTTTTCCCTGGTTAATAATTGGAGACATTGTAGATACATATTATATATATTAATTTTATAGCAATGCTTTTATTTGCATTTCAGTATTCAAGTATACAAGATGGGTCCCCCTTAATGAGATAATGGGTACACCCTTAGAAGGTTATTTAAGTTTGTGTGACAATCGCATGGTTTAGTTCTGGTAGTGAAATGCAGAACACCTGTGCGGAGGTCCCAAGATTATTAAAACCCAGCCTCGAGTCATCTTCAGACTGGGCAAGTTCCGTTTACTGGCCAGCAGGTGGCAGCGGTAACGTGAATGTAATAGGAGGACTTTTGATTGTATTAAACTTGTGTTTTGAAACTTCCTCCGCTAAAGTGTGTAGCTTTTGTGACAAGTTTACATCGCTGTGAAACGCTATTTGACAATAATGTAGCTGGGATCTTGAAAGCTAAAGATGAATTGTGACTTAAGATTCTGTTACTGTACTGAAAAACACAAAAGTGGTAGCAAACCGAGACTTAAGACAGAAGCAATTTGCTCATTACTTCTCTCATCTTTCCTCAAGCTTCCTAAGGTCCAAAAGAGATCTCAAGTTTGCTTTCTCTACTCTATTCTTGTGTTGAAATCAAACCTGATTGGACCGTCTAGAATTCATTCTCACTCAAGAACTCAAAACTTTCAAATCCCTTCCTTCTCTCCCTCAACCATCACTTCATGCTACAAGGCTTTTAAAACCAAAGCTTGATATTGCCTCACCAGGAGCTTGTCTTGTTTTCTCTCCTATCCTTGGTGTCAAATACCATGTGCCTTGATGTCTTGCACAATGAACCTTGACTCTTTACCTTGGTTCCAACTAAGTGTTACCCACTTGAAAACATTCTCAAACATTTTAATTTAATGCTTCTTTTGTTCACGATGACCTGTATTATTATATTTTCTAACCTTTTCTGGTTTTCTGCCTCCAGTTTTACCTTCCCCTCTCCTTTCTTGAAGGCACTGACTCATGCTGGGTACCATAGCATTGGTGCTGGCAGCCCTCTGGTGGCCTTATTTAAAGTGTGAGCCAAAAGCAAATGTTGGCAAGATGGTTGATTGTGATAAGCATCACAGCAAGCCTAATCCTGTACACAGAAATTCACTTTTCCAGCAGACTGCACTGGGTAACAGTCATGAGCGGGAATACCGGATGATTATTTCCTCCCTAGCCCAGGGATACAGCTTAATAGTAGCATTCTTAACTACTTCTTCAACTGAGTTCAGCACAACCTGGGGATCAAAATAGGCATCATCTTAATCTGTATCTGTTTCATTAAGAACATAAAAAATTGCTAGGTGAGAGAAGATCAAGGTCCATCTAGTTCTCCTTCCACCATCCTGGCAGTCTCATTCTAGGTAGTGACGTTATCATATGAGCCAATGGGGAGTGCTATATTTTACAATAACTTGTGTAATGCTTGGTGGTATTTGTCTTTACAGAGCTGTCAGGTACTGAAATTTCTACATTCTAGTTTTTGAGATTTTATATGCAGCTCCATATCATGGTGTGCTTAGGGCAATGTGCATTATTATAAACCTTGTGCTTGTGTTGTATATCTGACAATTTTGTTTAAAAGTTCTTTGAGTTGAGGTTTAAGTGCAGAGGTAGATATTTTTGTTTGTTTGGTGAGTATCAAGACTCACAGGAACTGACTCACAGCCCTTCTTATTCCCTATGTTATGAACACCATTTCTTTACCACACTCCTTGTGGGAGCCATATCTGAGATTATCATGACACCCCTGGTGTGTAAACCTGCCTGTGTAGTCCTAAACCTGAGACCAGAAGCTCCTATCTGTACCCTTCCTTATCTGTGCTGAGTTAGCTGATCACAATCCAGTTAACCATTCGAATGCAACAATTGACTAGGTAGCAATATTCAGCCAGTTCCTGTTATGATTGACTGCAGGAAAGTGTGTGTGTCTGAACATCTGACTAGTGTCGAGCATGGCTGGATTTCCTTTTTCTTCTGCCCCATTGAATAATCTGCTGCCGAAGTGCTTCCATGAAGAATGGTCAGTTACACAAAGTACATCATGTGGAGAGTGACCAACACTCATGATGGAACTATAGTCCAGCAAAAGGCAGCATCTCCTGGAGTGGAGATAAAGAAAGAGGAAAAATAAAATAAATTGACCCTAAAGTTTAGACATTTCATTTTGGGTTTAGGAATGCATTCTTTACTTATAACTACCTCACAGCTAAATCTGGAAGTGGAATGTCTTATCCCTTTACTTGTGGAATACTACTCTCTAACCACACAATTGAAGGCTAAGCGTGACCCTGCTTGGAGTAATGTGCTACTGGATTTGAGGGCCCTACTATCCTTATACTATCTCTTGAAATGGCAGATATTGCAACTCATACCAACAGTTTACAGGCTAATATATCCAATTTTATTTGCAATCTAAATTTGAATAAGAACACAATCATAGAGCACAGTTTTGCAATTTAGACAAAGTACAAAATAACTCCTCAATGGGTTATTTTACTGTGGGTTTAACCAGCGCTTGCTGTCACCTCTGCCAAATGAGTGAAAGACTTTACTGAATAGCTTCCTCGGGTATCGGGGGTTTGCCCATTACGAATTTTTGGCAGTCATCTACTGCTTTGTACAAGAGACTGAGCCCTTTATCCTGAATAATGGCCACTTATACGTCACTGCATGTGACACACTCTGTACGAGTCGTCTTAAAGCTGATATCTGATCAGTTTGCTGGTGGGGGAAAAAAGTTTAAATGCTAAACTGTGAAAAAGGCCACACTTTGTGACCGCTTTGATGTTACCTGTGTTCTTGAGACATCACAAATAATATAGGCTTTCTAACAATTGCACAGGATACTGACAAAGTCTCTTCTCGGCTCCAGTCATCCAACATATAATAGTGGAAAAGAGTGCATATTCTTTACGAACATAAGAGGTGTCATACAAAGTCTGACTTGGTTGGGGCTGCCATATCTGCACTTCAAACTGATCTGAGATAAACAGTTAAAGGAACAAAAAGGTTTGTTTACAGCTAAGTGAACAAGTAAGAAGAAGGGCTTAATCAGAACAGATGGCTTTAATATACATGTGTTTGGAATTTCAGATGAAATGCCCCCTATGTGTTTTTCACACCTTTTACACTCAAGTGGCAATGCATGTGTCAGCTTTTTGTTACCCAAATCCCTTGACCCGTCTATCTTTAATCCTTTCTAAGACCCTGGACAGACTGGACAAGCAAACTAGTGTTAACCCAACTACTTACAAAGTGTAAAGCAAGTTATATAATATTAAAGCGCAGTCTTGTTTGTACTCCACTAAAATGGTGTTTCAAAAATTACTTTCTTTAGTTATCCAGCAATCGTCTTGATCCACTTTGTGTGGAACACTCATCAATCGTGTATTGATATTATATTTTTCAGATGATTTAATTTTGATTAAATCACATTAAAATTTGTATATTTAGCTATAAAGTGTTAGTAATTAGCCTGGTGTTTAATCTTTCAGATAATTATATCATAACAAATTTAAACATACAATGATTTTAATTCAGATGTTAAAAATTATATTATTTGAATATTGCAATATCAATACAGGTGAGAGTTATAAAAACTGCCTCACAAAAGTTGGTGAAGATGGTATTCTAGATTAGGAGAGGCGAGAGAAGCCAGGATTATTCTCCTTGGAGCAGAGAACGTTAAGAGGAGACTTAATAGAAGTTTTCAAAATTATGAGGGGATTTGATAGGGTGAACAAAGAGAAACTATTTCCACTGGTGGTTGAGTCAGTAACCCGAGGACACAGATTTAAAGTAGATGTTAAAATAAACAGAGAGGAGATGAGGAGAAATTTTTTCACACAGTGAGTTGTTCGGATCTGGAATGCATTGCCTGAAAGGGTGGTGGAAGCCGATTCGATAACAACTTTTAAGAGAGAAGTAAATAATTATTTGGGGAGGACAAGTTTGCAGGGCTATGGGGAGAGAGCGGGGGAGTGGGACTGATTTGGATAGCTCTTTTCAAAGAGCTGACACAGACAAGATGGGCCAAATGGCCTCCGTCTGTGCTGTATAATTCTATGATTATAAATGCGTAAAAAGGATGTGTTTTTAAATATGTGCTTTGACATTGTCTAGAACCCTGAACTAATTTGCAATTTCATTACCCTGAAATACGCATCATTTTTAAAAGTTGAACTTTTATAGTTTGTATCAAATACTATTTAATTTAAAAAAATCAAATTGTGACCACATTGACTCAATGTATAAATGCATATTATGCCTTGGTGCAAAGGGTGTATGTGCAATCTAGGTGTCTACAGGGACAGCTGTGGCTTTGATGGCGCTACTATTTTCTTTCTCTCCCCCTCCCCCTATATGTTGAATAACCTGGCATCACTCACTGGCTCACTCATAAAGAATGGCCACTTGACAGGCAACCAACCACTTTAAGGCTTCCAACACCAGTAGAACTAAACCCCACGAATCACTGGTCACTACGTTCAGAGGAGATGGGGAGATAATTTGTGTATTTTGTGGTCTGGCTTCTCTCCCCTTGCATCTGTGACGGGGTTGTTCAAGTAATCTTCAGCCCACAATCCACTAATGGTGGTCTTTCATTGGCCAGAAATCTGAGCAGGAATTTTTCCTTCTGTAAAGTTTCCCCTTGCTCAGATAAGCAATCTGGAGCAGCTCAAATGTGAATGAAGGATAATATCTCTGGTCTCCTGGTTGAGTCAACTATGTAACATTGTTGATCTGCACCTTTTTCGAGTCTGAGTGCATTAGTGATGTATTTTGACAAGTAAATGCTGTTATGTGTAGACTTTAATCTATTTACTATGTTGTGTTGCTTCGTCTATATAAATTGCTTTAAACATTTTTTTTCTCTCTTCTAGGCTTGTCCTGTTTCACTGCGTGCAAACACTAAAAAGATACTGCAGAATTGTTCAGCAGGCTGCGCAAAACAAGAGAGCTGCACTAAACAAGAAATCCGGTAAGAGTCTGTGTTTTTAAAATGTATTTGTTTACAAAGATATCAGAAAATGTTCTTAATTATCTCCCAGGAAGCTTGTAATCCAATCTAGTGTTTGTAGAGAATATATGCAGTCACTAAACTTTACTGTAAATCCTGTGAAGTTTTGAGACTTCCAGATGTGAACGTGCACTATATCAAGTGCAAGGATTATTTAGCAAGAATTGACTTTTGGCCAGTAATGTACTTGGTTGTTTTTCAGTCAAGTAGTAACTAATTTGTATAAAGTATTACTTTAGTGGTGGGCTAGAGACCTCTAATGTGGTCTTACATAAGTAGTGATAATACCTTTTGATTATCAGGTGGTTTTAAATCAGCTTGAAAGAAGACCAATCTTTCTACTTGGAGAAATATAGTGAGATAAAATCAGGAGATTGGCCTTACATTGACTTGCTCCCATTCAAAACTACCACCATTGCTATCATCATTAATGTCTCAGCCTGGTGCAATGGTAGCAATCTCGCCTCTGAGTCAGAAAGTGTGGGTTCAAGCCCTCATGTCAGGAATTGGAATCACATAGTCTAAGCTGACACTTTGATGCAGTGCTGGGGGGTGTTGCATTGTTGGAGGTGCCATCCTTTGGATGAGACATTAAACTAAGGTCCCATCACATCTGCCTGTTCAGGTGAACGTTGAAGATCCCATTCCTCTATTGGAAAACAGACAGAAGTTTCTCCCAGTGTCCCGGCCAACAATCCCCCAAATAAAATTGGTATTGTGTAGACTTTGTCCCTTTTACTTTCTTGAGCTATGCCATTCACTAAGTGTCCCTTTGGACACTGGGTGATCCTGTATCTGTTTATAGAGTAAATAATGCTCTCTTACAAAACAGATAATCAAGGTTTTGTACAATTCATATTCCAGAATTTGAAGCTAGTAGTGTTTTATGTCCTCCGTAAATTCGATATTCTGCCAATTTTATTTTTTTATGTTGAAGCTCAGTTTAAGATGAACTGTTTAATGATTATTGTCAGATACCTCTCAGGCATTTGATCAATGTTGAAATTAAAGTCTAAAGCAAATGCCAATAAGAATACAATTAAGCAAGCCTTTGTTTTACAGGGCAAATGTGAATGAAAACCACTTGCTGATGCATGCAAAGGCACCTTCTGCAGTGAATCATTGTGGTGGTGGTGGTGATGCGGATACAGTCCGTGTACATACAGTTGAGAAACAAGCAAACCTGCCAGTCTGTCCACTAAAAGAAGTCACTGATGCTCTATCTGTACCATCCACACCTGGTCCCATTCAAAAAAAGAATTGTGAAAGTAAAAGCAGAAATAATGAAGAGTCCCATCTTGTTAGCAGCAATCCTAGCAGGCAAAGTCTTGTTACTAATGTAAAGATAAAATTAGAAAATAATGATATTGAGAAGCCAAAAGAAGAAAGATTAAATCCTAGTCAGGTTAGGGAGTTGGTACCGATTGTTGACCATGAGACTAATGGACACAATGGTCAGAAAATAGAGAGATTTGATCAGGAAAAAAGTGCATTATCAGTAATTGAAGATGTCAGCAGTGCTCATCAAACTAATGCTGACAAGGTGGAAACTTTGGAAAGAGAAAGCCAACCTAGTGTGCAGCAGTCTCCTGCTAAGGAAAAGACCAGACAAGCCAGTGAAAACAAGTCATCAGAAAAGGATGAGCTTTGCATTGAAAAACTTGAATCTGGCATTAGAGAAAGGAACAATCAAAACAAAAGTAGGAAGGCTGATGAAAATGGTCGACTTCTTGACCGTGATCAATATCCAGGAAGGGAGGGAATCAGTCAAGTTAGACAGAGGATGTCAGAGCAGCAGACCACTGACCTAGCCAAATTGCCCGTTGAGGAAAGTTCTAATCAAGATCAAAACAAAATTTCAGAAAATTACGGCACGGGCAGAGATTTAATTCTGCCTGCAAATAGGGGTAAGGCTGGTCAAGAAGAAAACCGATTTCAAGAGGAGAGCTCTCCTATTGTCCAAAAAAAATTGGAAAGTAAGGAAAAGACTAATGCGGTCAATAGTAGAATTTTACAAAATGATAAAAGTGATTCCAATTATAGGCACAGATCTAGAGAACACAAGGATAGCCGATGGTCTCAAACTGAAAGGGAGCCTGAAAAACCAGCAAACCATAACTACAGCAGTCGAGCCTATAAACAAGAATATTATCAGGAGAAACGAATTGACAAATATAAAGCTAGAGATAATGGACATCCAGTCGAGGATGGAAAGGGCTACCGGCGCTCAAAGCTTGACTCACAGTCATTTAATCATTCTCATCGTCGTGAAGACAAGATCTCCAGAGAAAAGCAACATACTTTGGACTTTAGTGGAAGGACTTTGAATAAGGAGATTAACCACAGTTGTCAAGAAAGAAAATGGGAGCGGAAGAGGAAACATAGCAGCAGTGAGAATGGTGAAAGTGACGTCGACAAGAAACGCAAAAAACTCTTGTGTGATCCATCTTTGGAGGAGCGAAGGATAAAAAAGCATAAGAAATCAAAGAAGAAGAAGGCATCAAAAGACAAACGCAGAGAAAGGGACCACAAGTAAGATTCTTAGTGTTCTTGCAATACTTGTAGCATTGATATTATGTTTCATTGGTCAAAAATGAGAGTGTGTTGAGCTGGTATATTAGCATTTCTGTCTTTAAATATTTCCATACTATTTGGGGGGGCAACACGTATCCTTTTATCCCCACCACCTCAACCCTGGAAATAATAAACTGGCCAGTTTGTGTCCTTTGACAATAAACTCTTAAGGCACCTAAGTAGATATGTACAGTATGGGAAAAGGCTGCTACTGTACTAATGGCCCGAAGCATACAAAACAAATAAATAATCCTACATCATTATTATAATATTGTAGGATAATTTATTCGATCTACTTCTACAATCTTTCTTTGATGAGTTTTTTTTTACTCGGGGCCAATATTTTTAATGTCTGCATTTTGACCACTGCCCTCTTCAGTTTGCTAATACAATCCACCATCTCCCCAGATAATTTCCTCTCTATATATATAATATATATATACCATTCTGTGTAAAGTAATTAAATCTGTTTGTGATCTTGTATTGATCTGCACCATCTGTCTTAGCAACTAATAGTTCATTAGACTTGACTGGTTCCAGGACATTTTTGATGAGCTATTTTTGCAAAAGTGCATTCCTCAAGATCCATAGAGCCTATTTCAGGTTTATTCCTATATCCTGCTGACAATATTTTACAACAGATTATGGTCTTTAATTGTATTTGATTTGTGTTGCCCGTGTTGTGATAGTGTTATAATCTATACTCTTTAGGCATCAGTCTTTGGACTCATCCGAAGTAAACTCTGAAGCTGATGAAAGGAAACGTAGGAAAAAGAAGAAAAAGAAGAAGAAAAGGCATCACAATGACAAAGACGTCCATTACCATTCCAGAAAGCACCAGGAGATTCCATCAGCTAACAAGAAGAGTGATATCCTAAGCGATTCTGAAAGGATTCACAAGTCCACTCGAAGCCTTTGTTCTGAAGATCGGATAATGCACAGTCACAAACAACAAGCATATGAAGAGAACAAGGTGTCACCGAAAGCAAAATTTGGGCATTTGGACACCAAGCAAAACAGTTGCTACGTAGACTATGTCCACAGCAAAGGTAAGATGCAGCAATGAACCAATATCAGTAAAATGATGTGCCTTTTGGATGAAAGTGTAAAACTGGGATTAATTTGGTCAAACTTCATGAAGTTTGAATTTCTGAGATTTTAATATAAAGTGGGATAAAAAGCAACTTTATTCATATTGCTAGTCAGTATACAATTTGTAACAAATTGGCATCTAAACCCCACTTGATTTTGCTTAGCAGCATGTTATAGATGTGAAGGATTCATTAATTCTATTATTCCATGAAATCTGTGAAACATGCTTTATTTTACATTGTGTTTTATTAAGTTACCTTAGAACGGCATCGGTAGAGACATTAAAATTACATTTTAGATGCCAATGTATTTTTGTTACTCAGGGCCAGTGTTTTTAATGTCTACATTTTATTCCCTTCAGAATCCTTGTGATTGGTGTTTTAAGAAACAAAAACTGCATTGCAAAAACAAAGTCCTTCAAATTAAACAAGTACCCTGGAAAAGGTGGTGGTTGATTGACTACATTCGGCCCTGCATGAATTTGAATGGGACTCTTCACTAAATCTCTATGTCAGACTCTTGTTATTGGCAATGATTTATTAATGTAAATTTGTACCCTGGATTGAGGAGGGTACCAGTAATATAATAATCCTTGCATTTGATATAGCACCTTATCATGCCGTCAAACACCTCAAAGTCCTTCATAGGATTTACTGTAAAGTGTGATGACTGTACTTGTCGCCGAACGCAGCAAACAATTTGAGCATAACAATGTCCCACAAACAGACATGAATAACCAATTTGATTTGGGGGATTGTTGATGAGAATACGAGGAAAATCTCAATTCACCAGCCAGTAGAATGAGTGTTGGAACCTGAAGATTGTGTTAACGAGCAACAATATGAAGCATTTATAGGGATTGGGGAGGTGGTGTATGTGAGGGGAGACGGTGATCAGGTAATAATTAAACCCTCGATGAAATAGTGCCATTTCTTTGTTGTATTAAATGTACCTTTAAAAGGTATCGAGGTATAGAATGAATGAAGAATGTATATTTAACTCCAAGATTCTCTTAATCATTCATTACTGTACTGTTTGTTTTAGAAGAAACGTTGAATGTGCATAATGGAAATTCAAATCGGCATCTTGTGAACTGTGTTGGATCGGGCTCTCTCACTGTACACCAGAGTGACTGGTCCAGGCTGAGGCTAGAAAATGGCAGTGACCAACATAAACCGATTTCAAAGCAGGATAAAGAACACTGTAAGTCCTACTTTGGTTTGTTTTTTAAAAAAACTTTAATTCCCACTTATAACTGCCTTTAATGGTGGCTGACGTTTCAAGTGTGCTTCACAAGGCACGATAAATCACTGTGCTAATTTTCTTCTACTCTTAATTCCCTTCAAAAAACAATTTCATAAAAGACCAACCAAGAGTGAGCTCATCTGTAGGCATCTCTGGGGGTAATAGGAGTGTGATGAAGAGAACCTAAGGTGGTTGAGTGCAGTGTTGGTTACAGCTAGGATTCAAGCTCAAGCCCTGTAAATGGGAGCTTACCACAAAATAAAACAGGCATGTTGGGTAGTCATTAATGTAATGTGCGGACATATATAATAAGCCTTGCGTTTGACTTTAAACATCTTAAAAGGACTTCACAATGTTTCTGTGAAGTGTAATGACTGTGTATTTGTTGACAAATATACATAGTAAACCTAAACTGTTCCTCAAAAAAAAAAATTTCTTCTATTAGATTGCGCCATCTTTAACACCAGTTGTCCCATAGATGGTACCTTGGGACGTCCTCCTGACGTGAAAGGCGTTATACAAATGTAATTTGTTGGTGGTGTTGGTCCAGAAGCCTATAAAGTAGATAGTTTGTACACCAAAACTTGTACACCCTTCAGAAGTCTCCCTGCTACTGTCTGTTGTCTCACTTTTACCTCCAGTCTGGATGGAATATCTAGTTTATAATTCTGTTTCCGTGAGGCTACATACATCGTATTAGATTGCCATCTCTGCAAACGCAGCTTACAAAATTGGACCAAATGGCCCTTGAAGAGTGAGAAGTCTGGGGTCTGAATATCTAGTATATTTCAGTACAATTTGTGTAAAATAATCTAGGATGTTTCACAATTAGTTTAATAACTTCAGTCAAAGTGTAATTTCCTGTAAAACCTAATTTTAAGCCTAAATGCGGATGGACTGATTGAGTTCCGGCTATTGATTCCTGCCTGATCCTGTTTCCCTTTCAGCATAATCCAATGCCAAATATATTATTCTTTATCCCTAAATAATCCAAAAGGGGTTGGTGGGGAGGGTCTTCTATCTGATAGGCAAGTGGTGGGATTCCAATTTTTTTTAATGTTCACACTGGGTTGTTTTACTGCCTGAATTTTGTAATCTTGAGGTTTTCAAGGCTGATTTTTGTGGGGATTTTATTTATATAACTATGTTAAATGCATTTGTAATTTTATTTGTAGTCCGAGAAAGGCATTATTCGCACAATTACAACAAGGAATACAGTGAAAAGGACAGCAGACGAGACTTGACGAGTGGTAGTTCTTTCAGAGATTCGACAAGATGGAAGGTAATATGAGTATGTGTGTGTAAATATATTATACATAATAAACACACATAAACTACCATCAATGTTTTATTTGTAAAATCCTCAAACTCAATGCTGATTAAAATCTGCTTCAAAAATCTACACTGGGAAAAGCAAGAACTGGTGACCTTGGAGATGAGGTGTCGCAGTCATTGAGCCTCTGGGATTTGGATTTAAATCCAGTATGATCAGTGGGATGATTGTGGGATTTCCTTTCTGCTGACTGTTAGGGTCCTACATAAAATGCTTGATCATTCTCACCCATTATCTGTGAGTCCACAGTACAATACTTGGAATAACTGTGTAACTGTCTATCTCACTCAGAGAGGTCCAATAAAGAATTGGCACTGTTAAAGAAAGAGCCGTCTTTGATTTGGAGAACTGAATTCAATTTATCCTGAAACTAGGGCTCAAAGCTGGCCTGGAAGTTTTTCCCATTCCCTGCTAATGACATCCCTAACCACTTTGAATTCAAATATGTGTCTGAAAAATAAAAAACCCGCATAGTGATCTTAATATAAGATCATCAATACTGGTCAGAAAACACATTTTAAATTGTTAGACTATAATAATAATAATTATTGCATTTGATATAACACTTTATCATATCGTTGAGACGTCTCAAAGCGCTTGACAGAATATATTGTAAAGTGGATCGACTGTCTATGTTGTAGCGAAACTTGGCAATCAGTTGCACACAGCAGTGTCCCACAAACAGTCGTGGATTGATTGAGTGACTTTTTTTTAGGGATTATTACTATATTGGTAGAATTATTTAGAGGCTTTTAAACTGATGCATTTGTACATTCTGTCACATGGAGAATGCTTGGAGAAGATCACAAACGTTTTTTTGACATTTTCTGTTTACAGACTGGTGAAAAGAGACATGAAGAACAGAAGGCCCACTAAGCCTACCAGTAGTAGAGACCTTAGTTGCAAGTAAGTCGTTAAAAAAAAATGAAACTGAAGACAAATTCTGCTTCTGTGGATTAACTGATATAAGGTTACAAGAAGTGATTTAAGATAAACTTTGTTGAAAATCAAATTTTCATGATTTTCCATTCACAGCAATATTTTTCAGATCAAATTCCACTTACGGTCTATTCCATAATGATTTGAAATCAAATCATGAGTTTCGTTCCTCATATCCCATCACCATTATTTATATTGCATGGGTACAAATTGAGCCTTTCACTTAATTGACAAATGTGGCAACCCAAAATTTTCTCTGAAACCAAAGAATGTTTACAGAAAAGTAAGTGGCCTTTCAGCCCAACGTGCTGGTTCCCCGGAGCTGGAGCAGTCTTGTGAATTTAACTACACTTTTCTCATGACCCTTTATATCTTCATGCTTTTAAGTGCTTATCTCATTCCTTTTTAAATCATGACATTGATTTTGCTTTGATAACCCACCTATAGCACTATAACAATCAAAAGTTAATTTTAGTAATTGTTTGTGCTGTAGATATTTTTCTACATTGATGTATGTATGTATGTGATGCTTGTAATTGTACAGAAATATACTATTCTGGTTTGGTTACTCTTATCCATTTCAATTGTGTTTGTTTGCAAGCGATGTCATTAAGTCTAGAGGGATGCCGGGGTTCCTTTTATTATTTGATCTGGGAAGTACTTTAACTTCTGTATAATAATTCGATAAATCCTGGGACCAGTAAGCAGGAAGGAATTTCAGAAGGATTTCTTACTGGTTCGTTTGCGAGAAAATGGTGGAGAAAAAAACCCAAAATGTTTACCTCTTCATCTGGTTCTGTTTTCTCTCTCCCAAACAGATGCAAAACAGTGGAATAAACCAGCTGTATGCAGCAAAAAAACATGAAAAGCTTCAAAGAATTCACACTCCTGGATCCAGAATGTGGTGCTTTATTCCTTTAAATACTGTACAGAATTTTACCATCTGGGTGGGTGGGAGAACTTTAGTTTTTTGGGGGAATTTTTTTTTATTTACACATTTAGTGAAAAATCCAAATGGATTGTTTGTTTCTGTTCCTTGTTGAACACTGTACAAATACTGTATAAATAACTGTAATATATAAATGGTCACCCTGGAATTTTTTTAAAGACTCGAATGCTGCTCAGCCACAGACTCAGGTTTGATTACTACTCATGTGTTATGTGTAAATTTTTAGTGGTTAAATTTCGGGTGCAAACTGGTGCAAAAAAAGAGGAGGACCAGGAAATGGCTTTTTTTTGGAATGCAGGAATAGTGCAACAGACTGTGAAATCAATGGTTTGTTTCAAATGAACCAAGCACTAGATTTTATTTTATGAACCCAAAGTTTTTTTTTCACGAACAACAGTCATAGAAGATAGAAACAGAATAGTTTAGATTTATGGGGGGAAAAATCTCAAGTGACTTATTTGTATTGGGATGCTGTCTGAAACTAGAAACAAAATCATTTTAACTGCTTTTTAAAAAAAAAAAATGCCTGAAAAAGAAAACTTAAAAAAACATAAACCTAAAGTATTGAGCATGTATTCAAGATCGAGATTAATTTTAACGGAATATTGACTTGAGTTACAAATACTTCATTTGTTTAATTTTAAATTCCTTGTTATAATTTGTGCAACATAAGGGCTTGGAAACGAGATTTTCTTTCACTCTCACAATTACATATTGGAAATTACTTTGTATTCAGAGTATGCTTTGTACAATTTAATTTCTTTTAAGGTGCTCCTATTGTAATAACATACGATTAGTACATTAGGGGAAAGAATTACTTAAACCCCCAAAAACTCTGCAACGTTGCTATATTGTTAATTGAATCAAATCCCCACTTTAGTACGATGGTGAAGAAATACAGCATAAGCTTAAGCTGCCAAGATGTGATCTCGAATGTGTTCCTTTTTTGTGTATCGGTGCTTCCTACCCTCTTGTGGATCACAACACAGTCACTTTAAAGTTTCTAGTTGCAGACAGAAGCGGATCCTGTGAATTGTATTAATACTGAGACACTGTCAAACTGTGATGCCAGCTATTTCAACTTTGGTCCTGTATCAGGAAAACAAGTCAAATGTAATCTGTGATTCTTATGAAAGTGTGTGTGGTTCAGAGCTGTATTGAAGTACGTTTTACTTTAATTGGTCAACGGACATTTCGGATGGAACTGCCATCTGCCCATATTGTACTGTAGCATGTGAAATTTGTAGAATGTACAAACATGAAGTAAAGCCGAAAAGAAATATGTATAATGCACTGTGTTAATGCATTTACTTTCGCAGTCCACGAGTAAATGCCCAACGTAACTGCTCTATTTGCCCCACGTATCACCGATCCTTCCTTGTGGCAAATGCCAATTTATGGTGCCTTCTGTTTTTGTGAGACTTCCAAACGTGTGATTGTTGTACTGTGGTTCATAGAAGAGCTTGAGATAACCCTCACCTTTGGTGGAAGGCTATCTTGACAGCAAGAATGTCCCAACACAGATTTTCTAAGCTTGGAGGACTGGACTGCACCATTAGGAAAACATTTTTCTAAACTTCTGGACTGGAGATCGGGGATCATGTTTAGGAGTGCACTTCTGTAAGGTAATTAAGCTGATGGATGAGGAGGGGCAAATGCAGCTGATGTATCCTACTTGGATTTTCAGAAGGCATTTGACAAAGTGCCTCATGCAAAACTTGTAAATAAGATTCTGAAATATAGACAGAAAAATTAGGCAATTGCAGGTTTTAATTTCAAGAAATATGTTGAAACAACAATAGCAGGGAAGGCATAAGAGGGAGCCTCTGAATCATCTCCATCCACTAAAGCAGCAGTCACATCATCAGCAGCACATCTCCAGTTTTGACAATGTCCTTCCTAATTGTAAGCGGAAATTAATGATTGCAGAAGTAATCATTCCTCAAAGCAAATGTAAAACTTGCCTCCCTGACAACCTCTCTCTTGTTTCGATTGTTGCAATATAATACGTCGAGACCATAAATTTGAAGCTTGACTTTGTTACTAGCAGTATATTTGTAAAATGTCTTTCACTTCCCAAGGCACTGGACAGACGAGTGTTACGGACCCGAGCTGGGGGTTGGGGTGGGGGAGGCTGGAGGACAGTGGGGTAAGGAGGGAAAATGAAAGAGAAGGGGTCTTGAGACAGGTCTTGAAGGTGGCGAGGGAGGGAGCGAGGCGGAGGGACTGTGGGATGGAGTTCCAGAGGGTGGGGACAGAGTGGCAGAAATGGATGTGTTTTTCTCATTTAACTTTGATTTTTTTTCAGCCTCCAAAAGCAAACATATTCCTCGTTCGTACACATTTCCCTCCCTACTTTCCTCTTTCTACTTTTTTTAATTCCTGTACCTCTTCCTAGCCAACTCTTCTTTCTACCTACCTCTTCTTTCAACCTAAATCCTTCCTTCCCACCAACTAATCCTTTTGTCCTCTGTCCAGAAGCGCTTGTAGTTTTTCTATGCTTTATTCTGTATATCAGTTGCACACCTCACTGAGTGCTGGTTTATTCCCTGGGAAACAGCTCTAATGGGTGATATTTGATTAATACAACTTCAACCTTTTATCTCTGTGGGTTTTTTCTCCCAATTGGATGATGTCCTATTCACTTGTACATAGAAAAAGTATAATGAATAAGGTAATGCTGAAGGTAGGTAAATACAATTTACCTTTATATAACGCCTTTGTGGCGGGAGGATGTCTCAAAGCACTGACCAATGTAGATAATAGGCTACAAATCAACATTTTAGCTGACCTAGTTTCCCCATTTGACTGGCAGTATTATTCAGAAATCTTCACTGAAACATTCACTCTTTTTTGGTCTAGAATAGCTCTGAATTTGCCAGGCATTTCTTGAGAACAACAAAAGTAATCTCGTGATACCTTTCAATAAGATGTAATTGTGATAAAGTAACTATCAAGTAACTAACAACCGGGTTCCTACTTACTGCTAGGTAAATGGGTGTGTGGGGTAAGGAAACTTACCCAACATTTTGCCCTGCTGGGAATCGACCTTAATTAATTTAACTGGTAACTTGAGATCTATTTAAACTATTTCCAATCCATTATAGGGTTCTCCCATGATATTAATTAAATCATGTTTTAATTGAAGTTGTTTGGAAAATATTGGGCTTTAATACGTGGGAGACTTAAATAAGTGCAGAATCCTTTGCGTAAGGAGAAGTATGGCTCACCAACCCATGAGAAAGCTTCTCCAAAACCAGATCACTTGAGGCAGTTTTCCTTAAGGAATCTCATACTGTACATCACTGTGTAGTAACCTTTTCATGGCTTTACATTTTTGTGATTGTTTTGCTTTTTTCCTTTGTAATGTCAAACCATTTATATATTGATCAGTTCTGTCTAGCGGCATTCATATCAGCAATACAGATTGTACATTAACCAACCCCTACAATTTAATCTGCCTTTGTCTACTGACAGCCAGGAAAACACTAGGGACTCCTGCAACATTATTCCGCTACCTTCAGGTCCTGTGTCACCTTCAGGTAAGTGATGCACAGGTTAAAATAGGTGGAGTCCTGTAGCTCAGTGGTCAGAGCACTCGCTTTGCAAGTGAGCGACCTGGGTTCAATTCCCGGCAGGTCAGGGCGAAACCTTGGGCAAGTTTCCTTACTCCACACACCTGATAATAATCCCTCCAAAACAAAATAATAAATTGGTCATTTTCAATCCACGACTGTTTGTGGGACACTGCTGTGCGCAATTGGCTGCCGCGTTTCGCCCACAAAAATACAGTCGCTACATTTTACAGCATATTCTGTGAAGCACTTTGAGACGTCTAGTAGACGTAAAAAGCGCTATATCAAATGCAAGGATTATTATTATATTAAATAAATGAACAATAGTCCTTACATTTGATATGGAACCTTTCACCGGAGGACATCTCAAAAGCATTTCATAGGATTTGCTGTATATTATTTTCAGTGGGCATGGCAGCCACTTTGCACACAATACCCCACAGCAGTCTTGAAGTGAACAGTCAATCGTATATGGGAGATTGTCGGCAAAGTCACTAGGAGAAACTCTTTCATTTCAGAAAAGGATTTAAATGTACCTGTACATGAGTTTTGTTTTTCAGACATGACCTTTTGTCAGAGCCAAGTCACAGTTTGATGGATGCCAGAGTCGATAAATTGTCACACTTAAAATGTACTTTTCTTTGAAATGCTGATCAGCCTGCTGGCTATTTACAACCTTTTATTCTTTAGATTTTCAGCAATCATCGTTTGGTTTCATCGTTTAACTGTATTTCTGTCTCGACTGTTAAGATCAGCTCGTAGTTTTTAACCATTCTGTAACCCCATTGATATATTGATTCAGTGTGCATTTTTCCTCCAAACACATTTGCTCCAGATATTAGAATGGAAAGGATTTTTTTTTAGTATATTTAGCACTTAAAAGGGCCAGTGCCCCTAGTGCAGGATGTCACCAAATTTGGAAGATGGCAAGAAATCAAGTAGAGTTTGGATGAGATGAACGCTTGGGTTTTAATATTTTGTAGATTGTCAGAGGATGGGAAAGTAGGAGGAGGTAAGGTATTCTACGCTTGAGGTTCTAAGGAAAAATAAGCTTGAGCAAGAGAAAATAAGTCGTGATTTCAATACAGTGAAGGGATTGTATTCTTGGGAGCTTATGAAATAAGTGGAAAAACAGAAGAGTATTCACTATAAACAAAGTAAAAGAATAAGGTGATGGGAAATAGTGCATGACAGATTGAAGGCTAGAAGTGAGATATTTACCAGAGGCAGGTCTGTCTTTACAGAGATTATGTTTACCCTCCAGACTCTAAGCGGTGCTGGAAGAATGCCCCAGTTAACATGACTTGCAATGCAAATGGCCAAGAATATCAGTGGATGAATGATAAAAGTGGCACTATGCATTTCTCCTGGGTTTCTTTGTAGTGCTCAGTAGGATGAGAATAATGACCTCAATTGTCTAGCTAATGAGTCTATATTCCCTCTGGTGATGGATTAGATGTGCACCCTAGATTCATTGTATCTATCGAGCTTTGTGCTTATACAATGAATTCCCTGTTAAAAGCAAAATGTTGACAAGGTTGTTTACGTGGCAAATTTCAGAAAAGGTCTGTAATTCTGTTAGCTGCACACTCTGGACTCTATCCAGCTACAGGCCACCTAGAGTACTTGAATACGCATGCAAAAAAACACATCCCATTGAACGTGTGCAGTTTAGTGGTGGAGAATGAAAATATTCATCTTATCAGGTGTCGCTAAACTACAAGCACATACCAGTCAACATTCGTTTATATTTCAGGAAAATGTCAATTTCAAACTGCATTCATCTTCCTCGGCAGATATGTTATTAATATATTTATACAACAGTCAGGTTTTCAGATGTAATAAGTTTTATTTTTTGCAGGCCACTGACAATAGTCTAACATGTATCATAACAAAAGTATCAATAACGTAAATCTGTACATTATTTACACATAACTTAAGATCTTTTAACAATTACAATAAACAGTTTGCATTTGACTAAGAAAATAAATATACAATTACAATGTTAAAGTACAGAATATGTTATAGGTCTGAGTGAGACTAAGATGGTCTCATCCTTCAACCACAGACATCACTAAATGTACAATTTAGGGCCTCTCTAGTTGTGACATTATTAGTGCTTTGTTCTTTCTATACTGTTAAATAATGAAAATTACTTGTGCCTTAGACTAATATTGGGTTATTAGAGTTTTGAATAGAATAAATGTTGCTTAGGCAGCATTAAAATATCCTAATAGAAAGTCTTCCAACCTTACACACTCCGATGTCAGACCCGCTGAGTTCGAAGGTGTTGCACAGACATTTGCCCTCAATAGAAAATGGTTTCTGTGCAAAAATTTAAAACTTAAGTGTTAACACAATTTCATACACTGAGCACTACTTGTTTTGAGAGAGAGGGGGACTAAAACCTGTAAAACTGCCAAAATGTTTCTTTGCCTAAACTCTTATATACAGAAGAACACCAGAATTATTTTTCTCCTTCATTTGAAAAGTTTTCAGCAATTATTATGTATTATGAAGCTGAGGTGCAGGTCTAACGCAGTTACTTTTTATTGGCAATTCTCCTTTTTCTCGTCGCCAACATATCGTAGAAAGGGTCCTTGCTGATACTAGCTCTGAAAGGGAAGAATGTCACAAATGAGCACTGTATCCTGACGTACTGAGAAAGTGGTTGACAAGCAGGGTTCATCTTTACTATAGAACGGACTAGTCCTAAACCTATTTGCTAGAGAAAATATCGAATCAAACAGTCTTTGGCTCTTAATAATAATAATTATTAATGGTGCTGTGTTTTACTGTAATAAGGTTCATTAAATATTTAGATGTACATTTTCAAACAGCACTGAAAGAATAAATACATTACCTGTATAGGAGAAATTAGAAAGTGGAAAAATGTCAGCTCCCCCAGCAAGCCTACCATCACTGGCTAACCTGTCATTAACAGTCCCCCTGGAACTGGACTACCATGACCACTGCAGAGTATTGACTCAATTCTGATAGTTCATTGCCTCTTTAAAAACTGCTACCTATAACTTTTAATAGACCAAGAGGTCTTAAGGGAGATGTTTGGCCCACGTTTGACTGACGCTGAAAGGAATGAAGTCCAGCTCAAGATTCATGCCTGCAGGCTCGTGCCTCACTCTGTTTCAGCTTGTTTGAGAGCATTCTTGAGAAGTCATTGTAAAATGTGATTAGTTTACGCCCTACTGTTGTAGGTATGGCCACACCCTCTGCGCTGAGCAAATGGGGTGGGGAAAACTATCTTATGATGCAGTATGATGGACTATCTTATGATCTAATGTACGTGTGTTCACTTGTACTCCTACCCTAGGAAGGGTTGGCGTGAAAATAGAGCAAAATTATGCAATATCATTTCCCAACTCAAAGTGGTGATGAGCAATGAGCTACGTAGGTAGTGCTTAAGAAAAAAAGCTTTGGACCTCCTCTGGAAGGAATTTGACAGATAATCTTTTTTTTTAATCAATGAATTGTACAATTACACTAGAACCAGTGTTAAAAAAAAATGAGGATTATACTGGAGGTTTTGTTAAAAAAATTTTTTGGTGAAATCTGTTTAAAATGCACTTTCCATTTCAAGTGGGGAGTAAATTAAGAACTCCCATTTGACTCAGCTGCAGATAAAACTCCTTCTCTCCTGCTCCATCCTCTCCACATCAGCCTTCCTATGGCCTCTCTGAAGTGAGATTGCCAGCTTTGTGCTATAAGGCCATTCCCATTACATTTTGAGACCAGCTAAAATACAATTCCAGCAAAGGCCTCTAATGCTCAAGAGCACTACACCACATTAAAGGTAAGGTCTTGGCATTACCTGATAAGGTGAAGCCATGTTTTAACCCAACTCCTTGTATTCAATCTACCAGAGAAATTGTATACCAATAAAATCAATTCAAAATGTGGGCACTGGACTCGGTGTCCATGTTTAAGGGCTTATATAGCGCCCCATGTGAAGGACGCTATACAAATACAAATTGTTGTTTTTCTCCTCCACCCTTATTTATAGAGCGTTGAAAATCAGTCTCATCAGTACCTTATCACATCATGAACATCTCTGCCTTTCACTGACCAACGGGAAGGATTGTTGGTCAGGATAATGGGAGAAACTTTCTTTAAACATAGGATCTTTCCTGTTCATCTGAACAGGCATTTTCACATAGACTTTGGTTTAACATCTCTATTCAAGACCCCTCCAATACTGCACTGGAGCCAATTTAGTCTGTCAGCTCAAGTCCAGATGTGGGCTTCAAACCATTCGAACCATAGGCAAGAGCGCACACAGACCTGAAGCAGATGCAAGCTTTCCACTTACTTGATGGATTTAATCCATTCTTCTTTCTCCTCTGGGGTAGGGGCAGATATTCTGTAAACCACATGATTGCCTTCCACCACCCGACCATCAGCTTCCGTTTTGCAGGCTTTGATCACTTGGCCTTTGTGACTGGGATTGAAAAGCTCAAAACAGTTCTAGGGAATGACAGGAAACTCAAATCAAACCAAGCTGAAAAAACAACCATGCAAATCTTTCTTCAGACTCACTCAGCAAAGTATTGTACTGCAGAATGGGCTGGTAATACTTTTTTTTAAAAAAAACACAAACATTTGCTGGCAGTTTGAAAACTCTCCCATTAAAAGTATAGTAACACCTACTTTCACCCAACAGCTAAATGGAACACATCCACGGTGTTAGATCAGATTATATGAATTCCAAGTCCCTATGTGGGGCTTGAACCCACAACTCTATGGCAGAAATGCTAGCAACTGAGCTCGGCTGACCCACACACACATACACAGCAATTGAGCCACGCTGCCACACACACATACACAGCGATTGAGCCAGGCTGACACACACAGCAACTGAGCCAGACACACAAGGAGAACCTGACTTACTACTTCAACATACATGAATGCTCAACTTATCTGTAGAAATTAAATCCTACAGCAGCTGTACACAGAGACATGATAGAGACCTTTTTTGCTTGATTCAGGTACTCAACAAACTGCTATCTGAAGACACAAGTTCCTAATCGTTTATCCAATATTACTCTCCCCAGCCATATACTTGGTACACACTTGGTCAATTCCCTGCTCGGGCAGTGGAAAGCAACATCCCTATTTTCTGCACAATAGCCATGAATTAAAGTACCATTGCAATGGGGGCACACAGTTATTTTAACATTACATCCTCTCTAGATCATCGGAAATGTAATGACTACTCCAGCATTTTAATTTAATTTTCTAATTTAAAAATCCCTGACGATAACTAAAGTGGCAGATTTAGACAAAACGTATTGACAATTAACAGGTTTGCTATTTTCTGCTGCACAGATAGATGGTTTGAGTATGTATCATGTAACTAAAGAAATCAGCTTACAGGTTTCCTTGGGTCTTCAACTTCTCGTATGCTGAGATTTTCTAAAGGAATTATTCCTCTTGGTTCTTTGTCCTGCAATTTAAAAACACACTTAAATCAGTGCCACTTCATCAGCTATAACACATTTACCCAAGTCCTTCAAAGAATGGATCTTTGTTAACTCAGGACAATATACATCTCTTCAATTAGCAAATAGCTGAACAGTTTCTTTTGGCGATGGAATATGCTTGAGTAACTATGTTAGCAGGCCCAATTCACAGATGCCGGCTGCTCTTGCCCAAGTATTCATTAGTTGTGTATGATTCCAGATATTATCACAGCAGGATGTTTGACCGAGGGAAAGAAGGGCTGAAACATGGTTGAACCCAAGCAAAGGATCACTGGATAATGTCCCAAAGTGTTTTGATATATTCCCCAGATGTACTAGCCTGTCTGATCAGCCAGTGAAGCTACCGTCAATAAAATAAACTTCTCTACTTATGCAAAACGACGTGAAGATACTTCAGCAGAACTGTGTCAACTTACAGTCGTGTATTCAAAGTAATAGAGGCAATTATCTGTCAGAATGAACCACCGCCGTTTCCACGTTTTTACTCGTCCTCCTAAAATAAAGAAGGAATTGTTGAAGCGGGAAAAAGTTTTACAACATGTGAGTGTTTCAGAATGGTTAATGCAATACTCCCACGCAAGTTTAAACATAATCTACATTTGGTTGTTAAACTAATCTTAAGTGGTCCCGTTTCTTCTTCCAGGGACTCATCTTTATAAAATGTTCCATCTGTTTCAATCCATAAGTGACCCTCTATAAAGCAGCATTTTTTATTGCTTTTTATAGTTCCTACACATTGAACGCTGCCAAATAAAAGTTACTTTTGGAAGAAAATTGTAAATTTGAGATGAAACAGTTGAGGGGGAGAACGTTCCCCCAAACACAGGAATGCACACGCCGGAAAAGACCATTATGAGCCATCTGGTCTGTCACTAAAAAAATTTTTTTTGTAAATCTCCACACTATTGTCGTTCTTATTCCCACTCAATTTTTTGATATGTTTTTCATGTGCTCAGTATGTTACAGTCAAAGATATAGTTCTAACAGAGCTGAAATTAATTCCTTAGAGTACTCCATGTATTCATTGGCACAATTAAACCTTTGCTGCTTAGATACTTTTCCATCCAGTTATTTTCTCGATTTAATTTTTTTAACCTAGATTTTAGCTAAGGGAGACAGACAGCAGTGGTAACGTTACACAAAGGTATTGGGTTTGAATCCTGCTGCGTTATGTAATACGAATTTAAACCTGAGTGAGCGCCAGAATCAGACTATTATAAACCTGCAGACTAGTTGAGCCAATAGTCATTTTCCGTGTATAATCTATGGTACTTTTTCTTTGATCTTGTTTATTTCACCGACATCTGAATTCCTGTTCTGGCCATGTCAGCAGCGATTTAGATCTGAACTTTTGAATTTGTGAGAAAAGGACTAAAACGAGTGTTGTCAAACTCAATGTAACATCAAAATTCGCTATATCAAATGTTTTACATCACCTTACAACTAAACTGCAGTCAGCTCCTACTAATGTTTTTTAGTTTGCATACAGATGAGAATTAAAGCACACTCTAATTAATCTGCCTGATCAACGATTGATTTGTGTTATCACAATTCTCAACCAACCAACCTGGATGACTAGTTCGGATGTTAAAATGTCCGTATCATCTGCACTGCATTCAATACCTTTGCACTTGGGTTTCTGAGCTGCATTTGTTTACAAGAAGAGTGGCTTGAAAGTGTCTCCCCTAGTTACTCTTTGTGTACATTAGGTGGCATAACAACAGAGTGAAGCCAATGGCAGTGAGAGCAGATGTCTCACAAATGTGACTCTAGTGGTCGCTCAGAAGATGGAAAGACTGGCCTCAATTCTGTTGGGGTCTCAAGGGCAAAAGAGAGGAATTCCTCCCGTCTCCCATTGCCTAACGCATGCACATATATTACCAAGACATTCCCAAGGCAGCCTGACAGAAAGACAAAGTAAGTTTTAAACGTGTTGAAATTCAAAGTAGGCAAATGCAAGTGCAGAGTTAAAGACTATGCGGGAGGGGGGCACCGTACAACAATATATTCATGCATTTAAATAAAAACAAAGAGGAAAATGGAAGAGAACAAGTAATCCAACTGATCAGGGCGCCTGGAAGCTCTTCTGGTACATACCTCCTAATGCAGAATAAGCAGAGACAGCCAGTCACAGAACAGAAAGGTGAGAGGTCATAGGCCATGAGGAAAACAAGAAGGCACATTTAAGCCAATTTTATTTTGGAAAAAAAACTAAAGCAAAGAAAAACAAAACAGGAAATCACAAACAATGCAGGAAAAAATAAAGGCATACATGAATTAACTTTAGTGGGGAAACCACACGCTTCTTGTGCAAAAGTTCCAAAACTCATGAAAATTACACTGCAAATTAGCTTTCATTCTGTAGCAAAATATTTTCAGATTGTTATATTCTTCCCTCTATTGTATTTACTAAAGCTACGGTATAGATCCAGCATCATTGAACACATCCTGTATATATAGTCAATCGACGCACACTTCTCACACAGAAAGATTTAAGCATTAAAATGCAACACATCAGAGATTCTCTTTATAAAACAGGAAGACTGAGCAATACATTTTGCGACAAGAGACTACAATAGCACAGTCCTGTATCCTTCAATATATTATTTTAATGCAAATCCTTTTTTGTCTTTATGCAATAGAGTAGATTAAATCAAAAATGCAATGATTCAATTCTGGTTTAAAGCATCTTAATTTGTAAAATTACAGAATATAATTTTTTTAAAAAGTATATTCCAGAAACTATATCGGAATAAATCTAACAAAACCATATAAAGATGGGGGCAGGTCTTTAATTATTGCAATGCATTTTAACTTCTGGAGAAGCGAGACTGTACAATTCGATCATTGCATCGCGCTGTGGACGCACCATTATGTATGGTTTTATAACCATCATCTGATATGCAGAGTGCAGTTCACAGCCACAAGGTCGAGAGCAACGTCCAAACTAGTAAGCAAGAGCAGTGGAAGCAGGTCAACCACGAGAGGGCAACAACCTCTTTCTCTGTTACTTTGCCGAAATCTTAGGAGCGATTCGAGCTTGGGTTGCTATTGGCACTCAGACATCTGAAGCTACGCTCTTTCGTGTTTTTTGAAAACAGTCAAACAGCTATTCCATCACAGAATAATAGCAAGTGAAGGGCACATTTCATTCACACTTGTACCATTTGTTGTGCAAATAAAAAGGGTCACACTGAAGAGAGATGGATAACAAATGGTCCTGTTCTCAATCCTTAACCAATTCTAAAACAAAACCCTTGGCAATGCCCCTCTGCTCGAGCACAGGTCTGAATGTTACTCCCCCACTTACCTAATTTTAATAGCCAGCCTTCTCGGTCAGGATTGAAAAACGTGTGAGTTAGGTCATTGCCATCGTCTTCTGGGATCTTAAAGGGCTCGTTCTTAATGCTTTCATACAAGTTCTGCAAAAGCAGAGAAGGGTTTGGGTTAACCTGAAGCTAATAGCACAATCCAGCAGCCATCTCATTAGCAGTCAATACTGTCTGAATTAATGCCTTACTTGTTAATTCAAATAAACATTTCATTGTTGTTTAGGGTTTGCTGCTGACGCAGATTGGCTGCTCATTTGCCTATATAACAATGTTCACCACTTCTAATCAATATTACATTTTGTAAAGTGCTTTGAAACGGTTACTTTACACGAAAGGTGCTGTACAATTGCAAGTTATTACTACTTAATGGAGGTTGGGGGGGAAGAAGGCACTATACCTCCTTCCCTTTTTAAGTTCCTGGAATGAAGCACTTACCCTGAGCAGCTCCTCAGGGAGATCCCCACCATCATTAATGCCTCGATTCATGGATATAAACCTCTCCACAGGAGGCTTGTCTTTCACGTTGGGGTTGTGCAGACTCGTGTTCAGCATAATTATAGCAAATGAGAGTACATAGCACGTGTCTGAAAGAGAAAAGGCACATACTGGACTACTCTTAGATCGAAACCCTACAAGTACATCGCTGTACAAGAGCTGCTTGAGGATATAAAGGAGTTTCAACAAACACTTCATCTTCAGTCGACTTCAATTTCAAAAGTCTTCATTAATGCGATGCTCCCGGGAAAAGTCCACAGCAGGAGTCACTCTCCTTCCCATCAAATATTGTACAACGTAAACCATTTGAAGTAAAATGAAAAAGGTTAATTGGCTTGTACCTGTCCTGGCCAGGTGGAAGTCTGCTCAACACTGCACTAGGTAAACAATTAAGTTGACTGTAAATGAAGTGTTTATATACTAAAGAGCAGCTCTTGAATAAAAATGCTTTGGTTGCCACACTTGGCATACCCACAAAGTTTATTGCATTCAGACAATTGTAACTCAGATTAATTATTAGCCAATACTCTGGATCTTTCAAACTGAAATACTTGAATAATAAAATATTCTTGTGCTAAACCACTTTATCTGAAATAAACCTTGGGAGTACCAATCTTAAAAGGAATCCACATGAAACATGGTGATGTCAATAATGTATGTCTTAAGGATTCAATTTATTCTTAATGTACTGATTAGGAGAATTTTAAGAAATTGTTAACATTTTTAAAAAATCACAGCAGGGGATAATTGATGTAAAATCATAGCCTATCATGTGGTGTAGGCCAAAAACACTATTCCAATTATTGACTGGACACAAGCCCGAGGGAACTTATGTCTTTAAGAAAACTTAGTTACAATAAGAGAAATTTAAAGACCATAAAAATGTGCTCAAACAAGATGTGAGCAGAGTACGATTGGTAAGAATCCAATGCTCATCAAGACTCATCTTTAAAATGGCAAATGGATCAACTTGTGTAAATCAAGAATCCGCTAGGAAAGCGCAGAGTCATGACTGATAAGACATTTAAGATTAATATTAATTCTACAGCAGACTGAAATAAGTCTGACAAATATGTGTCCTTCAATAGCCTATCTGTCTGAGCTGCAGTGCCTCGAGGTCATTTCATAATCAAAACTTCCATGAGTGCACTTACAACTAAAAATGAGTTCCTCTCTCTGCCCTCCACCCACGCCCCCACACCACACACACATCTGTTTTGGAATGACTTATTTATTTTTTTCCTGCAGAGATGGAGACCAGGAAGCAGAAGGAATTTGTACTTATAGTGCTGACCCGAGTTCCTGTCAATCCTACAACCGGGCCAGGAGCAGAGGGCAGCAGCTCGCATTCCGGAAATTATGAAGAGGATGCAGTAAATAATCCAACTTTAGGTGTCCCTCCTGCCTATCCTTATGGAAATGTTGCATGCCGGGCACCTGCAGTGACCTTAACAGTGGACATTCGAGTGGTGTAACTCAGAATGTGATTCAACCTCATGTAGCAAACATCTTCCTGTCTCTGGGTCCAGGAGACAGACACTATTGCATACCCATTTTCCAAGCATCAAATACATGTTGCTTTGTATTAGAAGCTAGCTTGCACAGACACGATGGGCCGAATGGCCTCCTTCTGTGCTGTATAATTCTATGATTCTATACCACCAGTCTTCATCATCTATCTTGAAAATAACAAACTCCATCTATATCGCACCTCAGGAGGACATCCCAAGATCCTGAGAATATAAGAGGATGAAGGGCTTTTCCAATGAGGATAACTAACTATACATAGTATTTAATAGGAGTGCACTTCACATTGTGAGCTGTTATTTACTCAGAGGGTAGGGTTTCTTTGCTGATATTCAGAACTGCTCTACCACTATTACACACTTGACTCATCATGTTTGTTGCAAATCCAACAATGCATTTAAGTATATCTGATCTGCAACAGGTTGTACTGGAATACACAGCCACTCCTCTAATCTCCCGCCCTCCCCCCCTCACCTTGAGAAAGACATTAGAACAAAATAAAAACACAACCGATGCTTGAAGACAAGGTGCAGACACTCCTTGGTTCATTCTGACCCACCTGTTGATTGGAAGACTCCTGGGTTACACTGGCAGTAACGCAAAGCAAAAGCTTCCATCATCCGATCTATTTTCTGTGCTTCACCGGGTAGCCTGAAGCTCCACAGGAACTGCCTGTTTTGTGTAACACAAAAGCAAACATACAACTGTGAAATCCTGTTCTAGTGAAAACTATGCAAATAAAATGTGAAATGTTGCCAGGTACCCACCGATTACCCCAATAAACAGCACAACACTGTTCAAATCGGTGAGTCTTGTTGCTTAATGGTTAGAGCATTTGCCTCGCAAGCAAGAGGACCTGGGTTTAATTTCCGGGCAGGGTGAAACGTTAGACAACTTTCCTTACGCCACACACCTGTTTACCGAGCAGTAAATATTGGCGGATTGCTTTTCCGGGGGTAATCATCCCTTTAAAATAAATAATGGTAGTAATTGGGTCACTTACTCCACGACTGTTTGTGGAACACTGATGTACTCAATTGGCTGCCGCATTTTGCCCACAATATATAGTCAATTCACTTTATAGTATAAAAATGTTTCTAATACATTGAAGCTGCCCCAAAAATCAGGAACTTTTATTGAAATTTCCATAAAATTCATGTAATTGCCATAAACTCGCAGTGTAATCAGTGTCAGTATATAAACCGGACTGTACAAATTGAACTCCCAGCATTGTAGTTGATGTGAAAAATTGCTGATTGAGCTTCAGATATTTAGGAATCAATACAGCACACGTGACATGCAAAATTTTAGATTTCATCCCGTAACCCTTCAGCCCAAAAGCACACCTGATACACTCGAGGGTTTTTTCGTAGGGATTTCTACACTTCAGGAGGAGAGTCACTAACCTGAGAGCTTGCACAAGATTAAGATCAGCAAATTCATGAAGCTCCACAAACGCTTGAAGAACCTTAAGGTTAAATTCATCTCTGCAACAAAAAGAGAGGAAAGAAAATATAGCGTCCAAACAAACATCCTTTAGTTTCAGACAAAACAATCCTTTAGTTTCTTTTGAGTGAGAAACTGATCCAAGGTCCCACCTGACTATTGGCGGACATTAAAGTATCCCACAACACGTTGGAAAGAGAAGGAAGTTCCTTGCCAACAGACAAATTGTTCAGTTACTTCATGGCCATTTGTGAGATCTTCTTGGCACAAATTAGCTGTCATGTTCAACTTTTTTAAAAAAAGTCTCTACACTTGAAAAACTTTGAGCAATTTTGATGTGATAAAAGCTTTAAAAAAAATACAAGTTTTTTTCTTCAGATCAATTATAGCATAAGTCCTTGTAAATATGAACAATGCTCACCTTTCACCAAGGTAATCGCCAATGACTGTTTTATTCAGCCCTTCCCCTTTGTAAAGGAACTGGGCTATGTCTTCAGGTGTGTTTTGAAGCAGGTCATTTTCTATTAGAAACTGTATACCCTGCAACCAAAGAAAGAGTTACACAATAATCCTGATGTGCAAACGGCCAATGCATCTGGACGTGTCTGCATTTCCCCTCGTCATCTTGTCCGACGTGGAGTCATTCTGGGGTACAATAGCATAAGTACCAGGATTTCTCCGAATACAAGGGATGGAATGAGAGAGNAAAAAATCAAGCTTGCTCATTAACAAACCACGTGCAATATACCACATGAGCCACATAGGCAGCAGGCAGGAGAGGTGACATGAAGACCAGAGATTGTTTACATTTACTCTATTCCAACAAAACCTGGTAATACATAAGTTGTTTGTCATGCTCTTACTCGCTATTCACCCAGAGCAGAGTGTGCTAGCAAACTATTTAGCCATGGAACTCTACATTGCTGTTAACCCTGAAACACTTCAGTTGTACCATGGGCCCCAGTGCATTTATAGACATACATTTTGACGCCAGATGTGAAATGCCCTACCAGGATCCATAAATCTACTTAAAGGGAATTAGACAACTGTTTGAAAAGAAAAATATTTCGGCCATAAATATACAGTCAATTCACTTTACAGTCTATCCTGTGAAGCGCTTCGAGAAGACGTGAAAAGCGCTGTATCAAATGCAAGGATTATTATTATATGGAACAGTATGGGGAAAAGGAACAAATACAGACAAAACAGTTTTTTATAGAGATAGCACAGACACAATGGGCTTCTTTCTATGTTGAGTTCTCATTCCAAGTCTGAGGTTTAACTGTTTTACATGTAACTTTACTGCTTCAATCTCCCTTCCATGGTTCAAGTGAATAGAATAGCACTGCATGGCATTTAAATGAGAAACTCTCCTCTTTACAAATGGTAGCTCACACACCAAGTTAAGGATCCCCTGTAGGACTAATGGCAAGAAATTGGCCAAGGTAAACTTAATTCAGTATAGACCTCAACCAGGTGGGAAGCAGAGGCTGGGGTGAGGAATATCAAGTTTGATCACTATCTAATCATCCCATTGCCAGTACGTGGACACTGAGCGAGGACAGGATCAGGACCGGTTGACTTCTTTCTTCTATCCAATCCACCCCTCTCCCACCTTCATAGTCAACCATCCAATGTTAAGATGGGCAAGGTGCCAGAGGACTGAATGATTAGTGTGAAAGTTAAATAACCAGCCAACTTTACTGATTTAATGGAAGCAGGAAAAAAATACTTTAGTACTAAGATTCACCACCTTTTAAGGTGCGTTAATCAAAATACATTTAATTGTACACCTTGAACTTATCAATCATTTAATTTTTTTAAAAATCCTCATTGCACTCAGATAGAACCTCATTGAAGTTGACTGAATAAATGGCCCTTTTATGAATGGAGTATAAGCTATGTCATACTTAACTGACACATTTCTAGCAGTAAGTGGCCCAGTTAACACCAACATTTAAATTTATGCCAATAAAAATAACTGCAGAATATCAGGCTTCGGGGGGAAAAGCTGGCAGTGACATGTCAAACTAGATCACATTTCTAAACCAGATGAGGGATTGATTGATTCACAATGAGGGAATCGGCAGCTTTGTTGCGATGGTGGTACATTGGAGGCACTGAAAATTAATTTGGATCTTAACAGGAAAATAATCTAAATCCACCAGTTGACCTACAAATACACAGTCACTACACTTTACACTAAAACCTGTAAAGCACTTTAGAGACGTCCTCCTGACATGAAAGGCTCTATATCAAAGGCAAGGATCATTATTATTAAATACACAATTAATCTTGTTTAAGGGACGATGAGACTTCACAGTAGCAATAATATCAACATAATAAAGTATCCAATGTGCTGAGTTATGTCATCCTGATGTGGATTTGTGGAGATGAGCAATCGGAAACAAAACGTTCATTCAACTCTGAAAAAAACAAGTGTCCACAGATTTTAACCCATTGCAAATAGAATTTAAAGGGGAGGCCAGAAAAGTGTTTACACTAAATTATGGGCTTCTCTGCCAAACACTGTGGAAGCAGAGACTTTAGATTCTATTAAAAATAAATGAGATAGATGCTTGACAGATTTTAAAGGAGAGATTAGACTAACACAGGCATGATGGACCAATGGCCTGTTTCTGCACTGTAACCATGTACAATATCTGTGCAGCAAGACAGAGGTTGCAAAATTCATTAGTACAAATTGACAGGCTAAGCAAAAAACATTACCTTTTTAGGGTCCATGTTAAATTTCTTTCTTCCCATTGCCATTTGTTTATTCCGCTGACTTGATTTACTGTAAAAGGAAAATAATTTGATAATGTAACAGACAAAAAATGTCATCCTCAGCCATTTACTGTTTGACTAAATGGGTCACATGATCCAGTTCATTCAATTAACCATAAGCCAGGAACATTATTCTGGCTAGATTAGTTACAAATAATGTTTCATTCTTTGTACATGTTAATACTGCAGTAAGGAATCCTCCTCCACCGATCTGCACTGTTTGCCCCTCTCACATACTGATCATTCCACCCACTGATGCCAAACTGTTCTTTTTCCTTCAGCCAGAGGGTAATTAGCAACTGGAGCAGGTCACCAGGAAGGATGGATGAGGCCAGAAATCATCTAAAAAGCATCCTTGATGCTGTGAAGGGAGGATGGTAGGGTCAGTATTCTCGAATATTGAGATCAGATGGGTCGAAGGGCCATTGCTCCTCTAAACAAATTCTGTGATGTGTGATCACTCGAAGTTCTGAGTCTGGTACTGGATTCTTGTTAAACACAAAGAGTAGGTTTCAGCGCTGCCCCAATGGCCAGTGTTGACTTCCCGAGTATTGATGTCTGGACGTTAAGATTGAAGCACTGACTGATGTTTCCACAGAGGGCACTGGATCTCTGGTGCTACACTACACTGGCCATTCGTCCTGAAAATCCATCAGGACTAATGGTTGCAACCCTGGCAATTCTGAAGCACCTTTACCATAGAGGACGCCCTATGTCGAAATCCCACAATTGCAACCAAGTCAGGAGGTTACGCAAACAACAACAACAACAACTCGCATTTATATATAGAAGATGGCACAGTTGATTTGAAAGCTCAATCACAGGATGGCTGAAAGCACAGCTTTAAGCACCGGATGAATTTTGTGACCAAATTGTGTAATTTGGTGCTCAACACCCCTGAAAAAAATTTTTTTTTTTGCTCCAATCTACCCTCCTCCCTCCTGCCCTCCCACACACTGGTGCAGGGGCGTTGGGTTTAAAGCAGTTTGGATGTGAAACATAATGAGCACTTCAAGCTTCAGTGCTTATTACGGGAATAAATCCCCGGATTGGCATGATCAAAAGCAATAAATTACATTTATATAAATTACTAACACAGGGAAGGCGGGGGTTGAGAAAGAGAAGAGAAAAAAACAAGTTCTTTTGGAGAAAACTGTATTTCAATGTTGTGCAGCACAATGGGGGGGTGTGGGAAGTTAGCTCAAATGCATTCCAAAAGACATGATGTTTGAATTTTAATAGGTTTGAGCAATTTTGGCCCTTGCTAAATTTGCCCCTTCAGCAAATGCACATTTGCTTTGCAAACACATTGTCCAAATGAAAAATAACTGTTTTTATTCAATATTTCTACAGGACGTACACAAGCGCAGTTCCTTGGGTTACCCTTAATAATAACAAAAAAAATTGCATTTACATAGCGCCCTTCACCAAGTGCAATGTCTCGGAGCGCTTAACAGTGACGGAACCTGGTGCAGAGCCAGGTGGAGGGAGGAGGTGATCGCAAGCACGGTCGAAGAGGAAGCCGTGATCTAAAAGAAGGGAAGGAGCGGCAAGGCTCAGGGATTGGGGGACAGAGTTCCAAAGCTTCCAAAATAAATTCACGCCCAACACAGATAATTGTTCAGAGCTACGGTGACACAAATGACCAAAACTTGAAGAGTGGCAGCCAGACATACCTTTCCTCGGTGCAAGTCAAGGTCTCGATCTCACTCATGACTTCAGCTATCTCATCTTTCAACCTCTGCAAGGCAAACAAGGCATTTCAACTTTAGCCTGCGACACACGCTGAGCAGCAGATGCGAGAGATGGCTTGCCTTAAGGCAGCACTTTTCTTCCTTGCAAGTCAGCCCTCAAACAGAATCTTGCAGAGGAAGTCGCTTACCAAACGTAAAGAAGATTCAGTAAAGCTTAACAGTTCCTCGTATGGCAAGCAGCTGGAGGCAGACTATAACACAAAATAAATCCCCTCCACGAGGTTTTGCACCCTGAGGGACTGAAACTTATTCTCTCCATTTAAGATTTTCCAGGGAAAGAGAAAGCTACAGCGATTGGGACACAATAATAACCCAGATGGCTAGGGGCCCAAACTAAAAGATATCTATTGGCTGCCTCTTCACAACGTGATGGCATCAGCCTCTCATCCAAAACAGAATGGCACATCCGTGGCAATGAGTTAGTGCCAGCACTGAAAAGGCAATCGATGTAGATCACAGGAGATAAAGCCAGTCTTAATATTGTAGCCAGAGCATTAGTGACATGCATGCTATTGATATACTCCATGCTCCTCTATCATATGTTTATGGGACAGAAAGTGTAGAGAAAGATGACATTTGGCTAGATTTGGCAAATCACATAATAACTTGCATTTACAGAATTACTGCTCGTTATTAATGAGTTTAATGCAATTCATATATAACCGCACAAGACAATAATCCTGATTTACCAGACTTATAAACCAAGTTACCCAAATCACCTCAATGTCAGCCATTAGTTCCTTTTTCCTTCTCCTAATATTGTCCAGCTCTTCTCGTTCTTCAAAGCAGAGGTCAGCCGGCACTGTGATGGGAATAAGAGAAACATTTGATTTCTTCAATTTCCTGATTTGCTGTTTCAGTTGCATATAAAAAATGGCAGTTCATTTTATATTAAAAAGATATCCGATAAATCCCTGATGTAGTAATAACCCTTGCATTTGGTGTAGCACCTTTCACGTGGGAAGGACATCCCAAAGCGCTTCATAGGATTTACTGTGAAAGCGGAGTGACTGTATTTATGAGTGATCATGGCAGCCAATTTGTACACAGCAATGTCCCATAAAAAGCGATGAAGTGAGTGACCAATTTTATTGGGGGTGGGGGGGTTGGTGCCCAGAACATTGGGAGTAACTCCTTTCTCTTTGTGAATAGGGGATCTTTAATGTACACCTGAACAGGCACACAGGGCCTCGGATTAACATCTCATCTGAAGGACGGCACCTCCACTGATTCCATGTCCCGGCGTATGGCTTGAACCCACAACCTTCTGACCCAAAGTGCTACCACTGAGCCAGGCTGATTATACTCAGCCTGAAATTCACACAGTTGTTTCCAAATAGTCACATAAAAACTTCCTTGCTTTATACGTGTTCCAGAGAATAGCGCAGAACAAGATAAACCTGATCGAAACACAAGCAAGTCAAAACGAGCCTTGTTAACACTATCAACAGGTCCTGGTCAGTCCAATCTTCCAAAACATTTCTTCCACGTGAAAGAGCATGGCTGCCGTTATCGGAAATCGTTCGCCTGTATGTGTGAATACATTGTATTGGTGGTTGGACTTGCTGCTTTCCCACCATTCAGTAGAGTGCAAGACGTTACAGTCTGTGCTGCAGCCATTCACTTTCCAACACCTGATTGCCTCACAACCGAGAATCATGTACCTTACAAACCCGTGTCTATAGAGCAGACCCTTCCCTTGTGTTACAGAACCGAGAACGTACAGCAAAGAAATTTTCAAAAAATTTGGTCACTCAATCCAGACTGTTTGTGGGACACTGCTGTGCACAATTGGCTGCCGCGTTTCGCCCACAAAATACACAGTCAATTCACTTTACAATATAGTCTGTGAAGCGCTTTGAGATGGCTCAGCGACTTAATAAAACGCTATATCAAATGCAAGGATAATTATTATTATTAGTTTGATATTGGGCTCACAGATGCCCTCCTCTGCACACTACTTACTTACCAGAGGCGAAGCAAACATGCAGGTTGAACAAAAGTAAGATAAATGCCGACACCCCACACACTACCAGTTGGTTCAGAGGGAGAAAGAAGTCCAAATATACCCGATGTAGTCTGAAACACTGGGTAGGAAGCCTACTCCATGTTCAACCATTACAGATCTTTCCAAAGCAGCTTGAGGTTTACAATACAAAGATTAATTGCAGGCTACAGCACATACAGGATGTGAAGCAGTTATCGCAATAAACCATTCCTCATTTACTGTCAGGAAATGAGACAAAACAAAAAAAATTATGGACAGGCTTTGCTCGTCTGCATTCTCTCTCTCTAATAGCTGTACTTTTAGGGATTAATCAGTCGACGCAAATTATTGCAAAAGGAAATTCAAGTCACCCAAAGATTCAACGCAATAGATAATGGTTTGACGGGATTCAAGGCTTATTGTCCTTCCGAATCCCTGAACTGCATTTTACCTTTTCTGAATTAGCAGACTGCATTACCGTAAGAGTTTACCAGATCATGGATTATTAGTGAAATAGTGATCAATACTGTAAATTTAAACAGACTTACAGGGACCTGCAACCTCCTGTAACCTAATGGTCCATCCACCAATCGGGCCATTACCCTCTATCAATTCATTGGATCACAGGCTCCCAATGATTTCAATACAAATGTAGAGTCAGTGGTTAGAGCACTCTCTTTGCAAGCGAGAGACCTGGGTTCGATTATAATAATAATAATAATAATAATCCTTGCATTTGATATAGCGCTTTTCACGTCAGGAGGACGTCCCAAAGCGCTTCACAGAACACACTGTAAAGTGAATTGACTGTATATTTGTGGGCGAACACGGCAGCCAATTGCGCACAGCAATGTCCCACAAACAGTCGTAGATTGAAAATGACCAATTTAATTATTGTTTTTGGTTTTTTGGAGGGATTATTATTAGGCGTGTGGAGTAACGAAACTTGCCCAAGGTTTCGCCCTCTGCCTGGAATTGAACTCAGGTCTCTCACTTGCAAAGCGAGTGCTCTAACCACTGAGCTACAGGACTCCACAGGGTGGAGTCTCAGCAGGGTGAAACCTTGGGCATCATCCATCATCCAATTTCAAAAATCATCCATTTTCTAAATGATACATATGCAAGGTAAGTAAACCGTGCCTTTAGACACGCCGTGTATCATGTAAGGATTCCTATCGCTGCTGCTGTCGTACTCCTAATTCGTACTGATTACCAAGTTGCAAGGCAGGAGAGGGGAGCAAACTCCAAGTGGCAACACGCGAGATCTTGGCCATAGTGTCAGAACGCAGCATCAAGTAGTAACAGGTCTTTATTTTGAGGAGGGAAGAGAGCTGCAGATCCCAATTGGAAGGCACAATACCTGGAAGCACATTGGCCATTCTGTGAGACAGGATATGGAGACACGGCATAGAAGCAGGAAGGCAAACATCAAAACTATATAGCACTTGTGTTCCAGCGCGGAATGCTTTCAGCTGTGGGAAACCTCAAAACAAAACAATTAACCAATAACATTTACGCTCTTAATGCCGTCATCTCCAAGCTTCAGAATTCTCACTTTTCTAGTGCACGCAAGGCTATGTGGCTCTCTGCTGATCTTCAGAAGGATTCATTTCATCCAAACATCAATCACCAATTGTCAACAAGTGAATTTTGGTGAGTTTCGTTGGGTTCCACTGGTCCAAGAATCTGAGACAAGTTTCCTTTTTAGTCAAGGAAACCCCAGGAAGTTCAAAGAACTTATTCCTTGAAAACACTATTAGAATTTGGTAAGTGAATCTAGTCTCCAATAAATCCAACCTTTGATATTCCTTTTATTACCCAATATACTGACTACAGAGTTGCAGTCCATTTGGTAACAGCTTTCAGAGATTTCAGGATGTTTAATAACATGTATGTGAATATACGAGCAAATGAACTGTGAACGTATTGAGAAAAACAAGGACAATATTCAGAATTACTTGTGATGACATGCATGTATTTTTCATTTAAGTTGTTATGCCTATTTAGGATAAAGTTCTGGAGTTCAATTCTAATTTGCACGTGTTTGGTGGCAGGTGCTATTAACAACAGATAGACCACTAGGCAGAGAACTAGATTAGGAAAGGTGCAGCTCCCAAGCCCAAATGAGACACAGCCAACCTATCAATGCCTTACACTTTTCATTGCCCAGTTTTTGTCTTGCAAAATCGAACTAAATATTGCATAACCTTATTTCAAATTTGTTTGCTCGAGTACAATAGAACCGTAAGGTACAATCGTTGGAACAAAATCATGGCAACTCTGCAGTCAGTATATTAGACAAAAAAAAACAGAACATCAAACGCTAGCTGTGTTTGATAATCAATTTGCTTCCCAAATGTTTTTGTTTGTTAATGGAATAAATATGAGCTAAATCATGCGATGGCTTATTTATAGAACAGCTCTCAGTTGTAACAGTCACATCTGCAGTACATTTACGCTACCTACGTAATACTAATGGCATGACTCAATCTAATCCACAAAGTTATACAGTCATTTTAAAAAAATCACCAATTTGGAAAGGTAGCCAATGCCCCCAAGAAAGGTTTTATTTCATGCTGTTTCTGGGAGTCGTGTGAAATGTCAAGAAAGCATAGGGTGAAAATCCACTTCTTCCCAGGTCACTGGTACAGTATATCAGTGCTAAAAACTTTGAGGGCAGGAACTCTTGAGGACCCGCTATAACATTGATGTATCCTTCTAAGAATAATATTATGCTTCAGCTAACGCCCACTTCATACAGACTGTAGCTACGACATGTAAAAAAAGACAATGCTGGAAAATGCACAGGAAGTCAATGAGCATCAGAAAGAGAAATGGGTTAATGTTTTGGATGCGAGTCTTCAGTGGCACTCTCAGATTAATGTACATGATATAGCAGAGTGCGGTTTCCAGTAGGGGAGTGATAGATAATAATAATAATCCTTGCATTTGATATAGCGCCTTTCACGTCTTCTAGACATCTCAAAGCGCTTCACAGAATAGACTGTAAAGTGAATTGACTGTATATTTGTGGGTGAAACGCAGCAGTCAATTGTGCACAACAAACACAAACAGTTGTGGATTGAAGTGACCAATTTTTTTTTTTTCTTTCAGCTGCCCAATTGAGGGATTATTATCAGAAATGTGGAGTAAGGAAACTTGCCCAAGGTTTCACCCTGATGGGAATCGCACCCAGGTCTCTCGTTTGCAAAGCGAGTGCTTTAACCACTGAGCTACAGGACAATTGATGTGTATAAATCGTATAATCACCTAAGTCGTACAGCTGCCCAAGTCCTGTTGAATTTCCCGTTCAATTATAAGTTTTGTCTTTCTCATACTTTCATAAATCATATTAAATGTATGGTCCCAACCGATATGATTTATGTGAGGTTTACTGTATATCAAAGTGTTCTGGTGAACATTGTTACAGTAAAACAACCTGATTTTCATCTGAATGTTTGAGTTGAGCACCTGTCTTACAGTTGCATCTCTAGTAACCAAGGTATTAAGCAATTAAACAGTACAACTCACATGAATCTGATCTATATAAATCATATAATCATCTAAGTCGTACAGCTGCCCAACTGAATTTCCCATTCTTATTTCACCTTATTCGTACTTATGTAATTGTACTGTTACTCCGAATTTCCTCAGAATGATGGTTACATAAAAGGTGCTTTGTTTCTTATAAACAAGCAAGGTAAACTGTGGGAACGGGGAAAGGAGAATACATTTAAAGGGAGAATAAAATGATTGTGGCACTCTAATATCTCTACCTTTACAAGCCCCCCCCCACCACCACCACCAAATAGAAATAAATCCATTGTCAAATCATTCTCAGTCCCCTAGGATATCTTTGGTGCTCAGCATTTGCCTCAGCCAGCAAAGTTGAAGCATAATGCAAGCAAACAGGAAACATGCGAATGCTCACATTGCGACTTGCCAAGAAGCCTCCGTCTCCATTATTCCAAAGGGTCTTTCATAACCGTCAAGTACAATTCCATTTGGCTTCAAACAAGCAGACGTGGTAATCCCCATCCTTACATCTTCATATTCATTACTGAGTAAATATCTGCTCTTTTGAAGTTACTCCCAATTTCCTCAGTTACAGTTATATATATATATATATATATATATATCAAGGTGCTTTGTTTCTGATAAACAAGCAACATCCTTCTTGCCGATGAAGATATTCTTTGCCTCCCAAGTTTTCTTTTAAAAAAAACAAATGAACATGCTTCTCAAGTTTTTATTTTTCATTGGCCCTTACCCACAAAGTGCTGGCTGCCACCGCTAACACTGCAAAAAGTAGGAGAGAAGAGAAGATTAATCCCAGAAGTAGGTTATTCTTAAACTTATGATCTTAAGAGTTTCTATAGATTATAGGAAGAAGGACAGTGCTCCCCAGTCCTGTGGTCCTTGTGAAACAATGAGCTAAAGCAAAGTAAAGTACAGTACAGTGAAACCGACTGTATGTACCACAGGCACAGTAAGTGGAACTGATGAATAAGAATCCTTATTCCCTTGCGGCTGAACAACGCCCATTGGCAAGTCACAACACCAATCAATATTGCTGAAACAACCTCCTCCAGACATGAGAGAATACAAGTGCCTCTGGAATGTTTGCCTCATTAAATGATTTAGTTCAGAAGTCAGTGATTAAAGGCACCATCCAGGGAGCACTGAACTGCTCAGAGAGAAGGCTGCAGGTTTGTATCCTGGTGTGTGCTGATTAAGTTGGCAGCAGTAGGAGTATGCAATAAGCCTCAGTACCCCTGGACTAGAAAAAGAAGAAGGGGGTCAGGAGGGAAATCAGCCAGGGTTCAAACTCCCGATGGTGTTCCTTGTAACACCCACTTGGAAGCATTCCTGCGGGAACAAGGATAGTTGTGACTTCTCTTCCCCGCCTCCTCCCAGAATTAATTGCCAACCACCACTCCCAGTCTAGGCTCTCATATGAGCCACGGTACCAGACTACCAATGCCTTTAGCCTCCTATCCGAGAGAGGAGCCAGTCCCTGGGAAAAGTGAAAAAGGAGAAAGAATTTTGAAAATATTTAGAGGTTTCGATTTGGCTCATTTTCTTTCACGGCCCAATCCACAAGGGCTCGAGAGCCGGTGTCTCTGGATGTGAACAAAAAGTTTATTTAAAACCACCAGGATCATAAGATCAAACAGGTTTGTTACATCTTAGGCAACTGTTCTGTACAGAACAAGCTTTCTAAAGAATGCTGATCTATATATGTATACACATATATATATATATACACACCCACACAAACACAAAAAAGAGTTTATTTTTTCTGGAATGTTTCCAAGTCAAACTCTTCAGTTAATTCCTAACAAGTAGAGCAATGTAACTGCACAAGCTGACTGCACATCAACCCCATCAATACAACTAACTGCTTGACTGAAAGGGAAGTAAGACAAAAGAATATCACACAGAGATGCTGCATACAATTAATGGGGAGTGGGAGGGGGGGAGTGGGAGAGGGGGGGGCGGTACAGAGAAAAGAAAGTGGGGAAAGAAAAGAAGCCCCCAAAGCAGGAAATAAATGAGTCTTTCAATCTTCCCATGGTTACACAGGAAACCATTAAACAGCATGCGAGCGAATGTTACCGCTTGAGAATGCCAACAAAAAAAATTGAAAACTATTAATTCCAGGATATTTTTTCCAAACAAAAGTCTGTGTGCGATATCCTAGTAATAGCCCAGTCTACTTCTTTCACTGGAGCTGTTTCTATGGCAGCCCGACACACAATTTGCAAGTTAGGGGTTACTGGACAGCTTCGACAATGGGGAAATCTCAACCTCCGAAAAACACTTGTCGAACTCCCCCTCTCCCTCTGCTGTCCCAGCTGAGATCAGTTGGCTCAGCGCATAGTTCTTTTGGAATCTGTGCAGCCCAGTTTCACACTGAGCAGTGGTTTTATCTATAATTAAGCCGCGGGGAAGGGTGCTATTAAGTTGAAAAATTGTACTATACTCAAATACCAGCAAAACATTTCTCCAGTTTAACAGGACAGACAAGATAGCAGATATTCTGCTGCGTTTTGCCCCAAAAAATATACAGTCTATCCACTTCACAGCGTATTCTGTAAAGCCCCTTTGAGACGTCTCAACAACGTGATAAGGCACTATATCAAATCTGAGGATTATTATTATTACTAATCCATTGCAGCAGAAGTTAGTGGATTACTGTAGCTATTGCTGAGTTTGTTCAGACAGAAGTCTGACTAGTACACCAGATGGAGCTCTTGAGAGTTGTCAAGTGTTTGAAGAAACACAGATGTCGATCTGTACAACTTCATTGCAATTCCCTCACTCTTTCACCTTTTGTCATTTTTTTCCTTTTGTCTAAACCCAGACAGTTTCTGACCCAGTCAGATGAGAGACGTTCACTCTGCTCAAATCGAGCTCATTTCACTTACAGATGGTGAGAATCCTTTGCCTTTTATTCTGCAGCAAACAAAATGAGCACGTGTTGCTTCAAAATGAACCCCACGCTTCTAACAGCAAATTTCACATGATGATAACATCTTAAAGCACCTTACAGGGCTGGAGTGAAAACCCAGGCAAGATGGGGGAGTGCAGCAGTTAAAACTATCTCTTTTGCCCGCATCAAAATGGGAAGAAAACTTGCACTTCATCACATCAAAATGACTGAACAACAACTTAGTTTCATGTTGCGAGGATGTCCCATGGCACTAAAAGCCATTGTGTCAATGGTAGCACCCCAACAGCTCAACTTTGTTCCTCATCTTGAACTTCAAAACCCCTCCAGCAAAGAAATCTTAACTTTGCAATTTCCTCCAGCCTGTTTTTCCTGTCCCTGCACAATGCTCCTTTACCCACTATGATTCTCAGTAACTGAGACATAAAGCAGTACTCATCAGCATCAGGGTCTTTGTTGCCTCCTGCAGAAGCAAGCAATGTTTGGTAGTTTGGGAGAGAAACGGTCAACAGGGAAGAGTACTTTCTCAAGACAGCATTTTGATAAACTTCCAGCTTGTATTTTTTTTAAAAGCTTAGTTTTTCTTAAGCACAGGGTCAGGTTGCCTGTGCAATCAGGTTTTGTTTTCCTTTTTGGGTCTTGGTATGAAGACGATGTGCTGTTGTACAGTTTTTGCTGCCCAATACTCTGAAACACTTCTGATTTGTAGTTGATGCTCCACCACGCCTACCATCGAAGGAGAGCTGGGGGTTGGAATTTGTAAACCTAGAGTGAGTGCTACATACGATGCATTTGGTCTGATGACATCTGGATCTTTTAACTCGCAGATACTTTAGTTTGAAGTAAAATACCTGGTCAACAATTTTCCAGTGTAATAATAATAATCCTTGCATTTGATATAGCGCCTTATCATGTCATTGAGACGTCTCAAAGTGCTTCACAGAATACACTGTAAAGTGAATTGACTGTATATTTTGTGGGCAAAATATAGGCAGTTCTAACTTCTAAACTAAATGTTCTTTTCAAGAAACCAGCAAACCGTCACTTGGAGCAAGAGTGGTCAAGCTTATCAATGGTGCTTTGAGTGTTTTCAGGAAATGAAGCTCGGACTCAAATAGAAAATGGCCCTAGTTTGTTTTTAGGTGTACATGCTTACTGTGAACATTCATATATATATATACACTACTGATGCTTCAGTTTCAACAAGGTCAAACACAAAGGTCCTTTTTGTCTGACTGATATCTTTTTATCTCATCGTTCACTCCCGTTATGGAGTCCTGTAGCTCAGTGGTTAGAGCACTCGCTTTGCAAGTGAGAGACCTGAGTTCAATTCCAGGCAGAGGGCGAAACCTTGGGCAAGTTTCCTTACTCCACACTCCTAATAATAATCCCTCCAAAAAACAAAAACAATAATAAATTGGTCATTTTCAATCTACGACTGTTTGTGGGACATTGCTGTGCGCAATTGGCTGCCGCGTTCGCCCACACATATACAGTCAATTCACTTTACAGTGTGTTCTGTGAAGCGCTTTGGGACGTCCTCCCGACGTGAAAAGCGCTATATCAAATGCAAGGATTATTATTATGGAATCTTGTTGTTAAGTGTAATCGCACCCTGCTGCACTTGAAGATCAACTTCTTCCTCACAGTGTCCTTGTGTGTTGGCATTCTGAACTGTCCTCATATCAGTGCTTTCGTCCACAAAGTACACAGTCGATCCACTTTACAATACGTTCTGTGAAGCGTTTTGAAACGTCTCAACGATGTGCAATATCAAATGCGCAATATCAAATGCAAGGATTACTTTTATTATATTACCCCCAATGCAGATTAAAGTCTCAGCATCAGCTCCCAAGTTCAATTACTAAATGCACACAAAACCCTTCATATCTGGCAAGACCTCAATCTGCAGTTGGATCATGTACCCAAGCCATTTAAATACAGCTGCTGATGCAGATCAGAGGTTTTACCCACTTATGTTTGCCATTATATGGTCCCAAAAACCTAGAATCTCTTTTTTTTTAAAAAGGCCCCGCTTACAGATCTCTTATCAAAACTGTGGCAACCCTGGTTCATTCATATGTGAGTTAAAATCCTTAAAAGCAAATGCTATTTACATGTCTGGTTATTACATCCAATGATTTTTTTTTAAAAAATGGTTGATGCACCCAAGCTAAAACAGACAACAAAGTCAGTAATTTACCAGCTGTCGATACATCTGCCCTCTTTAGCCTCGCATTAATTTTTAGTACTAGGACAAAGAATGAAGTGTTAGTCATTCAGGTGGCAAAACAGTCGGCAAAATGGATCTTTGACCTCTCAATTGCCCTTTCACCATTCAACATTGATCGTAAGTGGTCAGCAATCACTGTGGCAAATAATGCTTCTTTCCCTGCACCATCCAAAAAGATACTTGCAATCCTTTTTTTGGTCCCAGTGGTGCTAATGCTCACCTGATCATCAAGCACTTTCATTGTAACTCATGGTGCAATACTAAGCTGTGCAGCGCCGCAGGACTCCATATATTTGATCCATGAAGTCTGAACTGTGGCAAAGTGATAAGCTTTGCTACAGTTTGTTTCTCTTCGTTTCTAGGAGCGGCAGATTTTTTTTTTAAAAAATGTGGAGGGGGCGGAATTCCTGCTCCCCTAATCACATCCCAGGAACTACTGCTGGAGAGTGTCAGAATCAGACGCAACTACAATATCCCCCAGGGAGGAAAAGCCTGGTAACATTCACTGCCTGGGCTCATGGAAAAATTATAAAGAAATAACGATTAACATCTTCCCCATTCTTGCGGAAATCCCTGCCTGAACAGCAAGTGTGGGCGGCATTAACTGTGGAGCATAGTTTCGCTGGAATTATGATTCTGTCCGAATGATTAGACTCATGTGGTTACAATCACTACACAATTCGCCTCAACGGTCATGTCTTCTTGGGGTTCATTCCGGTTTCTCATGTTGTTGGGTCCTCCATTTACTCCTCGTAGCTTGTTATCTGAATCGGGTCAGCACTCTCTGTTCCTTAAACCAGCTGTAAAAAGGTCAATGAACTCAAATTCTATTGTGAGGGTGTGCAACCCATTAGCCAAGAGAGAAAATGCTCAGTCATCATAAAGTGGGATGGGAATCAGCAACACAAATCAGATGCAATAAAAAAAATCTTTACAAAACCACTTCAGAAGCTTTCCGAGTTGAGAGCATAGCCCAATAGCTCCCCAGTGCACTGTAGAGTCGTTCAGCAGATATCTCAGACCTACAACATGTCAGGCAGTCCAGAGACTCTCTGTCCCTCCTTATGTCCTCCCTCGAGCCTTTGCTCCGATTTGCGAACTGAACGGTCTCAATTCCAAATACGAGAACGTCTGAAGGAAAAATCAATGACCTCCATTACACCCTCTATTCACCGGGTAAACCCTGGGAGATGAGGTTAATCTGCAGGAAAAGTCCAAGAAAATGGGAGAACTTCTGCAAATTTGGACAAGTTCAAAGTTCACAGTGCCAAATAAAGGATAACATTAGCATGGGAGGGGGGGGGGGGGGGGGGAGAGAAAGCATGGCACATCATCAAAACATTCATCATTATTTCCACACCATTGGCCCTTTTCCAATATTTACTCCAAATACAAGCAAGTAGGTGTCTTTTCCAGTACAACGCAGTACAGCAGAGTCATCCGACTTAATAAATGACCTAAGGCTGTTGGAATGAAATAGGAAGATTGCATAAACAACACATGCATCGTCATTTTATCCATTACACAAACCACTTGGAACAGTGATTTAATGCACTAGAGCATACTTGTTTCAGTGGGTTTCCGTTGCATTTCAGCTTATAACAATCAGTGGGAAAAGTCCAGCGTCTGATTGCAACAATGTCATACAGATTGTGATCCTATTGAAAACCTCCAGTTCTGGTGTATGTGCGCTCCCATTCCGATTTAAACGGTCTTCCAAAGGAAACTTGACATCAGCCTACAGCTTGCACCGTATTTGGTGCAATTGTGTAATTAGGACCACCTACTTCCTGCTGCTTCAGTTGGATCAACATCCTGTGATCCATTATGTAACTTATTCCCACCCCACCCTTTCCTTCACCAAATCAGCACAGCAGTAATTTCTCAGTGACCTGCTGTACTACACCAAGCACATTTCTGCCATTTCCTCCTCTTCCCCCGCCACACTTCCCAGTTCTTCCACACCCACAGCATTCGCGACACTAAATCTAAATACTTCCATCTGGCTACCTTTTTATAATAATCATCCTTGCATTTTGATATGGTGCCTTATCACATCGTCGAGTGTTTCGCAGAATATACTGTAAAGGGAATTGACTGCGTATTTTGTGGCCGAATCGAAAAAAATATTTTGTGTCTATAAATTAGTCTATAAAATTGCATTATATTCTGCGAAGTGCTTTGAGACATCTCAAAGGCGTGATAAGGCGCTATATCAAATGCAAGCATTATTATTATTATTATTATAATCTGTGTACTCTGCAGTCTGTTTGCTCACAAAATGCAATGTATCTAAAACTGTCAAAAGACACCATCAAGAAACAATAAAAGAATTTTTCGCTGACTGCTTGAATGTCAGTTTGACTTGAAAGGCTTTTGTAACTGTGCCAAGTACTGCTCCAGTCTCGTTTGTAGAAACTTCATGATACATTTCTGTATTTATTGACAAATGTGGTCCTTTCTATGTCTCTGAGTTAAATGTATAAAGGAAAGCTTAATTTTGTATTAACCCAATTACCAAATAGAAAGACATCAATACAACATCCCTAATGACGAGTTAGTTTAAATTTTGAGCAATGGATGGTCTACAGCAGTGGTTCCCAAACTCTTGGGGCTCAAGAAATGACAGCATCCTGACTGAGGAACGTCACTCAATAAATCCATAGAAAGTCAACTGTGCTGCGGAGGAATCCTTGAGAATGCTACAACAGGCTATCCTGAAATATAGTTCCTAGTTGTAACTTGTCAACTATTTGGGGTTATTTACATTAATGACCCAGGCAATGAAACGTTTGCATAACTGCTTTTCAGCCTGTCATCCAATATTGGGAAATTTAGTTGGTGACCTCAGGTACATGACAGACATCTGGAAAATCAAAATGCCTTCTACGACAAGTTGTTGCTCTGTTTGATCTTGCACTTTTGCTGAGTTAGTGAACTTCATGCTATGGTGATATGCACATGTTTCTCATCCGCTTGTGGGCTTCCATACCCCAGCTGTTTGTCCGCCTCACTGCTTTTCATTCCAGTCTTTGCCTTTGCACTTTTCTGGTGTGTCATCCAGTTCCACGACCCTCCCCTCCCCCTCCCCCTCCTTAAACCATCTTGCGGCACCATAGGGGTCTGCAGAGCCCAGTCTGGGAACCCATGGTCTATGGCTTGGAGGATTAAAAAACCACAACACAATTACAACTGAAATGGTATCATTAAGAAATTAAGGTAGTGACTTTATCTACATGGATAAATATTTTCAATATAAATCTATCCCCATCTATGCCCACATTTCCAAAGACGCCTGGGATTTGGGTTGGATAGAGGCAGAGACTGGTTTAACTAGCGGGAGCGTGCAATAATTGATGAACATTTTCTAAAAGGTGCTTTGCAGTTGACGCTAAATCATCAGGATGTGGTTGAGTTATGTCTCCACAAAAAACACCAAATGTTTGATAACTCATCCATGGTAGCGTGTCAGCAAGCCAATCCTGTTCTTATCAGACATCTAAACGCATGCACTTTCTAATAGGTGTCATTGGACTAAAATCAGGAGCCAAAATCCATTACATAATTATTCTTTGCCGAAGGTGGACTAAGACCAATTGTAACGCTCAACAGCTCTTTGGCTTAGATCAGCCAACTCAATAGAAACCAACGATGTTGGTCTGCAATGCTTTAGTGCTGCATTACGTTTTGAAACCAAGAGGACATGTAGAGTAGCTAACCAGCATTTTATACTGAGAATGTAAAGTTACATGTTCTAAGAACATCCCTAGATCAATGCAAGCATTCTAGTTGGTATAACCAGAGGCAATTTACTTTACAATACATTCTGCGAGGCACTTTGAGACGTCTCGAAGACGTGATAAGACGCTATATCAAATGCAAGCATTATTGTTATTCTAAGATGCTAGCTCATTGCAACAACGTACAATGCTACAAGATGGGGCCACATGGATTTCTGCTCCTAATTCTCTGTGTCTCAAATTCAATCTCCGTGCCCGTTTCCTATAGTTACGGTCACTGTGGAAAAGTACCAAACAGATGTTAGATATTTTCCCACAGGGAACATCATGAAAGGAGGGAGGGGGAGGAAGGGAAAAATTCCAAATGGCTACTCTTAAGGACTGTTGCACGGTAGCAGATGTCTGACAGCAGGTCATTGTAATTGCATTAAGTGCATGCCCAGGATAACCAGGGCAAAAACAATTTCATCCTTCAGAAAAGCCCACAAATAAATCTTTTTTTTAAAAAAAATCAGTGACCCTAACAACCTCTCTGTGAATTACGACAAACATAAGGAAAAACAGAAATCCCAGAGTGCTGATCCCTGTGGGGGCTTCATTATTCATCCCTGGCTCGAATAGGTTTCCATAGCCACCCTCCGCTTCCCTCTCACACACAGAAATGAGAGCACTCGGCTTCCCAATGACAAGTGGGATTACAATTTTCAACTGCTTATCTTTCTCGCCAATTCTTCTCTTCAATGTTGAAGTCATTCTGAATTGTAGTTGTGTAACATAGGATCTACTCCCACTCAGAATAAGTGCTTAAAACATTTTTACAACATCTTATAAATGGCCTTGAACAGCTTGTTCAACAACTTGGATGCAAGTCTGGCCATTCTACTTTTCATTTGGTAACCACATCATTTACAACTCTTTGTAACAGTGGATCCCAAAATTCACCTTCAATTAAATGGTTTCTCGTACTTAGCTATATTTCCCGTACAATCCATTCTCTTCAAATTTGGTAAACTGAATTTGCTATTATTTTTACCGTTAACCAGTTGCAATTTTGTTTTGGTCAGCCATCACCATGTTTAGGACTCTCTAAACCACTGAGAGTTCCACATCCTGATAACTTATGTTTGTTTGTGTGGTATGACCTTCCATTGACCGTCAGATCCTACTAGACTAGGAACCTTAGCCCTCCTCCCTACTCAATGATAACCTAACAGAACACTCTCAGAACTGCTATAAGAACCTTGTACATGCTTTGGTTTTAATCAGATTATGCACTGCAGAGATTAGAGGTGCCAAGGGACTGAAATGCAGTCACAAAACAGCAAAACATTCTTCTAATTCCTTAACATAGGAGTGTCATCAGAGAGGAAATTAAATCCCTAAAGGACACGAAGGGAGTTGAAACTGAAGATTGTGCAGATAGTGAAACATGCTACAGTAACTACTTCTTGGGAGGGCTTACATTTTAAAGCCAGGATTTTGAGTTCACAGCCTAGGGTGACACTCCAAAGCACTACTTATTGTTGGAGGTGCTGTAGAAGATCAGTCTTATTGCTCTCCTCTGCACTGCCTCTGAAGCCAGAGTAGCTTCTATATGTCATCCAAACAGATCCTGAGATCTTGAAATGTTTTTCGACCAACACAAGACTAACTTATTTTTAATGCTCCTAACACGTGTGTTCAAGCGCTCTGGGATGCTACCCTGCGTGGAGGGCGCTATATAAGTGCAAGTTGTTGTTGTTGTGTTCACATTGAATCACCTCCATGATGAGATTCTACTGCAGGACTATAATCAGATACAAGGATTATTATTATTTGTATTCTATCTCCAAGCTTTTTCCTTGTTAATGATTTGCGTTTCGAGCCTCCAGATTGCCCCTCCCGCTCAAATTCATATCGAGCCCAATCATTTCTCAATCTAAGAAATCTCTCAAAAACACACTCATTCCCTTGCAGTTAGATTGCCAAAACAGTACACACATTCACTTTGTGCAGACAGACACGATCAAAATAAATGTATTCCTTTCAAGTGTTTTCTTAAGCTTTAGATGCCTGCCAAGTCTACAAAACTAAAATACCATAGATTCTTTCACTGAGGGAACCGATTTAACCTCAGGACCAACACTAGTTACATTATTCAACTCAATTCCTCTGGAATAGCAAACCAAAAGCCTGATTTTGTTTTAAGAATTTCAAGGTTACTAAAATGCTCAGTGATCCCAGCTGCTGTATTGCATTACAACTGGGTTCTACTGTACATCTATATACAAATAGGTTGATAGACCAATTTATTATTTCCAAGCTGTCTGCCTTTGAACTTCCCATAAGCAGTTGGTATGGAATCATAAGAACACAGAAGGGGTCCCAGCGCTCCTCCCCTCCTGATCCTAACTTATTTTTAATGCTCCTCAAGCATGTGTTTATATAATAAACATTTCATGTATCACCTCCATGAAGAGATTCCACTGCAGGACTATAATCAAGACTATATCCCAATCCACTGCTTGAGTCCAAATCCCTGACTGTGCAACAGCTGGGGACGTCCTCTCGACTTGAAAGGCGCTATACAAATGTAACTTGGTGGTGTTGTTCTGACTAAGAAGGTCTTTCAACGCATTTAATCTCATCCTAACACTGCAGCATCAAGACGTTTCTTAAAATAGAGCCCAGTACCTGGCCTCAACCACCCTTCCTAGTGACCCCTTATAGTCATAAGGCTGCACGCACTTGGCTGCCGCGTTTCGCCCACAAAATTATACAGTCAATTCACTTTACAGTATATTCCGTGAAGCATTATGAGACGTCTCAGGTATGATAAGGCGCTACATCAAATGCAAGGATTGTTATTATTAATCAGAAGCAACTATACAAATCGACATCATCATATAAACACAAGCAGTGCTCCCACCTTTACTAGGATTACTGTAATGTATCAGTTGTTTTACTCCAATACAGGATTCTTCCCCCTCTCCTCCTCATCTTGTAGACGCAGGTATATTCTGGGGTATAGTTCTGTGGCTCGGTCGGTAGCACTCCCACTTTGAGTCCGAAGTTTATGGGTTCAAGCCCCATTTCAAAACTTCAACTTAGTCAGTCTTTGTATACCCAGGGAAGAACTGCATGTCGAAAGCAAGGACATGATTTGCTCCTGTGCATTTGAAGGCGATCGCAGAAGCCAATTTGAGCACAAACGACCATAAAATGTGTGACCAATTCTATTTTTGGGATGGTTGGTCAGGACATCACTTCTTCCATGCTCCCTCTGATCCTGGTCTAACTGCCTTTAAATGTTTTTCACACACTGAGCATCACAGTTCAGGTAGCCTCCCTTGCAATGTGAAGCTAATTTGTTTCTTGCTGCAAGAATGGTTTCAGGACTGTAGAGGAAATGAGGAAAGCTTCATCTCCCAAGAATGTTCTCTGTGACGCCAACAGCAAAATCCAGGGTACATTTTACAGCCATACGCAAAGTTGGAAATAAGAGCAACGGTTAACATGTGCAAAGAATCGTTTTTAATAGCAGGAAGCAAAAAGCCTATGATGAAAGCAAACAGAGTAAACCGATCTGAGGGGCGAAAAAAATGTAGATATGAATAAAAATGGTAATGAGTTATTTTTGTTTGCACTGACATGTAATGTATACAGCAAATTAGTAGGAAAACAAAGTTGAGATACAGGAGAAATAAGGCGAGACAGAGTAAAATTCTGAACAGGATATGAAAGCACTGCACCTGGCAGTCAACACCTTCCAGTGACTGGCATCTTCTTTCCTCTCTCTCTCTCTCTCTCTCTCGCTATTTCATCTTTCTAATCTTTTTTTTAAATCTTGTGGAGTCCAGTAGCTCAGTGGTTAAAGCAATCGCTTCACAAGTGAAAGGACCTGGGTTAGATTTACAGCAGGGCGAAACTTTGGGTAAGTTTCCTTACTCCACACGCCTCTGTTTACCTAGCAGTAAGTAGGAACCCGGTTGTTAATCGATTGGTGAATTACTCTTCCGGGGGTAATAATCCCCTTTAAAAAATTGAGTCACTTAATCCACAACTGGGATACTGCTGTGCGCAATTGTCTGTCGTGGTTCACCCTCAAAACAGTCAATTCACTGTACAGTATATTCTGTGGAGCGCTTTGGGATGTCTAGAAGATGTGAAAAGGTGCTATATCAAATGCAAGGATTATTACTATTAATAATAATACATGCATTTCATATAGCGCCTTAGCATGTCATTGAGATGTCTCAAAGCGCTTCACAGACTATATTGTAAAGTGTATTGAGTGGGAATTTTGTGGGCGAAATGCGGCAGCCAATTGCAGTGTCCACAAACAGTCGTGGATTTTCCCAATTGAGAAATTGGGGGAAGGGGGGGGGGGGGTTAAAATGGTGTAAGTGGCATGATAGATGCAGTTTCTTAGCTAAACACATTTTGGACAGATTGTGGAGATCATTTTTAAAATAAATGATAGGATGTAAAAAAGTCCGTATGTGAGGTCGGCATCTGCTCTGGGATTGAAGAGCTGAGTGTTGTTGCAACATGTGGCAGGAGAGCATTTGATCTCGCCTGGGAGGAAAGAGTGGCCAAGTAAAAGCCCTCCGTGCCCAGTATAATACTGGGAAGTCCACATCAAGCATGCACGGTGCATAACAGAGGATCGGGATCCTTGGAGTAGGATGCAGCTGGAAAGAAACTATGTGGAAAGCCAAAGGAGATGCAACTGAGTACTGAAAGGCCATCAACGTAGACATTTGCGGAAGCAAATGATGTGAGCACACAGCAGTGAGTTGTTGAGAAACCCAACTTTTTGGTTTCCACAGGAAAACAGGGTAATGCCAACCAAATGATCTGTGATCGTCGGAACAAGAAATCAGATTATCCACACAGCATGAGACGAGATTTTTAACATTTCAAAGACTTCCTTGAAAACCGTTACTTTGTTTCATTGAATACAACGAACGGTTCAAATGTCACAAAAATACATCATTCCAGAGGTCAACAACATGAACCCAGATATTGCTTGCAACTTGCCCTTCAACAGAAAGCGAGCAGTCAGCAAATAAAAAAAAATCACTCAAAGCAAAAATCTATCCTGTATCATTAACAGCGTTGACAGATTCCAAGAGTCAATGTGCGGAACAGGATACAGCTTACGTTCGAAGTTAGTTGGTTCAAGCTCATACACTGCAGCTTCCAAAATATTTTAACAGACATTTTCTTTTTCCCACTGGGCCTCCGGAACCTTGGTGTCTTGTTTGACCCTCAACTACCCTTTCTACCCCACATCCGTGCCATGACCCGCTCTTTCCCCCACCTCTCATTTTGTCTCACACCGCAGGCTGACGAAACCCTCATACATCCAGGATTGATTATGCAAACTCCCTGCTTGTCGGCCTCACCAACTCCTCATCCAGAACTCTGCAGCCCTCTCCCGCACCAGGCTCCATGGCCCTATCATCACCATCCTTGCCCAACTCCATTGGCTTCACGTCACACAGAAGATACAGTTGAAGATCCTAGTCCCCACCTTCAAAGCCTTCCTCCCCCCTACCTCTACAACCTCCTAACCCCAAACCAACCTTCCCGCTCCCTCCGCTCAGCGGGCTCCGGCCTGCTTCACGTCCCCCTCCTCGCCCGCCCCACCATTTGGCGGCCGGTCCTTCAACCACTCTGCCCCCTTCCTCTGGAACTCCATCCCGCAGTTTCTCGGCTCACCCCTCCCTCGCCTCCTTCAAGACCCATCTCAAGACCCTCCTCTTAGACCGTGCCTTGGATCACCCTCTATCCCCACCTGCCCTCCCCAATCCCGACCCCCAGCTCGGGTCCAAAACACTGATTGCCCAGCAACTTAGGATACCCTCCCGACGTGAAATGTAATTTTGTTGTTGTTGTTGTTGTTGGCTAAGTGTGTAAGGTGCCACATAGACCAAGAATGTCACAGGTCAGAGTCTTGGTCTGACTTGGGTTAGCTGATCTGGTCAGGAGCAGAGCAAGGGCTCCACAGCTGGCCTCAGTGGCCTTGGGCAAGGGAAAGGAGGAGAAAATTCAGACAGAAAATGTGCTGCTCCTGATCACTACACATTAATAATATTAATAATAATCCGTGCATTTGATATAGCGCTTTCAGGTCTTCTAGACGTCTCTTTACAAGTTTAAGTGAATGTGTAGAAATCAAGAGAATATAGGATCGGATTCAGCTGCAACGCCGTTTGCGGTTGAATAGCTTGCCGATGCGACTGAAGATCCCAGATGAGGAATTACTTGCATCTCGAGCGAGGGAATAGCTGTAGGGCTGCCGAGCTCTACGGTCCCCGTGGAATTGGAGGAATACTTTCGTGGGGTGGGGGGGGGGGGGGGGGGGGAGGGAAGAGAAAAAAAGCTTGGGGGCACCAATAGAAAAATCACTCAATGCAAAAAATCTTTTGCAGATAAAAGAAAAGTATGTCAAACTATTTATTAGGATTACTGAGCAGACGACTATGGAATCTCTGTCGATTACGCTGTGTATGTGAAGCAGAAAAGCCACTCATTCCTGTTGAGGGCGTTTTGGTTTCAATTAGAGTTCAGTTTCAATCCACGAAACTAACAATTGCCACAAATAACAATAATAACAACAACAGGAATAAGAGTTCGAAACTGCGAACCGAACCTTTTAGGTACCATCGTCTCCAAAACTTTACAACTATAACATCTTAATCTTTTAAAAGTAAATCGTGTTTGTGAAACGAAAACACTAAACTAAGGGCTTTGGAAAAGGGGGGAGTGAGAGAGAGAGGGGGGGGGGGGGAGGGGGAGAGGGGAAGAGTGGGGGGGAGAGGGAAAGAGAGGGTGGGGGGGGAGGGGGGGATAGGGGGAGAGAGGGAAAGAGGGGAGAGAGTGGGGGGGAAAGAGAAAGAGAGGGGGAGAGAGTGGGGGGGGAGAGGGAAAGAGAGGGAGAGGGGGAGAGAGGGGAGGGAGAGGGGGAAGAGGGGGGGGAGAGGGAGGGAGAGAGGGGGGGGAGGGAGAGGGGGAGAGGGGGAGAGAGGGGGGGGAGGGGAGAGAGGGGGAGAGGAGGGGGAGAAAAGAGAGGAGAGGGGAGGGGGGGAGAGGGAAAGAGAGGGGAGGAGAGGGGGGGGGAGAGGGGGAGGTGGAGAGGGGAGAGGGAGAGGGGGGGAGAAGAGGGGAGGAAGGGGAGA